>NC_083397.1:2648586-2979660 GCF_030864355.1 Cutaneotrichosporon cavernicola | reverse complement strand
TAACCCCCCTAACCCCCTAACCCCCTAACCCCCTAACCCCCTAACCCCCTAACCCCCTAACCCCCTAACCCCCTAACCCCTAACCCCCTAACCCCTAACCCCCTACCCCTAACCCCCTAACCCCTAACCCCCTAACCCCCTAACCCCCTAACCCCCTAACCCCTAACCCCTAACCCCCTAACCCCCTAACCCCCTAACCCCCTAACCCCCTAACCCCCTAACCCCCTAACCCCCTAACCCCCTAACCCGCCAAACCACCCAAGTCCCAGCGCAAACGTTGCCAGGACGCCTTCGCCGCCAACCTCTCAGCACTCCTGCCCTCTCTTCAAACATCTCAACAGCAGGCAGTGCTAGAGTCTGGCTCCGTCCTTGGTCGCCAATGGCTTTCGGTCATCCCTTACAATGCCAACAACCGCCTCACCAACTTTGAGGTATCCGCTGCCTACATCTTCGCACCCTCCTCACCGGCAACTGGGTAGTCTGCCGCCACTGCGGCCAGGCCAACACCTATGGCCACGACGAGGTCTGCCCCCACAGGGCAAGGTGGACAGTCGCTCGCCATGAACAGGTCAAGTGTGCCATCGCCACCTCACTCTCAGCCATCCCGGATACCCAGGTCATCTTGAACCCTTCATTGCAAACACCAGAGGCGCAACGACATCCGGATCACTGGGTCCAGGGAATCTGGCATGGCGTCATGCGAGTATGACATCACGGTGGTGTCTCTTGCCACCCAACAGGCAAGGGCCACAGTGGTGCCACATGGAACAACCGGCACCCCAGCTGAACAGGCCATGGCCACAGTCCAGCGCTTCTTGCCACCATTGCAAGGGAGAAGAGCCAGCACCCTTCCGGCTGGGGCCACAGTGCCCTTCACCCCTTTGGTGTTCACAGTTGGAGGAATGATGGAGAAGACAACGGCAGAGACTGCCAGATCCTGGAAAAGTCTCCTGCCTGCCGGAATGTTCCGCACTCTTCTGGTCAAACTCTCCCTGATTCTGGTTCGTGCCAGAGTCAGGAACTTTGACCTCTAGTAAGGACCAGAAAGTGCCGGAACACACCGTCACCTGGAACTTTCCACCCTTGTACCATATATATAGCAGACAGATGTGTGATGCACCCCCTAACCCACAAAGTTCTGAACATTGTTCATAAAAGACTCCTTTGTCATGACATGACATAACCGAGACCAACTCATACACGTGACCAAATGCCCATCTACCCTGACTATGCTCCCACTGTGGAAACGGAATGAGATACATCGAATGAAGAGACAAGGATCCCACGATTACGGAAGCTGTTTGCAGAGACGAGGCGAGGTGGGAACTCCCACGAGGCGAGTCGGGAATTGAGACAGGGCGAGCTGAGAACAGGGAGGCAAGGCGAATAACGGGAGCAAACAGGTGCCTATCCGCGATACCCACGGCTCCACAAGCCCCACCGACTACTTAGGGCTCTACGTCGCTAACTCGTCTAGTAGTTGATTGGATATCTTGTGAACACACGAGCTAGTCGTACCCGAACAGGCCGCTCTCACGGCGCACCGGTCTGACATTATATTCAATCAACTCCCCTCTGGAACCGCGTTCTCGGAGCCCGAGGGACAACCCGCGACTAGCTCGAAAACAGCGAGGCGTGCAGCGGCTGCACGCTCGCCGGAACTGCGACGTGCGCAACGGCAGCGCGCTCGCCCGAATACGAGGAGAGAGTCGGGTAAGGCGAAGGCGGGCCCTGTGCGGCCCCACGCCGGTGTAACCACAGCCAGACTCACAGCTCCGACTGCGACGCGCGCAACGGCTGCGCGCTCGCACCGAACGGACCGTCGCCGCGGCGGGGCGCACGCTACGCCTGCCCGACGAGGTCCACCGAACGGCGAGGCGTGCAACCGCTGCACGCCCGCCAGAATAGCGAGACGCTGCAGCGGCTGCGCGCTCGCCCGAACTGCGAGGACGCTCGCCAGAGACGCGAGACGTACAGGCAACGGCTGTACGCTCGCCAGAATCGCTAGGCGTACAAGCAACGGCTCTACGCCTACCGATACCGCGAGGCGTGCGAGCAACGGCTGCACGCCCGCCCGATTAGATTGACGGTCCGGCGAGGGGCTCGATGCGCCTGCCCGACGCGATCTACAGAACGGCGAGGACGCTCACCACGAACAGACCGGACGCCGGGGTCGGGCGCACGCTGCGCTCGCGCGACGCGGTCTACCGAACAGCGACGTGCGCAACGGTTGCGCTCGCCCGAACGGCGGTGCGCGCAGCGCACAAGCCCCACCGACTACTTAAGGGCTCTACGTAGCTAACTAGTCTTAGTAGTTGATTGAATATGTTGTGAAAAGAAACCAGCTAGTCGCACCGAGCAGGCCGCTCTCACGGCGCACCGGTCTGACATCCTTCTCGTTGAATGAATACTGAGGTTTGGTTTAATCGACCAGGTGTGAGCGTCGAAGACTGGGTGACCCTTCTCGGTGCAAGCCACCCGAGTCGGTGCTAATAGTGGGGCGGAGCTCAGCTTGGCGTGGCGGCCTCCGCATCATGTCCCGTTGGTGCGGCTGGTTGAGAGAGCAAGTGTTGGGTAAAGCTCGACGCTTTGAAACTTTGGAGTAATGCGAGTGTCAAAGTAGGATGCAACTCGTCGGCCGACGCGCCCACTCTCGTCAGCCAGGTGTGTCCGGTGCCAGTGCCGAGGTTGCCGTTGGCACGCTCGCGCTTCTGTGGAATCCTCTTTCTCGGGGAAATCGGAGCCATGGACATTCTGCAAGAGTGCCTGGAACGGGGCCTGATAGTGGCTAGACGGGCCGAGCAACGGCTTGTAACCGGGCCGCGGTCGCCGAATAGGCCGGGGTCCCCAGATCTGCCACGTGCCCTGCCTCTCGGCCCGCAGCATTAAAGCAAGTGTCGGCCAAGCCGGCCCGAGGTAAGCCCCTAAGGATTGCCAAGCCCCACCACCAACAACACACCGCCGACAACATGACCTGCGGGGCCGCTGTGGAGCCGGACTGCTCGGCCCATCCCTGCGCAAGAATGATCACTGTCGACAGCGACATGTCGCATAAATACGTCGCAAGACGTCGAGATGGGGCTCCCCACTTCACACAACACATTCGAACATCACAATGGCGACCGAGAAGCCCTACGACGTCCAACTCGAGATCATGCAGACAAAGGACGGCCACAGTCTTCGCATCGATGAGGACACCCTCAAGTCCGAGCACGCGCTCTCCACCCGCGACGCAATCAAGGCCTATCCGATGGCCATTTTCTGGAGTCTGGCCGTGTCCATGTGTGTTATTATGGAAGGCTACGACACGATCCTGTGAGTCGAAAGCGGCGCCGTGGTCTGACTTTTAGGATCGGCAACTTTTACGCGTACCCCGAGTTTGCGAAAAAGTACGGCCAGTTTATCGACGAGCACGGCAACCACCAGCTCTCGGCGGCATGGCAGGCGGGTCTGGGCAACTGCTCGGGCGTCGGCTGCTTCTTCGGCGTCATGCTCAACGGTTACCTTGTCGCCAAGTGGGGCCAGAAGCGTGTGCTTGTCGGTGCCCTCATTGTCCTCAGCTGCTTCATCTTCATCACCTTCTTCGCCCCGAACATTATCGTCCTCGCTGTCGGCCAGGTTCTCTGTGGTCTGCCTTGGGGTGTCTTTGCCTCGTCGGCACCGGCGTACTCGTCCGAGGTTCTTCCGATGAGCCTGCGCGTGTACCTCACGTCGTACACCAACATGTGCTTCATCATCGGTCAGCTCATCGCCGCGGGCGTGCTCGCCGGCCTCGTCCACCGCACCGACGAGTGGGCGTACCGCATTCCATTCGCGCTCCAGTGGCTCTGGCCCGCATTCCTCATCCCGCTTCTTTGCTTTGCGCCAGAGTCGCCATGGCATCTCGTCCGCGTTGGCCAGCTCGAAGAGGCCGAACTCTCCCTTCGCCGCCTGCAGCGTTCGTCTGCAAACGTCGATGTCAAGGCGACGCTTGCTACGATCGTGCACACCAACCAGGTTGAAGAGGAAATCACTGCGGGTACCAGCTACCTCGACTGCTTCCGCGGCACTGAACGCCGCCGGACAATTATTGCCTGTGTCTCCTTTGCGGGCCAGGTTCTGTCCGGCTCGACCTTTGCATACAACTCGACCTACTTCTTCCAGCAAGTCGGCCTTACGACGGACGAGACCTACAACCTCAACGTCGGCGGAACCGGCCTCGCGCTGTTCGGCACCCTCGTCAACTGGTTCTTCCTCATGCCGTACTTTGGCCGCCGCCGCATCTACCTCTGGGGCATGTTCACCATGTCGATGATCCTCTTCGTTATCGGTATCCTCAATGTGTGGACGCACAAGTCCAGCGTCGGCATGACCCAGGCCGTCCTCACTCTCGCCTGGACGTTTGTCTTCCAGCTGTCGGCGGGTCAGCTGGGATGGGCCCTCCCCGCAGAAGTCGGCAGCACCCGCCTGCGCCAGAAGACTGTCTGCCTCGCTCGCAACGCCTACTACCTCGTCAGTGTCGTTTCGGGCATCCTGCAGCCGTACTTTATGAACCCGACGCAGTGGAACCTCAAGGGTTTCACCGGCTTCATCTGGGGTGGCACAGCGTTCCTCACATTTGTGTGGCTGTTCTTCAACCTTCCCGAGACCAAGGGTCGCACGTACGAGGAGCTCGACTGGCTCTTTTCCAAGCGCACCCCGACGCGCAAGTTCAAGGACGCCGAGGTGGACAGGTCTCAGCACGGTGACGAGGCTTCTGCCCTCAGCGTGTAGTTGATATTGCAAGATAGGGTGTTAAGGGGGTAGAAATGGGGGGGTAAGGGGGTAGAAATGCAACAGTTGTCAACGTGATGGTTGAGATTCCTGTCTGGCTCGTCAGGCGCTCCTCAGGTTTCATCTGCTGCAAAGTATCACAATCTGCAAGTACAAACAGTTTGGGCACCGCTTCTTGTGGCGGACCAGTGAATCGTGCATGAAAGGACTTGTACCGTTGGATTGCTTCGGACACCGGATCGTGCATGAAAGGATTTACACCGTCGGATTGCTTCGGACAGCGGATCGTACAGGAAAGTATCTAGACCGTTGATTGCTTCGGACCTTGACGCACAATCAGAAAATGTCGTCACAACGTATTCTATCGTCACAGCGTATTCCAGGCACCTGGCGATTGGACGATGCCGTTCCCGCTCCGTGAACGCCGAGATCGCGCCGGTCCCAGAGGCAATGACAATGGGACGAACGGGAATGTCGATGTGTTGCAATGTTTGGTCTTCGGGCCGAAGCTCCGAAGTGGGTTATCTACAAAAGTTGTCGCCCGCAGTTGCCCATTCTCAGCCTCGAACGGGAATTTCGATCTGATCGAACGGGAATGCATACCCCAGCGGCCCTGGCAGGCACCACGATGTGTCGTATGAGCCGGGAAAATGAGCTCGCCGTGTCAGCCCCCGAAAAGCACTAGACTCAGCTCCCTCCCGCCACCCTCGCCAGTTCACTACGACACTATGCACCATTGATGGGATGGTTATGCTACATGCTATGCAATCAGTCTACAGCTCTATACCTTGCTCTCCGACACATTGACGCGGGACGCTACCCTCGTCGGTGCTTCCTCTGTGAACGTGCACATGGAACTACCGCTGCTGGAACGACTCCAAAAGGACGGCAGTTCTGGCGGGTGGTGCATGAACACCATTGGCAGACCGAGAAGACATCCGCCGAGCACTAGAGATAGGTTAGCGACTGACCCGAAGCCCGCCCAACGCCACACTCACTGTTACCAATGAAGCTGGGGAGGACGGATCGCACGATATATCTTCCAACAGTGATTGACGCGCCGTTCAGCATGCCCATCGGCACAAAGTACATGTTCCTGCGAGTCAGCATTGGCCATAAGATGGTGGACTCACGCAGCGACATGCTCGAACCCGAGGAACACAAAGAGACTAGCGGGCAGGTACATGGCGATAATCTTGGACGACATCTCACGCGACGACGTGGCGAGCCAGACGCCCATACACACGAGAAAGTTGCAGCCGATGCCACGCAGGACGCAAACACCCCAGCCAAGGCTCGTCTTCTTCACCGCAAGGGACACTGTGAATTCGATGAGGGGCTGCGAGGTGTAGAGCTCGGAGCATTGGGCTAAAGTGTGAGCTTTGAAAGTTGCCACGTGAGACCGCACTCACCCAGGAGCATTGCGTACACCAGCACACCCGCCAGGTTGCCGAAGAAGACAATGATCACGTTGACGGGTAGCTCCCACAGCTTGACTCTGCGGTTCGCGACGGCCATGGGGACAACCACTGCCGGTCAGCCTCGTGGGACGGTAGGAGGGAGCACTTACTCAGGTTGGCCGTGATCAGCTCCATCCCGGTGACGAGGATCATGAGGAGAGGGATCGGGAAGA
This sequence comes from Cutaneotrichosporon cavernicola, assembly GCF_030864355.1. Taxonomy (NCBI): domain Eukaryota; kingdom Fungi; phylum Basidiomycota; class Tremellomycetes; order Trichosporonales; family Trichosporonaceae; genus Cutaneotrichosporon; species Cutaneotrichosporon cavernicola. Next base: position 2,973,275 of record NC_083397.1, on the reverse strand, counting down.
AGACGGCCCCAAGCAAGTTGACAATGACAGGTGCATCTGTGGCCAGGTTTCCAGCGGTTCCATGCATGACGTGCACGAGATTCGCACCAAATCCGATCTGATGTTAGCCCCATCGATTTGCGGCGACTTACCATCCAGCCGCCCAGCAACGACTTGATGAATGTCAGCCAGTAGGGCATCTTGGCTTTCCTCTCGCCGCTGCCAATCAACACTAGAGCGTCAGTGGTGGACACACTGGCCACACTCACTGGCAGTGACTTGGTCGGGTGTATATGGGTCCATGGCCATTCTCTACGCAGGACGAGTCTGGCAGTGGGGATAGTCAAGGAGGTTAGGGGCCATGGCTGTCTAATGCTGGCATACTTGTATCCTATGCGACTGATCGCAGCTTTGTGATCGCTGCGGCGTCGGCAGGGTAGGATGAGCTCCGACAGACGATATCCGGGGTCGATAATGACTCTGTAAGCCACGATAGCACGGTACGGCCGAATGTCACCGCGGGATACCCTGCATTTCGGCGTTTTTGCAGCGAGATTAACTGCGTCAGGCACATGAGGACGTCGAATTTGTTGCGATATTCACTCAACACATGTCCAAGTAGATGCCATGAGGGATGAGAATAGATGCGGCCGTAGATCATCGGGCGACGCTCGCTTAAAGAGTCGAGTCGGTGGATACGCGTCTATGGCAGGGTTCTATGATGTATGCCAAGCATCAAGCAGCACACGTGCCAATGTTCCGCAGGCTGTTGGCAAACCTCTTGTTCCATGTTCCATGAGGACTGTCGTGGGCGTCTTGGTAACAATACGCTGCAGTTTATATCGATTCACCCAGCTGTTTGTCACACCTCGGTTGGCTCAGGCTTTTACACGTGTAAAAGTAGCGTAAAATATTGGCCTTTTACATAACTTTTACAAATGTAAAAGGGGTGACTTTTACAATGTAAAAGGTCATGTAAAGGGCGAACGTTTACAAGGCTTTTACATGTAAAAGGTCACGTGCATTTATTCTTCACGTGACACCTTTCATATCCGCTTATTGATGCCCCTCTCCTACGATCACCCAGCTGTCTGTAAAACTACCAGGCACGGTTGGCGAATGCTTGTATGAGTGAAAGAGAGTCCAACATATTGGGTGGGCTTTTACTCTAACCGTGATTAATGTACACCGTATTTCGGTTGTTGATTTGGAGCAACGCCAAGAGCACACGTACCCATACCCATCCCGTGAGCCGTGGATCCCGCATTGGGTGGTAGGTTGCATAAGCCGCCCAAGCCGCCCAAGCATGGCCGAGCAAAGTTTCCGCAAAAGCCGGGTGCAACTGGGCTGTCCCTGGTGGCCAGTGGCCACACAGCAAAGCTACCATGCTACACGATAACGTTAGGTCTAAAGCACTGTAGACAGAGAGCACAGAGCACAGAGCAGGCAGGGACAGGCGGGTGTCAGATCATGTCAGAGGAGAATGAGAAAGTGGAGAGCCGCGATCCGAGTGCGCCAGGGTGCAGGGTGGACAGTGGACGTGACTCAGGGGTCAGGGACGAATAATTGAAAGGGGGTTGAACCCTAACCCTTGGTCATTGTAATGCAAAATGTAAAGAGTTAATGTAATAGTAATATACATTAAAAAGGAAGACTATGAAACTTGTTTGGACCCTTAAAATGACCCTGCGCATGGATGTCTTGGCACGCACGCGTCGTGTGATGTTCCTGCTTAAACCTCTGCCTTCTCTCCCAGCCTGGACGCCTGCACCCCGGCTGCCTGGCTGCCTGGCGTAACTCTCCCTCATCAAACTGGACACACTGGACAGCACCAAGGTCATCGTCCAGTACCCTCTTTTGTCCACCCAAAGCCACAGCCCTTTACCCTCAGTCCCCACCCCCCTCGAATCCACTACATCTTGATACCTATCCCATCTTCATCTTCATCTTCATCTCTAACTCACTCTCTCATCCTCTTCTCCCACCTCTCTCCTCGACGACTCTACGTGGCTGGTCCACTCCTCACACTCTCTTCGAGTCACTCATTCATTACCTCTCCCCCAACCACCACAATGCTCTTCAACCTTCTTCCCTACCTCGCCCTCGCCGGCCTGGCCGCAGAGACCGTCACTGCTTCCCCTAACGTACGTTTCAATCACCGTCCTTTTGGCTCACATACCAGGCTGCCCATGGTCATGGCGTCGCTCGTCGTCACCACGCTCGCCAGCACGCACGCCACAACGTCGCCAACGTCTCGCGCCGTGGCGCCGAGTTTAAGACCGTGAACGGCAGGAAGTGCCGCGTCCGTCCTTCGGGTCAGGGCCAGGGTCAGTCTGGTAGCACCACCGAGCAGCCCCAGTCGCAGCCGCCCGTCGAGCAGGCTACTTCCACCCAGCAGCCTTCTTCTACCGAGACCCCGGTCGAGAGCCCCCCCAACGCCGACTCGCCCGACACTCCGGACACCCCGGACACCCCGGACACCCCAGACACCCCTGACCAGCCTGGCAGCAACCCGGAGATCCCGGAGATCCCGGAGTCGTCTGAGATTCCCGAGGTCACCGAGTCCCCCGCAGCCACCGAGTCCCCCGCGGCCACCGAGTCGCCTACGGCTCCTCCTGCTACGACGCCCTCGGCCCCTCCCGCTACTGGCGGCAACTCTGGCAAGCGCGGCATGATCTGGCCGAACGGTGACTGGGCAAAGGACATCCGCAAGTACCTCGCCCAGGGTGGCATCAGCTGGTACTGGGCTTGGGAGCACCTCCCGTCCAAGTGGGCTGCCGACGCCGGCGTCGAGTTTGTCCCTCAGTTCTGGGGCCCCCAGAAGTACGACCAGTGGTACAAGCAGAAGGCCGACAACTGGAACGGTCAGAAGGTTTCCAACGTCATGTTCTTCAACGAGCCCGACCTCATGGGCTTGGCCGTCGCCTCTGGTGTGTCTCCTGCCGATGCCGTTTCGCACTGGCACAAGGAGATGGCCCCGCTCCGCTCTCAGGGCATCCGTATTGGTTCCGCTGCCCCTGCCGGCGGCAACAAGAACTGGGTCGTCGAGTTTGAGGAGGCCTGTGGCGGCGCGTGCAACGCCGACTTTATCACGATGCACGTTTACGTGAGCGACATTGAGGTCTTCAAGAAGTCGGTCACGGACGCCTACAACCTCCACGGCCAGCGCCCCATCTGGGTTACCGAGTGGGCGTGCCACGACTTTGGTGGCGGTGGTGGTAACTGCAACGACCCTGCCGGTTTCACTCGCGAGGCCACCCAGTGGATGGACAGCCAGCCATGGGTTGAGCGCTACTCGCTCTTCGGCTCCATCTCGGAGCTGCACGGCGTCGACACCAAGTGCGGTCTCATGAACACGTGGGACCCCTATGACCCCACCACCCTCTGGTGGGACTACATCCACGCCTAAGCGTTTCGCTTGAGCGTATCATTTCATTTCAACGCATGTCTTACGACCTTTTAACATATCTTTCATTGGGCTGGTCCCATTGTCGCTAGTATGGATTGTCATGCCCGTTCGCTCCTGTTGAAGTTGGTCTCTGTGCGTCACATGTATCGCATGTCTCAGGAAGAGAGTCTCAGAGTCTCGTTGTACTGCGACTGTTTCCACCCAGCAATCAGACGCCATCTGACGGAGAGTGACAACCCTTAAGCACCACAGAGGGCGTCTCAGAGCAGGGGCTTGTGCAAGGGTCAATCGCGTCGCCATGGGACCGAGCGGGTTGTGATCTCAATACACCCCTCGATCCCAGGGCGCGCGAGGGCTGCAACCTGGTGTGCGCATGTCAGATGAACCCCCCAAGATCTCGAGCGAATACGCGTTGTACACGGTCCATCCGGTGGCGATCATCACCCCGAGTTAGCACAACATGGCCCACCTAACCATCTTCCGCCAGCCTTCGTAGTGTTATCTCTCGACAAGCTCGCGCGTGAACTCTTCCCGCCCCTCGGGCATGCGCAGGCTATTCCCGCCACGGCCGTCCAGATAGTCGCCAAGCCCGACGCTCTTGATAGCCATGAGAAAGATGACGCCTGTGGGACGCGCCGTGCGGTCCTGGGTCGCGCCAGCCACGACTTCGAGTTTCATCAGTACCAACCCACGGTCCGTGCAAAGACACGCCACACGCCAAAGGCGGTGCCCACGAGGTGCGGTGAGTAGAGGGCGTACAAGGAATGGACCAGGCCCGGCCAATGAGCCAACACGACAATGTATAGAGCTGTAGTCTGAGAGATGAGGATGGGATGATACTGTAACGACGCGATGTATCCGAACCGATCCCAACGCGTAGCCTTGTCAAGCCCGCAATCTTCACCGCAGAGCTGCCGTCGCTCAGAGGATCTCCTCGGCTACGAGTCATCCCCTGCTCCTTCCCAAGTGGCGATGCCACAGCAGAGGGCAATCCCGACAGTAATTCCACACTGACTGGAGAGGATGCGTTCGAATGGCGTTCCGAGATCGCGCAGCTCCTGGTGGGGAATGGACAGAGACCGACCTCGTGGTTCCGAAGTCTCCAGGGGAACCAGCCTGGTCGGATGTCTCCCGAGGGCCTCGCTGCAGCCTTCTGCCCTAAGAACGAGACTCTCAATGGATTCTCCGTCTGGCGCCTCAACTATGCCAACGTAACCACTGCCAACGATTATCTCGCCCGCGTGCGCACCGCCATGACTTGCAGGGACGGCAAGCAGCCCGAACGACAAGCAGCCCGAACACTTCGGTAAACTGGCAAGAACGAGGCTCAGTCAGAGTCCGCGTCAGCAGCTGCTGCGGCTGGCAGCATTGCTTGTATCAGTGCTGGCGGGCATCGTCGTGATGTAGAACGGAAATACATCGTGAATACTGGACCTGCCTAACCCTACTCCAAGGGATTCTCAAGAGTTCCGTGAGCCGTGCGCCACCCTCGTCCTGTGATGTAAGCGCGTCCGTCGCGGAGAGTGCATGTAAGGGCGCCGCCGCGGGCGCTCAGCTGGTGCGCATCGATCGTCGCCTTGGCCACATCGGTACCTGGAGGGAGGAGTGCTGCGACAGAGTCACGACCGAAACTGCTGAGATAGAAGCCCGTGAGGATAGCCCACGCCGAGCCAGTCTAAAGAGTTAACAATGTCACAAGCGATGGACTCACCACTGGGTCCTCGGGAACACCGAGACCAGGTGCGAACACGCGCGACGTCGCCTTGACGCTCCCATGCTTCTGCGCATTGTCGGGCACAACTTGAGTATACACGCACGTTGCCGAAACTGATGGCAGCTGATGTCAGCAGAGATGCACAGGAGCACTTACCAGCTTGGACTCGTCCACCTTCAAGTTGGCGAGGTCGATGTCGTCGCGTAACTGCACGACGGGGCTGGGACCGCCAAAGTCGAATGACGCGACGCGGACAAGGTCAGATTCAGTGAGTTCCGCCGCGGCGAGGACTGCGCTGATCACCTCGGGCCTCTTCTCCTCAGTGATCTCAGAAATGGGGAGGGAGAGGCCGACACGAAGGCCCTGTCCAACTGGACTCTCACGGTATGCGACGAGTTCACCACGCCAGCGCGTCTGGAAATGCAGCTCCGTAGCCTGAGGGTGCACATAGTTGAAGAGTGTAACTGCCGATGCGAGAGTCGCGTGTCCGCACAGCGGCACTTCCTTTTGTCAGCTCTGGACGCGGCTCCACTCACATCAGCGGGCGTGAACCACCGAAGGCTATAGGTGGGGACCTCGACGTCGTCGAGAGGGTGTAGAAACGCAGTTTCAGAGAGGTTGAAGTCGCGCGCGACAGTTTGCATGTAGTTGTCGTCCTTGGTGCGCGGGTCGCCCTTGGGGAACAGAACGACACTCGCCTGGTTACCGGCGTACGGCGACGGCCCGAAGGCGTTGATCATGTGGAAGGGGGCAGCTGGAAGTGTCATGGCGGACATCTGTTGTCGGTGAATGGAACCAAGGCTGTTGTTATATGAGTGATGGCCGCTGAAGGTAAAGAAGTCGAGTTAAGCAGCCAGCCAGATCGAGTCGGCCTGCGGCTCATGAATCAGCGGATCCCTAATGTTTGATGACGCCATTCTAACTCGGACTGAGCTGGATCCTTAACGTTTCTAATAATTCTCGTCAAAGTGCGGGCTGGCGCCGAGATCAACATCCGAGATAAGCGGGCATCGAGTCGTTCGAACAGCACCATGTTCGCTTCACTGCCTGCAACGACGCTCCGAAGCACAGCTGTCACATGGTGATTCCTCACCTATACTAAGACTCCCACTCGCCTAACACAGTTGTGGCAGGATACTCGCCAGCGAAGGACCGGCGGTCCGAACGCGATTTGGAAAGCGGTGCTCCAGTCCTGGTCGCCAGCAGTACGCCTTCAAGTTGCGCCGTGAACTGAATGAATCGGCGAGCAGCTGGCTCACGTGCTCGCGCTTGCAGCTGGACCACGTACTCTCGCTTGCAGCTCTGGGCCCCGGCACCGCTGGGCAATGTGTAGCGTGATGGACAGGTCGGATACACTACAATAGCCGTTGGAGTGAGGGCGTAAACAAAGACAGATGAAGAGCGAGTGAGGCGCAGTCACAAGACGCAATCAGAAAGTTATGGTGATCAGCTCATCAGCGCGGGCCTAACCGCCAGCGAGTTGATAACGGGTAGACAAGGTCGGAAGCACAGATCAGGCTGCCTAGAGTTGGCGTTGGTCAAGTGGGCCATTACTCACAGAGGTGCGGAACGACTTGGGCCGGTAACTGGCTCCGACTCGGAATGTTGCAACAACGCGTGACGCCAACCGCACACCAATCACCCGCGCGACATCTGCATCGCCCAACTCGCAGCTGATTTTGCCAACCATGTCGGCAGAAGAGGAGCGAGCTCCCAAGCGGCCCAAGCGCACATACCGTGCTTGTTACCCTTGTCGATCAGCAAGTACCCATCCACATGCAACAGACATTGACTCCAGCGCAAGCTCAAATGCAGCTTTGGCGACCCAAACAAGCCATGGGATGGGCCTTGTGAACGTTGTATGCGCGAGCAGCGTGAATGTGAGCGTGCAAAGCCGACCTTTGTCCGAGCGCCGGCACCGCGCAAGACGGACATGAGCTCTGGCAGTAAAGTAGTCCCAACCACCAGCTCGCATGGCGAGAACACAGCATATCGCAAGCGACCAGCTAGTGTCCTGCAATGGGGGGCACAGGAGGTTGGCTCCATGCTCGTGCAGGATAAGGACCCAGGCAGTAGTGACGACGAAGACGAGAGGCAAGGGGACGACGCCCTCGTCTCGTCCAACCTCCAGAACCCATCCGATGCGCTGCGCCTGCTCGCCAACGCCAGTAGTCTGCCTTACCACTCACTCCACTCGACGTACCCCGCCAAGGCGGACGACGCTGGTCCAGCCGGCAACACTTTCTCGATATGGAGCACTTGGAGTCCTATTCAGCAAGGTCTCCTCACTGTACAGGACGCGCGTGCGCTATTCTCATTGTGAGTTGTCATGTGTGGCAGCTCTGACTCCAGTTTCGAAGTCGAGATGGCGCCCCTCTACCCACTAATCCACCCCACGCTCTTTGAACAGCACTACCTCGACACGCTCGTCCGCGACGAACCCCTCCTTCTCGGCACAATTCTCACCATCGCTGCGCGTTACTCGAATGTTCTGGTAGACAACCGTGGTGCGATCCTCCACAAGGTGATCTGTCAATGGGTTCGTCTCCAGTTCATGCGCGTGATGGACGGCGACTCGGCCCTGCGCTCCATCAGCACGGTGGAGGCGCTATTACTGCTCAGCGAGTGGCCCATGCTACCGATGACCCATCAACTTGAAGACAACAGCGAGCCTGAGACGGAGGAATTCCTCCTCCTGAAGCCAAGCCTGCGCTATGATGCCTACTCGTGGAGCAACATTGGTGCGTAAGCGGCTCTGGCGATGACTGACAGAAGGCTGGGCGGTGCGGCTAGCGCAAGAACTCGGTATCCACGACATTGCGACGGGCAAGTCGCCACAGAGCGTGGAGCCGTGGAAGACGGAGCGCATGCTCAAGACCTGGGTGTGTGAGTATCTACCCAGAAGTGACGAGTTGACCACTCCAAGACTGCTACAATGCCGACCGTCACATATCTGTCCGCCTTGGTCGTAACGCTGCGCTACAACAATCCATGACCTCGCGATGGTGGGAGGACTTGTCAGATCATGTGCACCGAAAAAACCGAGATGGATCCAACGACGTGTGGACGTCGGACATATTCATGCTTGCCTGTATCGCGCAAGTGAGTCGAAAGACAGCTGATGCGGTGCTGACGAAACAGTTGATGGGCACTGTCCAGGACCACTTGTACATCCACAAGGATGTCACACGGACCCTGCTTCGTACGGGAGCGTGGGAGTCATTCTTGCAGCGACTACGCGTGGAAATACGGTACTCGAAGAACGCCTGCCAGACGAAACTCAGTGAGTGGTCAAGCTGAGTCCAGCTGACAGTAGACGACGGCACGGTTGATTCTGCGCTGTTGAGAATCGAGTTTGACTACTTGGTTCTGTATGCCTATTCGCTCACACTTCGGGCGCTGCAAGGCAAGCTCCGCCGCAGACGCCAGGTCAACGACGTGCACTACCACTCGCCGTCTCTCCTCAACATGGTCGAGGGTCCGTGGATCATGGAGGCACTCCATGCCGCGCGCTCGATCATCGATATTACACTCAACGTGCTCGAGAAGCGCAACATTTTGCGAGTCTGCCCCTCGCGCATCTTCCAATACATCCTCTTCGCCGCGACGTTCATGTACAAGGTGGGTTTCACGGACCACTCCATCTGGCTGACAACTGGCGCTCGCGACAGGAATGGTCGAACATGGGCAGCAAAGCACCGTGTCGCAGCTGGAGAAACTTGTACGGGCTCTCAGTCGAGCGTCGATTGATGACCAACACTTCCTCCGCGGCTTCGCTGGCTTATTGAGTCGGCTAGGCAAGTACTGGCACTCGGGTGCGGCCCCGAAGATCAACTCACAATCCGTCCTCAACCCAGCACACGCCAACGCCGGTGTGTCCTCGACGGCGTCATCAGAAACCGCGTCTTTCACGCCAAACATTGAATCACTACTCACAAGCGCTGTCACAACCATGGACACGTTCGGCATCGCGCCGTCTCCCGCGTCCTTTGCCGTCATATCTCAGGACTTTACGTGGAACTTTGACCCTAGTGCGTCATCTGTGAGGCTTGCTAACGCCCAGCATTCCAGATGCCAGCGGCCGATCACGAGCAGGACATGCTCTTCGAGTCGATCTGGGGACAGGGTGCAGAGGACGCGAGTGGGTCGGCGTCCAACCTCTACGCCACGCTTTTGGGCGATGTACTGGCCTTTCCTGAGGGGCTCGACGCCTCATGATGGATGGTTTCGCCAGTATTGTAGGTTTCTGGCATGTCTTTGTTTTCGTCCGGACAGTTGAGCGGAGTTGAGCGGAGTTGAGCGGAGTTGAGCGCCGGGCCCTGGCCGCGATCTTGGCTGGGCGTCGCAGCACGGAACATGCACAGAATGTACGCCACCGTGGCGGAACATGGTATTTCCACCGCGATCTGATGAGGGCAGATTTGGGCGCTTAGATGAGCCATGGCGTCGGATCTAACCACGTGCCTCGGAGTCATGGCCGATCAACCTCACCATCACTACTGCGGTTCCGACATTCTATTACAGACGGAAAAGAACATGTCGTTGACGTCCGTACGTCATGCACTAAACTGGGTCGCGGGGCCGCGGGGTCGCGGGGCCCAGAGACTCGGGGCGGCTGAGCCTTATCAGTGCCATGCGGCATCTCACAGAGTTGGATGCCGACGAGGTCGACAAGAGATGCCGAGCTTCTCCGAGCCGAGCCGTGCCCACATGTACCACCCACACGCGTGGTTAACAAATGATCCTACTGTTGCCCATCCATAGACGGCGGTATCGACCATAAGAAGGCGCGTGGGAGGCACAGGACGCGCCGCCCTCAGTACCATGGCCCTCACACGCTGGTACGAGGGCTAACACGCTGGAGAACCGCACGTGGAATTGACCGGGTCGGTCCCATTGCCGGCGGGGACTCCGGGTCCTGGCTTGATGGGCAGCCTACGCGGCATCGATGCCCACTGCTGGAAGCATGAGTGGTCAAGTCTCCACGACTGTCTCTGCACATCATTAACACTGAGAGCGAACCGTTCTCGACTGTTCCTCTTACTCCAATCACGAAGTCCTCGCAAACCCACTCAACTTGGCGCCGCTGTACCTCCAGTGAGTGCCCACGCGGCCCGTAAGTACATGGATGCTGTAAGTGGAACGGGGATCAGTAAGGTTAACAACAGACGCAACTGGAAGAGAATGGGAGGACACACAAGAGAATGGGAGGACATACAATCTCATGGTCTGCGGCACATGATGACCAGTCACTGACGTCGACGTCGACCAGGAAGCACTTCCACGGCCTCACCGCCACCAGTTACCGCTCTTCCACGGTCGTTGTGTGCGTCCTCGCGCGAATCCGGGGCCGCCAGTCGACCCCGCTGCTCCACAAGGCAAAACCCGGGACCCCATGAGCACAGACAGTGTGCTCCGTGGGTCGGCGTGGGCCCCGGCACCGGCTATGGAAATCGATGTGAATCCCGCGGAATCGTTCGCCGACACCAGTGGCGGCGGTGAGCAGGGTATCATTCCGCGTGCCCACAGCGCACGGCCGCTCACTCGTCCACGCGGTGACCCCGGCGATTGCTTACGGAGGGGCCACTGACAGGGTTGTGGGGCTGAATCGTGGCGGTGGATTATGCGCCATTTGGCTAGACGTGGCTGGCTGCTTGTCACCTCTTATCGTCCTACTGACGTTCACTCTCTTCATGCCCACCGGCAACCGCCGCCTCACCGCATTGGGCACGCTCATGATCAGAGCGCAGCGCTGGTGATGGGGGCACAGCCAGTGGTCGGAGTCGGATTCCCCACGCCACTCCCGTCGGGATGTTGGCATCCCTTTTTCTCACCAAGCCGCAGATGAACAGATGGGCTAACGAGCGGCCAACGGAGACCTTGTGCAGGTGCGGAATGAGCCTAGCATTCGAACAACTTGGCATTGTGGCGCCGTCCAAGAGGCCCCACAAGGTCCTGCGTCTCCGCTCTCCGCAGTGCCTTGCATTCGGAGCGCCTGTGGCTGCGTACTCGCGATGCATCCAATGCCTTGGACGATAGCCTCAGCGACATTGAGTGGGGGGGTCCGTGTAAACTACCACGTGCTGGAAGACCCCTGAGGGACTGGGTGTGCCGGTTTCCCCGAAGAGTTAGCCTCCCATCCCACCCTCCCCCCAACCTCCCCATCCCAACCTCCCCCAGGCCCCCCGCGCCCAGGCCGGTGCAAAAGCTGCTTGCAGAGCTAAATCAGTGCCTCTTTTGACACTGCTCGTTCAAGAGAGCATATTCGACTCGAGCAATCAATCTCCATCCAACCCACTCAACCCTCTCAAACCCCTCGGTGCTTGGACTCTGAATCGGCTGACATTGCCGTGATGGCCATCGATGGCGGTCTGGATCTTTGAAAGCGCTTTGAGAGTTCCTGATGGATTCAAGCAGTTGATACGCTACGGCATCGTGTTCCTTGATCCGGTTGATGACGGTAAACTAACCGCCCACTGTCCCACTGCTTTTTATCAGACGCCCTGAGATTTGGCCATATCTCCGACCAAACCCTGGCTCCGGGGGAAGGGGGGAGCTAGCAGGGTCAACTCAACTCCAACTCCAACTCTGTCCGCTCTTGCGATGCCGGCGGACCTCACAGTCTCATTCGACCTGAGGCTTTGGCAGCGCAAGAGCCGGCCAGCTCGAGGCCTTCATAAGCATCCCACGTCCAAGTCATCTTCAGCTCATCCCCACCCCCACAAACATCATGGAGAAGAACGGAGTATCCCCTGACATTGACGCCCCATCTGGCGGCTCGTACTATGACTCGAAGCCTTCATCCATCAAGCAGGAGTACGCCGTCGACGTCGCGCCTGCGCGCCGCGGCACTATTCACGACGGCGTGTGGGGCGACATTGGCGAGGACGGACCAAACTACCGTGGTCTCGGATGGTGAGTCGCTACAAAGGGTCCCCCTGACGCCAGGGTGCGCACGTCCATTATCATGATCAAGGTCCAGTTCGGCCTCGGCGTGCTCGTCATGGTGAGTCGGCCTCAACGCCCATTCCTGGTTGACAAGCAAACAAACTGACCACAGCCTTCCATCCTCCACACTCTGGGTATGGTTCCCGGTGTCATTGTCCTCATCGCTCTTGGTCTCCTCACCTCATGGACTGACTGGTGAGTGAAAATAAAATAATCAGCAAACTCATTCCCAGGATCGTCGGCACTTTCAAGCTCGCTCACCCGGAAGTCTACACTCTCGCAGAGTAAGTCGCAAAGTCGCATACATTTCCATGCTGACGCCAGTGTCGGCATGCTCATGTTTGGCAAGGTTGGCCGCGAGATTCTCTTTGTCATGTACTGGGTAAGTCGTGTGCGCTCGGTCAGCGGTTTGGCGCGGTTTGGCGAGATACCAGAAACCGGCAGGGCAATACTGATCGCCAGCTCTACCTTATTTTCGTCGCCGCTGCGGGTCTCCTCGGCGCTTCGACGGCCCTGAACGCGCTCAGCGACCACGCACTGTGCACTGCCATCTTTGTGTTCATCTGTGCCATCATCGTTGGCGCCATCGCGTCCATCCAGACCCTCGACAAGATCTCGTGGTTCACCTGGGTCGGCGTCATCGGTATCTTCTCGTCGCTCATCACCCTTGCCATCGCCGTTGGTATCCAGGAGCGCCCCAACGCCGCCCCCAAGGCCCCGCTTCCGTGGGACAAGAATGTCGTGGCCTTTAACAACCCCACCCTGCTCGAGGCCATGGCTGCCATCTCGACCATCATCTTCTCCTACTCTGGTACGCCTGCCTTCTTCTCCGTCATTTCCGAGATGAAGGACCCAAGGGCCTACAACAAGTCGCTCGTCATGTGCCAGGCCGTTGTCATCAGCGGCTTTGTTATCCTTGGAGCCGTCGTCTACCACTTCTGCGGCATCTACGTGTCTTCTCCTGCTCTCGGCTCGGCCGGCGTGACCATGAAGAAGGTCTGCTACGGCCTCGCCCTTCCCGGCCTTATCGCCGGAGCCGTCATCAACTGCCACGTCCCGGCCAAGCTGGTGTTCGTGCGCATTTTCCGCAACTCGCGCCACCTCTCCAAGAACACGCCGACTCACATCATTACCTGGCTCGCCTGCATCTTCACCAACGTCTCCATCTCCTTCATCATCGCAGAGGCCATCCCCGTCTTCGGCAACCTCCTCTCCTTTGCAGGTGCCCTTCTCTCGACGCCCCTCTGCCTCACCATTGAGTGCATGATGTTCATCTGGGAGGACAAGCGCACCGGCCGCCTCAACATGGGCATGTCCATTGGCCGCAAGATCCTCCACGCCGCCAACTTCCTCCTCATCATCGGCTCCATCTTCTGCATGATCACCGGCATGTGGGCATCGATCGACGCCATCCGTGGCGACGTTACGAAGGGCAACACTGTCGCTCCCTTTTCGTGTGCCGACAACTCGGGCTCGTAATCGGGACGTAATCGGGATTAGTTCGAGGGGTGCTTGGTGAGGGAGAGGCTTGGTAATGGGGTAGTGGTTATGGGCCGAGGTGTTTGGGTGTGGTTTGGTGTTTGGGTGTGGTTTGGTGTCGTGGGTGTTGCGAGTGAGTCATGGGTCACTTGTGCGGGAGACTGTGGGGCATTGTAAGCATTGGATAGTTCATGAGCCGGGATGCATGGCTTCTTGTCTCACTCTCGTCTCACGTGAGCCGGTAACCAGCGATGTCTTAATTGCTAACACCCGACACCCGAATCGCGGATGACCGATAAGCGGGTCCAGCGGCTTAGCAACCATTCATCATTTAAACACGCTATCCCCCATCCTCATTCTCACACACATACACAAACATGTCCATCTTCCTCGTTGCCCGCTTCAAGGCCAAGGACGAGGCCGCGTCAGCCAAGGTCGAGCAACGTGAGTGTCCAACCTGAATCAGCTGACATCAGACCTCAAGGCGGTCCGCGACCACGCCTTGAGCGACAAGGAGCCTGGATGCTCGTTCTACAACCCCACCCGTGGTAGGGACGACCCCCTCGACTGGCACGTCTACGAGGAGTACGCCGATCAGGCTGCCATCGATGGTGAGCTCGGGATCCAGACGCAACCTGTTGACATCAGCACACATGGCGGCCCCCGTTTTCCAGGCGTTCGCGGCCGACGCTCCCAACCTCATCACCGGCGGCATCGGCGGCATTGACATGAAGTTCTACAAGAACGTTTAGCTGTTTCTCAAGTCTTGATGCAGCTGTGTCGCGTTCACTGGACAGCGGGACATGCTGGCCGTCGAGGGGATCAGCTGACTGATGATGCCTTGAACCGCTGGAAGCAATGATGCCCATCCTACAAACCACCTCTACAGCTCAGGCTGCGCGCAAGGCAGCGCTCCCATCATCTCCGCGGCCTCTGGTACTTGTTGATGAGTCATCGCTACCCCTAGCCCCAGTGGGACCGTCTTAGGGCTCGGTAAACACCGACTCTGGCCCTGTTGTTCCCAACTGTCCAATCGCTGCCCTTCGTGTAAGCTCAGATTCCGATTCCAGTCTGCTCACCACATTGACCTACTAACCATCAAATCAATGAAACGCATTCGACATCCTGTTTGCGGCCGAGGAGATGCGCCGTGAAGCGAATGCGCACGCACGGCGGCATGCAGATGCGGGTTTCCTCGGTGGGTTTGATCTCGAAACAGCGAAACGCAGTCGCCAACTCGGCGCATTCGGTAAGGAAACCAGGGCACACCAGATCCCTGCACTGCAGCGGACATGGCTTCTGACTATTCCGAGTTGATATCTCCCACCTATCTTCCCCATTGTCATTGTGACCCCCGACTCTGGCATCACAATGGCACCGACCCATGTTGCTGAACATGATCAACAGGGGATCCCCAACGTCGCCCAGCTCAGCGCTAAGATAAATCTGGCATCTGAGCCAACGACAGCCAGTCCGCATGAGACGCACCCGAACGGGGTCTTGAAGTCCAAGCTCGTCCGGACCACGAATTGCATGCCGGTCCCCGACGACTACGAGTATGAATTCGCCCACAACGCGCCGCTTCCAACTGTCGACGTCCTGGGTATCGACTTTGACGAGAGCGACAACCCCGCTGTTATGGGGAACGAGTTCCTCGCGAGGCTCGAGGAGGCGACGAAGGAACCCGACACGTTTGCAGCTCTATTCATCCCGAATGGTGGGCGTGACGGCATCGGTAACTGACGATAGGTGCTTGGCGCGACAGGGTGGCCTTCACTTGGGACTATCGCACGTTCAACGGGGTTGCAGCGATCAAACAGGCTGCAGCTGACTTGCTTCCCACCACTCCAGTGTCTGACGTCAAGCCCCTCGGCCCGGCCACACTGATCCGGCTCTGGCGCGATCTTGCCTGGATCTCGGTGCAGTTCTCATTCAACACCAACCGCGTCGCTGCTAGCGGCGTCGCAAACCTCGTCAAGACCAAGGATGGCATGAGGCTCTGGACCCTATACACTGTCATCGAGGGGTTGCATGACTTTTCAGAGCTTCCGAGCCCCCATGGCCACCCGGTAGGTGGCCTCTCATGGGGCGCCCAACGTGAACGAGACGCCAGCTTTGAGGACAAACAACCAGACGTCGTCATCATTGGCGGAGGCCACAAGTGAGTCCTCGCTAGCTCTTGGGTTGACATCACAGCGGGCTGATGCTGGCAGCGAGGCTAAAGGCACTCGGCGTCTCGTCGCTCATTATCGACCGCCACGCCAGGATTGGTGACTCCTGGAGAAACCGTTACGACTGTCTCTCGCTCCAGTTTCCTCACTGGGGCGACCACTTCCCGTACATGCCTTTCCCTGACCATTGGCCAACTTACACGCCGGCGCACAAGCTCGGCGACTGGCTCGAGACTTACTATTCGGCCATGGACCTCTGCGCATGGACTTCATCCAACGTCAAGCACGTCGAGCAGCTTGTGGACGGTACATGGACTCTGACCATCGATCGCAACGGTACGGAGCGAGTTCTCCAACCGAAGCAGCTCGTCATGGCCACGTCACTCTTCGGGGAACCATCATCTCCACTAATTCCCGGCCGAGAATCGTTCTCCGGCACGGTCCTCCATTCCACCGAGTACCACAGCGGCGCACAATTCGAGGGAAACAAGGTCCTGGTCGTCGGGGCCTCGTCTTCAGGCCTTGACATTGCCCACGACTTGGCCGTCCGGGGGATTGACGTGACTCTCCTCCAGCGCTCACCGACGTATGTCATGAGCTTGACCCACTCCGTCCCCATGTTTATGGACATGTACAAGCCGGATGGGCCCAAGCGCCCAGACCTTGAGGCATTGGATCGTGGGGCGTTCGGCACGCCCACAGGCGTTGGGGAGGAGCTGAGCCGTCGATTCGCCGAGGATCTCGAGACGCTCGACCACGATCTCCTCCAAGGTCTCGAGGACGCGGGTTTCAAGACGTGGCGAGGGCAACGGGAGACCGGTTTCCAGACACTAGCGTACACCAACGGCGGAGCGTACTACTTTGACGCAGGAGCCTGCGAGCGTATCATTCAGGGCGATGTCAAGGTCAAACAGGGGTCCCTAAGGCGCATGGAGGACAACAAGGTCGTCTGGTCAGGCGACGACGGCGAGAGGTCGCAACAGTTCGACGCAGTGGTACTTGCAACTGGCTTCCGACCTGCTATTGACGGCATCCGCGCCGCTATCGGCGACGACATCACCAACCGCATCGGCAAAATTTGGGGGATTGATTCCGAAGGCGAGTTTCGCAATGTCTTCCGCCACTGCGGCGTGGATAACCTCTGGATCGTCGTGAGCATCCTCCCGTACGGGCGATACCACTCGAAGCTCGTGGCATTGCGCATCAAGGCCATGTTGGAGGGTGTTCACGGTCCAGTGTACGCCAAGTAGATGCCTGTAGGCTCTTCGTGACGTTTATGCACTCGCACCGATCTACATCAAACTTGCACACTGGCAGTGATCACAATGGACATCTCTTGTTTCCGTCACTTCTCCTCATGCCTCAGATGTAGTCAATGGCAGGCTAGGAGGCCGACTCCGTTCCTTAGTCATCCGCAGAAGGTTGGCCGGCCACGAGACTTTAGGGATGTTTAGGAAATGTTGTCAACCTGCAAGATTCCAGATAAGCCCGCGAACCGCTCACCTGTGCGCTCATGTTCCGCTACACTTCCGCCACATAGATAGAGCGGAATCGAATGACTTGATTATGAGTCATTGACATGACCTTAGTACACCTGGTTCTCACAACACTCACTCTACGAAATGCAACACGTCTGGACGCGATCACTCTAACTCTCACACCGTTGGCAATGATACTATGAAAGGAGGGCAACAACCTGTCAAACCAAAGCGGACCCGAACGAGGATAGGATGCTACACCTGTCGACGTCGCAAGGTACCGAGCTCCCTCCTACACGGCTGACACCCAGAAGCTCTGCGATAACCTACGCCCAACTTGCGGATCCTGGTGAGTCAGATCTGGCAGTCACAGCGCCAACCATAGCAATCGCCTTGGAATCCCATGCGTCTTTCCCCAGCTACAGTTGACTCCTGCCGGCGAGCTCGTCCAAGTGCCGCAGCCAAATGGGTGGACGAAGATGCAACGTGAGTGTCGCGATGTTGAGCGGGGCGATAGTGCTGACTGCGCAGCTGAGGCATCGTCACAACTTTTGCTCGACGGGCGGGGAATCCCCTCCTCGGCTGGCGAATCCAGCCCGGGCACCAGAGGCGTATCTCTTGTTGGCTCCAACATCTTCTCCCAGACGACTGTGGCTGCGGAAGTGGTAACACCGTCGTCAATCGACCCGAATACAATCGACCCGAATACCACTCTCTTCGAGCTTCTACATACACTGCCCGCTCCAGCTCCAGACCCCACGCCCTTTGCGCAATCCCTCGATGACAACACGGCGTTCGGCATCGTCCCAGGCACTTTCATGGATCTCCCCGACTCTGCTTCGAAACTACCTCCTTCGGCCCCAGAGGACTTGTCGCAGCCGTCGACTGAATTCAGCTCAGTCGCAGCAACCCCAGCGTCATCGGTGGACACTATATCGGCCATCGATCAAGCTCTGCTCATGCAGCACCTCCCGACCCTCCTGAACCACTTCGTCAACACATACTCGCAGGTTGTCTCTGTTCTCGGGTCCGGCGAGAACTCGTTTACCAGTTATCTCATGCCCCTGGCATCGCGATCACAGCTCGTCCTCTGGGCATTGGTTGGTTGGGCAGCCTCGCACTTGTCGTTCACCGGCGAGCCATATGCGTCCTTGGCGAACACGGCTGTCAAGATGGTGGAGCAAGAAGTGCGTGGCCTCGAGGCGGTGGAGGACATGGGAGAGGAACAGCAAGAGGAGAGCATGCTGGCGCTCCTCATCTTGGGCGGCATCTACGTCTACCGCGGGGACGTTACCGACTGGGTAAAGCGGCTACCGCAGACACGCCGGATCTTGCGCACAATCAACGCCACGAGCAATGTCGAGACGAGCGAGACGTGGCGATCCATCGCCTTGAACCTCGTCTATCACGACACCATGTCGTCGCTGGCGACGTGCCAACTCGTGTCCCTCCCTTTCGACTTTTACCAGCAGATCCTGCTCAAGTGCAACTCTTCGCCTGACATCTGGATGGGCGCGACCATGCAAGTCTTCGGTCTCCTCGGGGAAACGGCTGTCCTCGCCAGCGAGATTTCTTTGATTGCAAAGCTGCCGCCAACGCGCGAGAATGACTGGCAGCTCGACAACCTCCTGTGCAAGCAGTTCTCGCTCGTCTCGCGCCTCCGCCGCCTCGAGCTGCCCCTCGCGTCCCTCTCCGCGGACCAGTTACACCTTTTGGCTGGGTTCGAGATCTGGAAGCTGGCTACCGAGCTGTATCTACGCCACGCCATAAATCATTATGGGTCATCCGATCTATGTTCGCGCGGCTTGGCGAGGCGCATCCTCAACAATCTTCGCAATGTTCTCGGCACACCATCCGAGACTCACATGCTCTTTCCTCTGTTCATTGCCGGGGTGAGCACGGTCGATGCGGCCGAACGCGAGAACGTGGCAGACATGTTCTCTCATTTCAAGGAGCGCGCCAGGACTGGTAACATTCAGACTGTGTACAGTCTGCTGCTGGAGGTATGGAAGCGAGACAAGGATGGAGACCGCTTCGTGGACTGGAGAGCAATCGCCGACGAGGTAGGTTGGACGAGAGGCGATGGCTGACCGTTCAGTCGGACACGATGATCTCATTCGCCTGATCCAGCTTCATCCAGATCGGCATCGCTCTACCCAGACGACCTGGTCGGACCAAACCCACTACGCCATTTGTCACCGCGGCATTCATTAGACACAACGGGTGCAGGGACGGTGCCCAGGATCCTGCAATGATAAGTCGCAATCGGTTCCAACCGTCGACGATGGACAAAGCCATCGCGTGAATAAGCCGCGCGCACGCCGCGGTGGCCTTCCTGTCCTGCCTGGCCGCGGACTGGTACAACCCGCGGAGCCTGACCCCCGCAGTTGCGGCCCCGAGCGGTGCGCCCACAGAAACCATCCATCAGACATCATGAGCTTCGTCTGTACTGGCGCGATGTCCATCATATCAATCTACGCAGCGAAGTGTTCCATCTCAATTGACGACCACTGATCTTACTCCCACCACGGCCAGGCGTCAAACTGTGCAGTGGCCAACAGCGGCTCGCTTCCATCTGCGAGCTGGGAGCTGAAGGCGGAACACCTCGTCGATTTGGGCAAACGTGCGGCCGGTGTAGTGACGACGGCGCAGATGGTGCCGATATGCCAAACATCCACCCAGTGCTTGCACCCCATCCTTGACCGCCAGCGTCCTTGTCGCTGAGCATATCCGGAAGGGCAGTGGTGAAGACGAGCCCGACAGCCGAGTTGCAGCCTGCCGCAAACGAAGCCGTCTTGAGCGCAGATGCGCAGCACCAGACTCGGCGACGTACGTCCACCCGCCAACACCAGGGCCGACTGTTGAGGCAGCAACAAAGAATGCGAGGAACAAGGTGAATCCGATCCATGCGCCAGTCGAATATGAACCCTTCTCAATCACCGAGATCAGAGCGATGCTATCTGTTGTGAGCGGAACTCATGACTACTCACACATACATGTGGCCATGATGACCACGCCTCCCAAAAGCAATACCCACCGCCGGACATTACGGCGCTCAATCAGAAAGAAGCTCGCCACATTGGCCAAGAGTCCGACCGCTGTGATGATGGTGCTGTTCAACAGCGGTTGAGCCGGCCCAGCCAACATGAGAAAGTACGTCGAGTAACCGCCTGGTGTCAGTCGTCCGGCACTATACCGCGCAGGACTCCCATGCGTAGGGCTCACCAGCAAAGTTTTGGCCTGTGAGGTTCTGGCTCATGGGCTGGAAGACTGCGCAGAACGTGCGTCGCCTATTCTCACGCCTGAACAGGTCGGGAGTAGCTACCGGTGGTTTGGCGCTGAGAATCCGCAATGGTGCGCTTCATGTCCTCAAACGCGGCCTCTCCATCGGGTCCGGAGGAGGACAGCACGGGCCTCGCGCGGAGCCACCTCGGCTACGTATGTCGGAGCGGCGGCCTGCATCACCCCTGTCGCCCAGCCCCTCGGAATCTTGGCCGCAAGCCACGCCTTCCAATCCTTTGCGAGGATGGCTCACACAGCAACAGAGTACAGTGTCAACCGCCGACCGACTAGGTCACTAAGGCTTGCGTCAGCCCTCCCCTCTCTCACACCTACAATCCACCAAATAGCAAGCCCGTCACTTGGCCCACACACCACCGCGCTGACCAGGTAGCCATTACGTGCGAGTCGATTGCCGACCCGTCTTGAGGAAACTGTCGATACCCAACACCGTTCCCTGGAGAGAGTACTCTACGCCCATGGTCATCGCGTTGCTCTGCACTGCGAGGATGAGGAACGTGAGGCGCCTGTTCTGGCGGAGCGTCCACTAGTCGACCGCGCGGTCAGCACCTGTTCTGGCGGAGCGTCCACCAGTCGACAGCGCGGTCATCCACAGGACGATCTGGCGAGCGGTCGTCTTTCGGCAGCATGGTGTAGTTGTAAGACATGGTAGACAGCGACGCCGAGCTTGGTCCTACATGCCTTGGATGCAAGTCGTGAGAACCGTTTCGTCTGCCTCAAATACTGTCGTCAAGAAGCGGGAACTGGTCGATCCTGTCTTGACCATTTTTCCAATCCATCGACAGCTGGTGCCGTAAGACACCGGTATCATCAAGTATGCGTCATGTGTCCTTCAGTGCTGAGACCGAGTCCGAGAGGCCGCCTAGACCGTACTCGTGCCTGTCCTGGGACCTGGCCTCGGCTGATTAGTTGGATAGAAATGGTGGCCTACTGTTCTCATGGTCGACCAGTATCCCAGTATGTGGACTGCTGTTCTCATGGCCGACCAGTATGCCCGTGCCCAAAGGCTGGGCAGAGTGGGAATGCTGTTGGAACCGTGCCGGAGACCAAGCCAGAGACGAGACCGGCGAATTCCAAGTGCCGGACGCAGTCGTTGTCGGTGGCTTGGCTTGTTTACGCGCAACTGCAACCCGCGACAAGATGGCGACAGGAGGATTATGTATGTCTTGGCGCCATGTCACACCGTCTCCTCCATCTGCATACACCCGGTCCGGAGAGTCAAGTCCAGGCTGCAGTGCAACTCTAGCCATCCAAGTCGCCTGGGAAACTGGAGTAGTTGTAGGGTTCGGCCCGTCGGACTAGTTTGGGTCATTCATCCGATTTTGCGCTATCTGTCGCACGCCGCGCCGCGCCGCGCCGCGCCGCGCTGAAACGGCGCTCTCTCTCGGAATGTCTGTGCATGGAAAGTGTTAAGCATGTCCGAGGCAATCTGTCGATCAAGACGAAGTCCGATTGCTCGGAATGTTCGATGTCGGACCAAAGTAGGGAGGAATTGACCGAATCTCAAATCATCACTCTGACATTCTCAAATCTCATCACAAACGAGCTGAAACGTACGGCAAGTACGGCAATCTGGGATTAATTAGCGACATGGATGACATACAATCTCTCATCTCCCTGGTTCCATTTGGCCGCTCCAAGTCCGGAACGGGGTGGGGAGGGGCGGGGCTGGGGTTGAGGCTCCACGACGCTGCACTCGACCTTGTACCACGTGAGTAGAGGCCTCACAGGTAGATCCAGACCCAGACGATATGGTAATCTATTCAGAGATGACGTAACTTGTTTCATCAATCACTTGACGCTATAAAAAACACACTCTAACCTTCCCTTCAACCCCCAACCCCCCATCTCCTCTTGTTCTCACACTCTCACACTTGTCCACCTTGATCCATCACCTACTCTGTATCTTATTCTCCTGAACACACACAGTCACAATGGCGACACCTGACGTAGACCCAAACCGAATGGACATTGACACTCCCGAGCCATCCACCGCAGACTCGACTCGCCCTGCGACGCCCAACAGCTATGCCACTCCACCATCCGCACCGACAGCAGGCCCCTCGTCGTCGGCAGGTTCGGCAGATGGTACGCAGCCTCCTCCATGGGCAAAGCCATCCAAGCCCACCGGGCCAATGACCGAGGCCAAGGAGAACGGCGCTCCGTCACCCGAACCGAAGAAGGAGGAACAGCCCAAACCTGAACCACAAGTTGACATTTCGCACATCCCACCACCCGACCTCAACGCTCTGCTTAGCAAGAGCCGCGATCCCGGCTCACAGATCGACGCGACCCTCATCGCTGTTCCCGAACTGAGAGTGAGTTTTCTTCGACCTCGGTCTTATCCTCGGTGATCGGCGTGGTCCCGGCTTTCTCCTACTTGTCGCCGCAAGCAGCCCTCCGAGGAGGAGCAGGATGAGAAACATGACAGTGTCATTGCTGCGACAGTGGCTCTAGTCTAGATGTCCATTGGTGTACAGGCACGGGCGCGAGCGGCGGACCAAGTTGCATGGCAGCATGGGTTGATTTCAGGCACTGCTCGACAAGTCGATCAGCCTCAAGAATGAGGGAAACAAAAGCTTCACAAGCAAGCCACCCAAGCTTGACGCGGCCCGCGACAGCTATCTGTGCGCACTCGACTGTCTTCCAGCCGTCCCCAAGCACCTTGCTCCACCAAGACTCGACGAAGACCGCTTCGCCGAGATTACAGACGAGGAAGCAGACCAGATCAACATGGACTGGGAGGCTGGAGCGGAGCGTGTAGCTGTCGACAACGACATCCGTGAGGCGCAGAAAGCACTTTGGGGCAACCTTGCGGCCGTGTACTCGGCACAGGTGAGTCACTGCTGGCGGGTTCGAGTTGAGATCGAGCTGACGACAGAAACTGTACAAAGACTGTGTCGACGCGTGTACGCGCGCCCTCAAGTTTGACCCGAACTATATCAAGGCGCTGCACCGCCGCGCGTCCGCGAACGAGCATATCGGGACCTGGTCCGCACTCGTCAGCGCCCAGCGCGACTGCCAGCTGCTTCTCACCATCCTGCCGCCGGATTCTACTGTCGCAACAGGCGTCGCCAAGGCTCTCGACAAGCTGCCGCAACGCATTGGGGCTGCAAAGAAGCGCGAGGAGAACGATGTGGGCATCAAGTTTGGAGGACTGAGCACCACCTAGGGGTCATGGGCCTGGGGTAAACTGTCGACGTTCTTCTGTGTCTGGCGCCACCGGCTGGCTGATGCTACCCGGAAATCGCGGGGAGCCGCTGGCACTGCAAGGTGACGCGCCAGTATCATAACGGCGACAACCCAGGTCCAGACACAACACACGAGGAGGTAGAGGAAGACGAGACACCAATTTGTTACAGTTGTCAATGGAGCATTATACAGTCATCATGCATTCACCCGTGAACAGGGACGGCGAGGTGTAGGAGGAGCGGAAGATGGCTGCACTTTTGCTGATGCATCGGACTGACACTATACTATTGACTATACTATTGTCGACGCCGGCGGGCCAAGGTAGCTATATCCCCGCGCCTTGACGCCGCCAAAGTCGATGATAAGCCGCTCCAGGACAATCCCAGCAGTAACACCATACACGGTGACGCTGTGCGCTCCCGGCTTGCCAACTTGCGCCCGGATACTAACCTTACGCACCTCATCCGCAACAACCCCCTCCCAATCGTGAGGCAAAGATCCCGCTTCCGCCTCTGGAACGGGATATATCGTCCGTATCTCCCCATCGTCAACCTGTATCGCCAGAGCCAACCGGCGCCCCAAGATGAAGTTGAGCGCTGGCCCAAGATACAGGATGATCTCAACCTCGCCAGAGGAAGTCGCCCAGAAATCATACCTCGCCCTAGGCCCAAGTCCGGGTTCGAACTCGCGCGACGAAACAGGGAACACGGCCAACCCCGACACTGTCCGCCCGTAATACGGTATGTCGGCCCAAGAAAACTCCCCTTGTGCGAACAGGTATGATGGCGACCCCGCCTCGATGGCGACGTACCCGTCCCCCTCTACAGCGCCGTGCCATCCATCTGGCGGTGGCTTGACATGTTTCAGTGGGACTGTAACCACCATGATTGCGTCGCTTGACGAGAACTCCACAGTGATATTATCCACTTGAGGCGCTGCGGACCAGTCAACACTAATCCACACCCGCACATCCGCCGAGCCATCGCCCTTGATCTGGCCCCCCTCGGTCGAGAGCTTGATCCAAGCCGCGCTGGTAGCGGTAAAGTTGACGTTCTGGGGCCCACCAGAACCGACGTCAACCCATCGCGGCCGACCGAACCGGTCCATAGGTAGAAGTGTTGGGTCAGGACACGCGTACCCCAGAGGACAGTTGTACTTGTTATCTCCAGGCCACGCGCCGGGGCTGTTTTCGACAGTGAAGCGCGTGTGGATTGCCCGCCCGTGATCCCAGGAATGTTCTGATTGGGATACAATGGATAAGGGGGGTAGAGAATTGCGTACTGGCATCTGCCAGTATTGATACCCGATATGTGGCTGGGATAACATACTGATGTCAGTTTTGATATGGAAGAGACCCACTGTTTCCATTTACCGCCTAGCAGGCGGTCCCACTCGGCCGTGAGTTGGTGGTCTCGCTCAAACGCCAAGAGAGCATCGTGCGCAAAGTAATTCGCAGCACTTCGACCCTGTGTCGCGTATAGGTTTGATTTGGCAGCCGAGATGTACAGCCGGCACAAGTTGGCTTGCAGTTGGAGCTGGACATATACCAGTTCATAGAACGGGATGCGATACGGCCCTGGTAGAGTGTCGTATATAGCCTTGGCGTGGGCTTCGAGGTCTCGCCACTGACCAAGTACAGTTTCACCCCTACAGTCAGCGCCGAGAAAAAAAGACTCACTCGTCGTAGTTGAGCAATGAGAACGTCTCGCTATCCACTAGCTCCGCCTTCCGACGCGACGCGTAGACCGAGTACCGTGCCATGATATCCGCGATCTCGCCCGCCAGTTTGCCAGCACCAAAGTCCCGCTCAGCCCGGAGGGAGAGGTACTCTTCCAGCGAGATGCGTGGCCATCGGCCAGCGTCGTACGCCATATCCAAGAAGTACTCGAGCGGTACCTCGAGCATCTTCAAGTCGCCGACGTTGAGGATCCAGATCTCGTCTGTCTTGAACGCGAGCGCGACGTTCAGCTGCTCCCACACTGCGTCAGCAACATCACCAGGCGGCTTACTCTTGGCTAGGGGAACAGTGTTGATCCACTTGTAGTCGCGCGGGTCGCCGACGTCTGATGTAAGCAACGCACGCGTGTGCGCTTACAGTCCGCATGGTAGTAGATCCCGCCGCCGGACTTGTATTCCTTGTCCTCAGGCAACACTGCCATCAAGTTTCCCCAGTTATCGTCCGACAAGAGCGGCGTCACTGCCATCAGCTTGTACCCACTCCCCTTACCCTCATCCGGAACCTCGAGGCCGTTGGCAAAGTATCCCATTACCTCCTTGTACATTGCCCACATCTGGGGTATGCCGCTGATATCCTCGCCGTGGACCTTTCGCAGGATGGCCTGCTGCTCTGCAGTAATATCTGATGTTAGCACTCCTTTAACCACACCCACTCTCAAGGAGGTGCACATCCGCTCCATCGAGCGGCAAGTCTCCATCACCCCGCATACCGACCGTATACACCGTTTCGCACTCCCGAGCCCGCTCCGCACCATACCGCCAGAATCCGCGAAGAAAGTCGACGTTGGTTGTAAAGTTCCACTCGCCCGATCCGAACGTCGTAAACTCCTTCTGGTTACGAGACATGGGCTCGTGATGTGACGTCCCCATCACCACGCCATACCTCTCGGCCAACTCCTGATTCGGACCCGGCTTAGGAGGGTTTGGGAGGCCATCCAATCCATCAACAGCGAACATACTCTCCCACACTGCGTCAGCTCTGCAATATCAAAAACCCACTCGCCGGCCACATGTAGTTCCCCTTCAGGCGGAGGAGGAGCTCGAACATCCTCGCATACATTTCCACTTGGAAGGGCGGTTTCTGGCCCATGTGGAAATGCTCGCGCGCCCAGTTCCACAGTACGGGCTGCTCATCGTTCAGGAAGTAACCCCTGTACTTGACCGTCGGTGGGCCATGGGCATGTACCGCATCGCGGCGAAACGCGACCGTCTCGTGTTGGGTCGGCGGAACGTCGGCCCACCAGTACCACGGCGAGACGCCCATATGTTCCGAGAGGGTATAGAGGGCGTAGATCGTTCCGCGCTGGTATCAGCATGCCTTCGCCTTCGGCTGGGGTACGCACCCTATCGCTGCCGGTTATAACTAGGGCTTCGTCAATGCCATCGATCGGGCGGGAAATGACCCGGGCGTCAAAGGCCTCCCAGTCATCAGTAGATAAGCCCGGTGCCGCCAGAGGTAGCTGCTCGTGAGGAATTTCAAAGCTGTCTCCAGCATGATCCCGCACACACTTGAGCAGCGTAGAGCCGACAGTTCCTACAATAATTGCGGCAGTTGTCCCAGGCGGAAGCACGCCGGCGTTAAGTTCGGGTTTGACGCCCACAACACGCAGGACATCCTCGGCAAACGTCGCCACGGCGATGTGTACTGCTTCGGGATCGCCTGAATCGTACAGGATTGGCAGCGCGCCGGATGCGGAGGCCAGCTTCAGCGCCCCAGTCGATGGCTCGAAGACTAACGGGTTGGGCAGGCCCAATCCGGCGACCGTGTTGAGCAGCGCGTGAGCGAGAAGGATGAGCATCGTGTGCTGCCAGCCAGTACGTTGTGACAGTCGAGCGCGCACAGTGAGCAATGTGTCGGCAGGTGCTTGTATCCTTGGCAGATGGGATGCACCGTTCTCAATCCGGCACCGGTTCGCCGGTCCCCTGTCCAGCGGATCATCGGCCCGCTCGGCCCGCGCTCTCGGCGTCATCTCGGCCCAAAACATTCAAACTAGTCCATATAGCAGTTGTTCGTCTACAGAGTACCACACTGGTGGAGCGTCCCGTGGCGTTCTGGATATCAAACACCACGGCTTCCGGCCCTCTCAAGCCTTGCCCTTCATGTCCTTCATGCACGTCGTGCCGCGGCGGCGCACCTCGTCGAGCCAGCTTTGCGCAACCCGGCTCTCGGAGAGCGGCATGCGCTCACTCTCCGTCTTCCCATCGCGGATACACTGTGCAACCTCATCTGCCTCGAAGCACAGTCCGTGCCCCTGCTCCGCCGCAATAGGATAGTGGTAAGTCTCGCGCTCGCCGTTGCGGGGCACAATGTGGAACGTGCTAGGCTTCTGGGGACCAAACTCGATAATCAGGTCTCCATCCTGACACTGCAGGACGGCAGTCGCTTCGCGTAACCCATGTGTTGTCATGTCCGTCATTAGTTGTGCCTCGCATTCGAGGTTCTCAAAGTCTAGGAGCCAACGGCTGCGCTCATCGACGTTTGTGCGACGGTAGATCCGTTGGTACGAGTTGACAAACTTGGGTGCTGTAGAGCGGTTGTCTGGGTGCTGGTAGAGCAGCAGCATCGCCCACACCGACGGGTACGGGCCCATGTCGAGCAAGCTGCCGCCGCCGAGAGCTGGGTCGAGGAAGCGATCCGAGGTGGGCCTGGCATCGACGTTGAAATCGATGCTAAAGTCGGCCTGGAAGCGCTTGGGCTTTCCAAGGCGGCCGGAGAACACGACGTCCTGGATCTTGTACGCGATTGGGTGGAACCGCGTCCACACCGCCCTGTTGTCAGCTCACCGCGAGAACAGTGCTCACTCCATAAGGAAGAGGTTTTTCTCACGCGCGATAGCGATCAGGTCGTCGAGCTCGGCCAGATCAAAGGTGAAGCACTTCTCGCACAGCACGTGTTTGCCTGCCAGGAGGGCCATCTTGGCGTCGGCGTGGTGAAGCGTCACCGGCGTCCCGACGTACACCACGTCGACGTTCTGGTGTGAGCAAGATCTAGATCTTCTATGCAAGGATAGTTTGGGACATACAGGATCGTTGCACACCTCTGCGTACGAGCCGTAGGCCTTGGTCTCCGTGAGCAGGCCTTGCTGGACGCCCCAGCTCCAAGGGCCTGTTGAGGCCTTGAGCTTGTCGACAAATCTGTCGGCCGACTCGACGCTGCGGGAGCCAACTGCAGCGATGACATGGCGCATATCCGAGTTACGGGTTGCTGGGTCCACCAGGAGGTCCTTCTGTCAGCTCACCAACTGAAAACAGCTCACCATGGCGAACTCGGTAGCAATGGAGCCAGTCGAGAGGATGCCCCAGCGGAGCGTGAATGGCGAGGTGCTGGTCATGATGCAAGATGAGATGATGGGTGAGCTGGCAAGATAGTAAGCAGGTGAGTGTTTCTTATATGCGCAGAGCTCGGTGGATATTCGGCTCCGGGCCAGAGTATGATGAGTAGTGTTGATCTCCGAGTCCGAGTCCGGAGACCATGTCCGTCCTCGGACCGATGTCGGATGGGGGGACCACTTAAGATCGCTCTTGCCAATCAATACACATCAAGGCGATAGCGAGTGGGGATAGCTAACGATGCTCTCGAGGATAGATATGGGATGGCGAGATGTGCGTTGGAGCATGTCGTGGTAGGCTTCCCGAGCTGACTCGTGGCTTTGGGTGTGATTGTAACGTTGTGACGTCATGAGATGATCACACCAAACAAACTCCATCTAATCATGCTTGCGTCCACCTCGGTGGCTCATTGCTCAACCGCAACGTCAGCTACATCCACCATGACAAGACAGTGGGTGTCCTCTATGGCCTCTCAGACTTCTCAGTCTCCGCGTCCTCCTCACTGCGCCTCTCACCGGAGCTTACCCATCATGGCAACGGCCCCAACCCTCAATG
The DNA here is from genome assembly GCF_030864355.1 of Cutaneotrichosporon cavernicola. NCBI lineage: Eukaryota > Fungi > Basidiomycota > Tremellomycetes > Trichosporonales > Trichosporonaceae > Cutaneotrichosporon > Cutaneotrichosporon cavernicola. Next base: position 2,943,983 of record NC_083397.1, on the reverse strand, counting down.
TCGATATTACAATGACCAGCATCACCTCACACCTGACCGTCGTCTCAGTTCCTCCCGGAACCGAGCACAAGGCGTTTCACGTCTCCATCCCTCACTTGAGGCCGGACGCCGGTGGATGGGCGTGGTATCGTCCGCGGTGAGTACCCCACCTGCGCCCCTAACGGTAGGCCTACGTGGATCGAGGCACAGCGTCTTGCATCCCTCGACGAGCTCAAGGAGAACACGGTACATATGCTCCTCCTTCATAACGGGGACGAATACGTGTGCGTGCTCCCTGTCTCAAGCGAGACCGGACTTGCAAACCTCTCACGCGAGGCCACGCACGGCCTTGTTGTCAACGTCCGCGGTTCAAGTCACTCACGGCACGGGCGGGTGGCTGTGGTCGTATCGCGCACCCACAACGCACGGTACATTGCCGCACTATGCGGCGCCGCTGTCGATGAAGCCCGCAAGTGGCTGATGAAGAAGCCGCCAGCGTACCTGCCCCTCAAGCCTGGACCTCTCGACGGCGTTGGTTTCTGCACCTGGAACGCTCTGCATGAAGGTGAGTGGTGTTGCAGGGATGAGCTAATGCAGGTCGAAACGTCAACGAGGGAAGTATACGTCATCTCGTTGACACTCTGGTCGGCGCTCGCCTCCCGATCCAGACATTCATCGTCGACGACGGGTGGCACGACAAGCGCCACTTCCGGGACAAGTCGGGGGAAGATGACCGGCGACGCGGGCTCTGGAGCTTCGACGCCAAGCCGGAGATCGGTGCGGGTGGGATGAAAGGCATCGTGGACATGGTTAAGGAGCGGCTTGGGAGCGTGGAGTGGACTGGCGAGGTGGACGTTGGCGCGTGGATTGCGTGAGTCGTTGGTATTTGAACGGATCTTGCAAGCTGACGCCAGCCTCACAGGTGGTTATTGGGACGGGATCCACCCCGACTCGCCGCTGGTCGACAAGTACGGGTGTAAAAAGTACCCCGCGTCGCGGCAGTGGTGGCGCGGTTGCCCAGAGGACGCGCTCGAGCCAAACCACATGCCCAGCGGCGAGTCGTTCTACGTCCTTCCGCCTCCCGAGCGCGCGGCCGAGTTCTGGGGCGACTGGTTCAAGCAGCTGCACAATGCTGGCATCACGTTCCTCAAAGTCGACAACCAGGCGGCCGTCACTGCCCTTGACGGCGTCGACGGCGTTCACGAGGCTCTCTACATTTGGGAGTCGATGTACACTGCAGCAGAGCGCGTGTTCGGCCCCGACCGCGTCATCCACTGCATGTCGCACAGCGAGCCGATGTGGGCTGGCCCACAAGGCCTCGGCTTGACCACGGGTGGTCGCAGCTTTATCTGGCGCAACTCGGACGACTTTGGACTCACTGGCCGCTCGCCATACGCGCACCAACAACACTTGTTCACCAACCTCATGAACACCCTAATCGCCAACGCCCAATGTACTGTCCCGGACGCGGACATGTTCATGACGACCCAGCAGCACCCTCACGCACATGCGTTACTGCGGGCTCTGTTCCCTGGCCCTCTGTTACTGACGGACAAGCCCGGCGAGCACGACCCCGAGCTCCTCTGGCGCCTGGTTTCCCGGGACAAGGGTGGTGTCGCGCGCGTGCTCAAGGCTTCTCGCGCAGCTGAGCCGCTCGCCCGCCGTCTGCTCGACACCAGTATCCTCGACTACGCTGACGGGAGCGGGCAGTGGGCCGCCGCAACTGTCGGCCCTCACACTATCCTCGGCTGCTGGAACGTGCGCGGCGGATACGACAAGCCGTGTCGCGTGGTCGACGACATCACCGTCGCGGACGTGGAGGACGCGATCGGGCACGAGATCGACAAGCACTACGTTGTCGCGCGCGTCGGAGTTGAACAACCCGGCGTCATGGGGGCTTCGGTTCTAATACCAGGCGACAAGGGCGCGATTGGGCACATTGATGACCTTGCCATGCTCACGGCGGCGAGCTTCTGGATTGTACCTTGTCAACACCAGGCTGTCGGATTTACGGCTGTGCTTGGTCTCATCAACCACTTTGCTGGTCCTGCTGCTCTCGACGGCTTCGAAATCTCGATTAGTGAGCTGTGGTCCCGCGAAAGCTGACACCAGACTCCATTACTGTCCGCTTAAAGTACGCGGGCACGCTCGGCATCGTCGTAGATGCGCCGTTCAAGCCCAGCGCCACAGCACTGATCGACAAGCGCCCTGAGGTGGTGAAAGTGACCCAGCTCGAGTCGCTCAGTAAGCACAAGCAAGAAGGCGTGTTCCTCCTCACTGTCGACGTTGGCAACTCGAACAACCACCCAACCAGCGACAGCGACGTGTGGGACGTGCTCATCAGCATCGAATGATTGATCGCATCAGACCTCTGTAGCTTGTGCAACTTTTGTACAATGTCACACGCTATGACACTATGGCTTCTGCTTGATGATCTTGCCGTCCTCGTCATACTTGATCTCGCGCATCTTGACTGAGCGAAGGTGGTCGACTCCCTTGCTGAGCTCACAGTCGTGGTAGAAGAGGTACGTCTTGCCTTTAAAGTCCTCGACGATCGAGTGGTGCGTCGTCCATCCTAGTACAGGCTCTAGAATCGTGCCAGCATACTCAAAGGGGCCGTACGGGCTATCACCAATAGCGTACGCGAGGAGGTGTGTGTCTCCGGTCGAATACGAGAAGTAATACTTGCCCGCGTGCTTGTGCATCCATGCCGCCTCGAAGAAGCGCTTCTCATGGTCGTCCGCCTGCACGGCTTCACCATGGAGCGTGATGACGAGCTCACGGACACCCTCATCAAACTCGAGCATGTCATCGCGGAGGCGCGCAACACGCGGGCCCAGCGCCTTGACGCCCTTGCCACTTGGTTCCTCCGGAGCGTCATGGTTGTACTCTGTGCCGTCCGAGTTGTAGCACTGCAGCTGCCCACCCCACAGTCCGCCAAAGTAGCAATACGCGGTCCCGTCGTCATCGACAAATGTCGCCGGGTCGATACTGAACGACCCCTTCATCGCCTCGGGCTCGGGCTTGAACGGGCCCTCGGGCCGGTCAGCCACCGCCACGCCAATGCGAAAGATACCTGCTGTCAGCCCTCCCCTTTCATCAGCATTCACCATCACGCGCACGCGCCGGAAAGTAGAGGTAATACCGCCCGTCCTTGCCACGCGCACAGTCGGGAGCCCACATCTGTTTATCGACCCAAGGCACGTCCTTTGCACTAATCGCAACCCCATGGTCCGTCACCTCCCCGCCCACCTCAGAAAGTGAGAGTACGTGGTAGTCGACCATGTCGTACTGGTCGCCCTTGTCGTTGAAGACATGGTCGTTCTCCCGGTCATGGCTCGGGTAGATGTAGATCTTGCCGTCAAAGACATGCGCCGATGGGTCGGCAGTGTAGAGGTGGGTCACGAGTGGCTTGGGCATAGTTTCTGAAGTGGGAATGGGGGAGGTAGAGACACGTAGCACGGCATGATGGGTTGATAACTGGCAGAAGAGGAAGAGGAAGGGTCATCTAGTCCGAAAATGCGCCGAGAATGGGGCGCCAGGATCCCGATCTCGGCCCGACACTTGCTCCCACCAGCTGCATCTCATTCTCTAAACCCCTGCATTCCAGCATTCCAGCCCGCAAGTGCGCATTCCATTTCATGTTCTCCACAGACCTCTAGAACTGGGCAATAGCGCACCCGTCACCGCGGTAGTCACTGCCGGCGGCCCACACCGTCTTGCCTGTGCGCTCATCAACCGTGCGGAGGATGACCTGGCCCTTACCAAAGAAGATCTGGTCCGAGCCCTTGACGCGCTGGATCTGGTGTCCCAGCTTTTCGAGCGCCTTGATCACTTCCTCGGACACACCGTCTTCGATCGCGACACAAGTGTTGTAGTATGGGTCCTTGGACTGCCACAGCCCTGTTCCACCAATGAGGAAACGCTTAGCGTCGAGGGCGAGCTGCGGCTGCCGACCGTTATGCAGCAGGTTCAGAAGCACCTGTACCTGACCCTGGGGCTGCATTGCTCCACCCATGACACCAAAAGACATAAACAGCTCGTCACCGCGCGTCACCATGGCCGCTATCATCAGTGTTTGCTGTTGAAGAAAGAACGCACGGATAATGGTGTGGAAGGGGCGCTTGCCGCCCTCCAGTCGGTTCGGCGAGGCGGGGTCGAGGCTGAACGCCGATCCGCGGGATTGCAGCGTGAAGCCACACCCGTTGGGAACGATTGCCGTGCCAAACGCTAGGAAGTTGCTCATGATAACTGGTGTCAGCGGGACCAGTAGGCGACTCACATGACATGGCGTTGCCCTCCGAGTCCGCAGCAGTCAAGTAAACCGTGTCGCTAGACGGAGGCGCACCCGCGCTGACCTTTGCCGTGCCCTGGGGGTTGAACAGACGCGCCCTCTGGCGGAGGTAGTCCTGGTGTCAGCGTACCCTCCTCCCACGGCCTCGCTTACCCTAGACAGAATCTGCTCCACGGGCACCTTGACAAAGTCCGGGTCACCAGTGTGGGCGTGCACATCGGCAAATGCCAGGCGGAGCGCCTCGATGAGCGTGTGGAACCACTCGACGCTTCCCTCCTCCATCGTTGCAAAGTCAACAATACCGTCCATCCGCAGGGTGTCGATGATACCTAGGGCGATGAGGGCGGCCAGACCAGACCCGTTTGGAGGGCACTCGTGTACTGTAAGCTGCTCGTTCTCGCCGTATGTATACGAGATGGGCTCGACAAAGTCGGTCGCATGTGCGGCCAGATCATCAAGGGTCATGACACCGCCACGGCTCGTGATCGCGTCGACAATCTTCTGCGCCACCTCGCCCTTGTAGAATGCATCCTTGCCCTCCTTGCCGAGGCGGCGGAGAGTCTTGGCGAGGTCGGGATTGGAGAAAAACTGTCCTGGGCGCGGCGCCTTGCCATCAATGAGGAAAGGGTACGAGTCTCCGCTCTGGGGCTCAGCAGCGACCTGCTGGAGGCGCGGCTCAAAGTCGACCCATTCGTACGAGCTCATCTGGTGCACAGGGAATCCATCCTCAGCGAGCGCAATGGCCGGGGCAAGCACCTCGGACAGCGAGAGCTTTCCACCACCAAAACGCTCCTGGATCTCCACGAGACCAGCCGCTGCACCGGGGACAGTGACAGCATTGGCATTCTCGTACGGGATACGCTGGCCCGTGAGGCCGAGCTCGCCAGCCTTTTGCAGGGTTAGAGCCTTCGGGCTCCGTCCCGACCCATTCACCGCACGCACGCGCCTCTCCTTTGCGTCCCAGTAGAGCGCAAACAGGTCACCCCCGATACCAGTGTTCACAGGCAGCGTAAGCAGAGTATGGGGAGTAGCTCACCTCAGTCACATTCAGTGCCGCAGCCATGGCCACAGCTGCGTCGGCGGCATTTCCTCCCTGGCGTAAAATGGTCATGCCGGCCGAAGCCGCGAGCGGCTGCGAGCATGCGACGACACCCTTCGAGCCTGCCGTCAGCAACAATTACAGATCGACGCACTGAATACAGTCGAACGGCGGCTCTGCGCTTCAAAGCGTTGGAAATCTGGCAACATGGTCATGTTGAGTGAGTGTGAGTGTGAGATGGCAACAATCCAACTTTGAGTTGACCGAGGCTGCAGCCTGCGGGGCCGAGTCGGTCATGTTGTTACGACGAGTCGCGTTGGTCTGAATACCTAGATTCATAGCCGATATCCCGAGGCGCGCAACATGTCTCGGCCCTGTCTGTGCGGTAGTATATGCGCAGCAGTTTGAGCGCTCGTTCTCTGACAAGAGGACTGTTGTCCTTGGACCAGGTGGAGGTGGAGGTGGAGGTGGGGTCGGCCGGCTGTAGCCGGGGCCATAACCGGGCGCCAATCAGCCCATTGGAGTGGTCAAGCTTCGCGCGCCTCGACGACCTCGACACGCGATGGGAAATAGGCGTGTTAAACATTGTGTATAGGAGTTGCCTTATCGCCTCGACCAGAGTATACAAGCACATAGAGCGTTGAGAGCGATAGATCCTCATCGTCTGACATTGTAACGAGCATACGAGCGCGATCCTGCAAGACGACGTCGAGTTTTCGCTCCCACCATCTGATCAGCGTCGTAAACAGCGGATTCGGCTGAACTGAATACAGCTTCCCGCTTATAATGCGAGACATACCGCCATTCCAGAGGATGCAGACGAACACCAGTTCCTTGCCCAGATGTACAAACACCCCTCACCCGGCTTCTACTGAGACCCGTCAAACCACACCTGTGGTGCGGCCGGGAAGAGATTGGCCATGTCAACGTCGAGAGCCGTAAAGTCTAGCGGCAGGGGCTCGGCGGTATCGGCAGCGCCGGGGAACCAAGCCGCGAGGTCAAAGTCTTCCGCCCACACGATCGAGTCCGCACGCGGCCTCTGTGCTGTTGGAGCGCCGGATGTTGGGGCATCCATGAACTGGGTGAAATCAAGAGTCTGCACCGGGTCATGCCATGGGAATGGGTTCAGCCCTGGTAGCGGCGCGATTTGCTGTTCCGAGGCGGGTTGGGGAGACGGCACGGGACGCTTGGCCGCGGCGGCGCTCATCTGGGTGTATGGGAGAATGCCCTTCTCTCGTGCGCGTGCAAGCGTTCGGCGGAGGCCTTCCGCGAATCCCGAGAACGGATACGGCAGCTTGAGGAGGAGGCGATCGATGGATAGCGCTATCTCGTGCGCATCACAAGCATCGGGCAGGAGCTCGCACATGCGGATGAGGTAGCGCGCAGTTGCGATGATGCCGACGTCTAGGGTAAGTAAGCTCTGTTACACCAATGGCTCACGGAAGTTGTGGTTCCCAAACTCGGCGCTGTCGAGCCGCCCAGCGACAGACGACACGAGGAATGCTGCAGCCCCAAGTGCCGCGGTGACCCATCGCTGCCGCTCTGTACTGAGGCGGCAAACATCCTCCGGCTTTTGAACGCCATTCCATGCCGGAGAGTTGGTGTAGAGCACACTATACGCGCGCTGATTGCTCAATTCGATGCGTAGGAAGTGGTCCTGCGGCAACCCCAGCGCGTCTGTGGTCAGCCAACGCAGAATGATCAGCGCACCGTAATACGCGCTCCAATGCGTATCGAGCTCGTCCATCCCCTCATTAGCCTCTCGCAGGAGGACGTCCATTTCGGCAGGGTCGTCGGCCGTGTCGAACGGGCGGAAGCTGCTCTCTGTAGTCAGCAACCTTGAGAGGGCGGAACAGCTCACCGCGGACTTCACACATCTCAACAGAGATGACAAGGCGCGTATCGTACAAATTTGAGAGCGGGTGATCAAGCAGCTCGCGCTTGAATGCGGTGCGGCGACCTCTGTCGGAGGGGAATAGAATTGGCAGGGCGTGATTGAAACTCATCCTGATGTCAGAGGCGACTGTGACCTATTGGCTTACTCGTAGGCCTGGCGCACAAGCTTAGGTCAACTTTGAATCAGGAAGCGGACTTACGGAAAGCCAGATGCGGGCACCGACGACGAGGGAGCGTTGTCGCTCTAACAGCAAGTTCGGTTTCCGAGCCTCAGACCGGATTTTGTGAAGATATGGTAGGCATCGGTAAAGCCGCATGTCGATGCTGTTGTCAGTTGCACTCAATATGTGGGCTCACGCAAGCGCCATGGCGTGAGAGCAAATGCGCCATGCGTTGTCCGAGTATGATATGAGTATAGCCATTCCTTGCAGAACCTCGAGCGTCACGGGAGCATAGAGCGTGAGCTTGGCTGGCGTCAGCAAAGACCGAACGGCACGCACTCATTCGCTCGACCTCGTCCGAGAGCGTCGTGGTGAGGTCGGACGCCGCTCCAGCCGCTTCCCGCTGTCTTAACGCTATGAGCAGCATCACGCTGATGCAGTACGGGGAGCGCTCGCGCAAGCAGCCGTTAGCGGTGTCATTCCGATGTGGCGTACCTCTCCCAGGTGTCACGTGTCGGGTCAAACACTGGTGTGAACGGGTAGGCGGACTTGAAGAAGCTGCGGTTAGGGATCCTCATGACTTGACCAAGCTCACACATCGAAGAGGCGCCGACCATCCTCTTCTGAGAGTAAACCTGTGGTAACCGGGTCCGCTACTCCGCGCAATGGATCGCTGCTGGCGGGAGTAGTTGCTGCTTGAAGAGATCGGGGAGTGTCGGCCGTCCGCCGTCTCTTAATGGGACGGTCGTCCTCAGTGTATGCCATCGAGTGGTCGCCATCTGCAGCGAGGATAGGATCTCTTTCGCGGGAAAGGGCAACGTCGAGAGGATCGTCGTCGCTAAGCGGAGGCGTGGGCGAACGGACCGGTGGGACGCTGGCGAGTGTGACGGAGCGGAGAGAAGCTTGCGGAGAAGGGTTTGTGTCCATGTATGGGTTGTGAACATTGTCGTTCGTCGACCACGGCGAGGCACGTTTCAGACCTGTAGGGGAGGGGTACTCTTGGTGGCTCGAACGAGATGTCAAGGACGGAGGGCGTGCGCTACTAGGCACCACAGATGGAAGAGTAAATGGCGGTTCTACTGTGCGCGGGGAGGGTGGCGAGGGCCGGTCTCGTTTTGACTCGCGCTCGGCGCGGCTGTTCATTTTGATTAACGCGGTGCTCATTTGATCGAGCTTGTCAAAGATGCCGGAAACATGTCCTTCGAGCTCAGCCAGCCGACTGTGGTCAGTTTGCGGCTTGACATTAGTGCTTGGGATTGCCCACCTCTTGGTTGCCTCGTTATCTTCAAGCACGGCGCGGGGAACGGGTGGCATTTGGAAGCGGCACTCAAGGCGCATATGGCGACATCGCTTGCATGGTGGGTCATCCTTGCCAACACACTTGATCTTGTGGCGGCGGCAGTTGTCCTGGGGTTAGACTGGGGATCAGTCGAGCAATGAAAGCTCACGCAGGCACCTGCGGTCAGTGTGATTCAGAGTGAGAGTGGGAGTGGGAATCCTCACGCTGTGGTACATCTGGCCTGAGGTCTTCACCAGAGTTGAATATGATGGTGCCGCGCTTGGATGACTCTGCCATCTGGGAACTAGGATGGATGAATGTTGTGTCGAATGAATCGAGTTGCTTTGGTTGATTGGATTCGTCCAAAGTGGTGACTGATTCCAAGGGGTCACGGGGCCATAGCCGGCGGCAAACTGGTATCAAACGGAGTAGCCCTTACATCTCCATTGCATTTGATTCCGTTCCCTTAGCCTTAGGAATCGTCGTCGCGTCGTCGCGTCAGCAGTTGGTCAAACCTAAAACCAAATGTCGTATCTGTCTCTCCTCCCATCACAATGACTATTCCCTCACTACCCACCCGCGACGACTTCTGGGGCACCATCGAGCGTGCCTGGTCCACCATCGACGACAGCAGTGCTCGGGCCCTCCTCCTCTCTGAGAACGCCGAGGAACGCCTCGCAGCCGCCGAGACCCTTGTCAACAAGCACACAGAGGCCATGCTCGAAGCGCTCCGCATCATTCTCCGCCAGTATAATGCCCCGCAGTTGGCCGCATGGGACGCTCATTGTGAGCGCGCGCTGTACGACCTCGACCGGGAAGACGTCCACGAGGCGCTCGACGGGAGCGATGACGGTTTCCTTTACACTCGCGGCTTTGTTGTCGCTGCAGGCCGGAAACACTACGAGGCTGTATTCACCCAGCCTCTCAAGTGGGGAATCATGGATGTCGAAGAAGAGAGCATGTGCTACTTGGCTTGCCATCTGTACAAGGACATGTTTGGCGAGTGGCCTCCGCGAACTGGCATCAGCCGCGAGACGTGCAGCAACAAGGATGGTTGGCCTTAGCGCCTTGGGAGGTAAACACCAACTCTGAAAGGTAGGCTACGTCGGGTAATACGGAATGCGTAACTATTGGCTGTTTGATGAATCCATGAACTGACCAGGCTGACTAGCTGACTAGTAAGTAATACAACCGATGTAACCGAGCCATCCGGGATTGAGCTTCCTAGCTTGCATAGCATGCGAGGCCAGTGCGCACATCAAATGAGCATGAGCATGAGCGCGAGAAGACACGGTACCCTCCCCCTGAAGGAGGGGGACGAGCGTCCACAGCTTGACAGAGAGAATCATGGAACCCATGACCGGTCACTGCTATACTGTTGCTCTTCAACCAACCCCCCACACGGATCACCCCACTCCCAACCTCTCCTCCACTCTTCGTGGTATCAATGGCTTCCAACTCGTCGCCTCGCGACGCGTTCTGGCGCTCTATCAACACCGCCTGGGTACGCGTTGACAAGCGTGATTCCCTCCTCGCCCTTCTCGAGGCCGAGACGCCGGGTCAGTTAATCGACGCGGCTGCCGCCCTCACCCGCCTACTTCCCAACATGCTCAGCATTCTAGAAAGCACCCTCGAGACATACACGTCTCCACAGCTCTGGTCCTGGAGCGTCGAGTGCAAGGGCGCCGTCAACGAACTCCTCAGCACAGAGGCCAACGTCATCGTTTCCGCAGATTGCGGATTTCAGACAATGATGAACTCAGCTTGGGTCGTCGCAATGGGAGAACAAGTAGTCGCAGCCGCTAAGATATTCTGTGAGGATTGGCAATGGCTGCGCGGCCTCATTACGTGCGAAGGGCTTATGCGGCTCGCCTGGAGGATGCATTCCCGCAAGTTTGGAACCAGTGTCTCCCAGGCGGCACCCCGCGCTTTACAATATATGCTTGAAGCTTCCAGGCGGAGCGAGGACCAGACGTTGCTCGAATCGCGCGACCGGGATGGTCCTTTAGGCAGAAGCGGGCCTCCCCTAATCGCATCTAGCAGGGAACCGGGTCAGAACGGCCAACACGAAATATATTACTACCCATTCCCACGCCCAGCCGCGGAACACCACCTCCCCAACGATGGCCTGAATGGCGACCACAGGTCACGGAGACCCCCCGAAAGGTTGGCGAGGCCCGTTCCCAAACCCTCAAAGTCGTCGTGGAAGTTGTGGTGAGGGAAGATTAGGTGATACCGTATTTTGGGGAGAGCATGTGTTAGTGTGGACGTTCGGAACATCTCAAACCTCACACCATCGCCGAATCCCATAGACTTCCCATCGTCACGTCATCTATTGTCCCATCCTCTCCTTCCTCATATGATCATATTCCTAGCTTCCACCATCTCGCTCGCCCGCGCCTCGGACTTTAACAAAGCCTCCACACCCTGTTCCCTACCACTACCTGGGTCGACCGCCCCCACATTCCACTTTACTCGCCTCTGCCCCTCATACAGATGTGGCCTCTCCAGCCAACCCAACTTGCCGCCACCAATTGCTTCTGGGCGACAATCGAGGCAGCCTAGGCCCCGCTTGACAATTGCGTTGCTCGGGCAGCGGTCCTCACCGGTCCAACCCCTGAACTCACTTGGAGCATCGACTGTTGCCAGCGCCAATTCCTCATCTATGAGCTGGAACACATTCTCGCCCTTTACAGGCTTGATCAACTCGGCCAGTGCGATGCGCCACTTAATGACGCCATCCTCTCCCCAACACCTACGAGCACCGCCAGTTCATGGGGCAGCAGACGAAGTTCTTCGGTACGCCGGTATGGGTGGCTCTATGTGGTCTCGAGTTCCACGCCTGCACAGTGTCGCATCCGGAGGAACCGGCGTGCACGGCAGCGCAATCGACCTCCACCTTTTTGCCCCAGACATGTATAACGAACACTTCTGATGGGGACACCATGTGTAGTAACCCAGGAGCACCTGTACACCAGCGCTTCACCAGTTCAAATTGTACACCTGTGTTAGGTTGAGTAGTGCCGCTCGAAAGACGCAAAGGTGATGGCTAACCCAAAAACGAACGCAATTCACCAGGCTGCAGGCGAATCACCTTTCAACTTCCTACTCACCTTCTCTTATCGTTTGCTTCTACAACCACCACTGTCTCCCCCAAAAAAGCCAGACGCACTTGTACAAGTCTTGCTTATAATTTCACAGAGCTCCCTCTCTAAGCACTCCCCCACACTCCAGATCCCCTTCTAATGCGCCGACCCACCCGCCTCGCCTCATCTCTCCCACCCTACCGCAACCCAACATTCTCAACAAACACCTCCCCAAGCCTGACCCTCCAAGCATTCTGGGCAACAATCGAAGCAGCATGGGCAACCATACCTTCCCCTCGCACTGCGCTTCTCCTCGACCTGGACGAAGACGAGCTCGAGTACATAACCTGGAACGTCACGTGCGCGCTCAACCCCTTCCTCTTCTCCCTCGACCACATTCTCTCCTCGTTCAGTTCCGTCCAACTCGCAGCGTGGGAGGGACATGCCAAGGTCGCGATACTCGCCTTGCATGAGCGGTTCCTCCACAATAAGTCATTCTGGCGGGTAGGGGGATTCGTCGTCGCCATGGGACAAGAGGTTCACGCGCATATCGAGCGCCGGGGGGGAGTCGACCTGTGGGGCATGAGCTGTCCCATGTTCGAAGTGGCCGATGATGTACATAGGGCCAAGTTTGGTCACACCATACCTAGACAGTCTTTGGGAACTCAGCTCTTTCCATTGCTGGAGCGAGAAGTCGCATGAGAATCGTCACCTGAATATTCTTTACACACCACACCATAGTCTTTGGCCCTTTGTCGCTAGAGTTATACAGGCTTTCCAACATGCAGGGGAAAGACCCAACGTATCCCTCTTCGAGCGGCGAACCAAAGATCTGCTTATCAAGTGCACAGTGTTCAGGAGGGAAGGATCTATTTGGGTGGAAACGTGGTGACTAGCTGTCACCGTATTTCAACATTGGGGCGTGGATCGTGGACTGTATACCAAACCCATTCTACAAGGCCTCTGGGTAACTATCGAAGCAGCATACTGACACCCTCTCGCGTCACCGTCTACTCTACTATGCATTTAGCCTCCACAACAACCATATCTTTCCCGATATCAACAGCCGGCTCCAATCTGTCCGCAGGGCACTTATGAGGACTCTGCGTACTTGGCCCCTAAGCAGTTGTTCGTGTGGGACAAGCACGCTCAAAAATGCATGGAATTGCTCCATAAAGGCGGTTGCGGCCAGAACAACTAGGGTAGACAGGTTGGATTGTCGCTGGGTCATCACTTCATCAATCATTAGCTTTTGGACCACGATAGTCTTGGCGGTTTCGGTGGCCTCCTCCAACTGGTTGGCTTCGACATGAAGCCTGGAGCGAATATTCATGTGTTCAAAAATATCGACTAACTCCTGTACCGCGCCGGCTGGTTCGTTGGGATGGGCAAGACGCTTTCGCTGCATGTCGCTCACGCTGGTCGATTCAACGAAGCCACGAATTTCCCACTCCACAGCATTCCCCACACCCTTCACTGCCAGTGATTTACACCTCTTAATCCTAACCCTGAGCACTGGCGGTTTCCGATTCCCTCGGTGGCGTCTGGTGTCTTCATCGATATATCGATATCGAGCTATGAGGTTTGGAGGGAGATGAAATAAAAATTGTTACCTTACCTGTACTTGCCATCGTTTGTCTTCATAGATGCGCTGCCGACCTGTAATCGCTTTAACGCTGACCTTCCTCGGCCAAAAGCAATTCTTGTCCTGCATCCACTTCCTCAACTTGACAACTCACCATCACCATTATCCTGTCACAGCGCACGTCGTTAGCCCCATCCATGCCTCTGTTGTCGTTTGCTTCCATGATTCACTTCCAATTTTCGAGTCTACGCACTACAGCCTTACCTCAACTCCAATCCGAATCCAATCCGACTCCAATCCAACCTCAACGCCCCAAGATACATTCCAAGGAGGCTGACAAGCGTCAGGCTGTTGCTCTGAAACCAACGCAAGAGGAAGCTAGGCCTGGGAATTACCGTCAAGAGTGAAACCCGCCACGAATTGACTATGAGCGCCAGCATCAAGTGTGAAAGCAGTGCAAAGACTATGCGTTCCTATAATTCCTGTAACGACGTAATGCATTTGTGAGGTAGCACCAATGGTTAGTATCAGGGAAGCACACAGATGAAGGCGGGCATTCGGTAGCTCGGCGGATGCGAAACTTGGCAGCCTGATTGTTTCACAATAGAATAGGATACATGTACTTGACACCCTGAGCGCATCAGTCTATTGACATTACTCAGTATATCTAATTGTCTAACTGTGCTGACCAGCTGACCAACAATGAAGGTTTGAGATCCAATTCGTCACGTCGTCACAGCTGAGACAGTCTCATGTACTAGCCTCTTCTTTCATCATCTCTGGACGCGTCCACCGACTGCTCAGGATCAGTGAGCGACAGACCCTGGTACACGGGATCGCTACACCTCAAGCAAGTCATGGTTTTTGTTCTTTTCTCCGGATTCTTAAGCAAAGCGACCCCGCTCGAGTCGAATTTGGTTGGAATCAACTCAATGTTGCGACAATTGAATGGAACTGTCTCATTTCTGCGTGATCCATCTCAAAGAATGGCTACTATCAACTATTACTATTTAACGCTTGCCATCACCTCTTATTTTCAACAACTCTCACTCTCTCAACACCACTCCCAAACAACTCACCTTTCTGTCTAAACACTTCCACTTGTTATGTCTCTTCACCAGTCTCCCCTCGCTGTCCGTGTGTACGCACACAACCTTCCCCAGTCGAACTGGATCAACGATGGCATCGTACACCCCCTTCGCGCTGATCTCGCCACCCTCAACCGCACCGTAGACCCGGACACCGACCTCAACCTCACCGCGAACTCGGACACCAACTCGGACACGGGCTCGGACACCGACTCCTCCAACACCGCCTTCAGCACCCTGAGCGACAGTGACAACTTCTGGGGTCTCAGCAACGGCAAGGCCATCATCATCGCCACTGCCATCATGGACGCCACCGAGAGCCAGTATCCCCACATTTACTCCCGCAGCAGCTTCTGGGACACCATCCGGTCTGCTTGGGCTATCGTGGGTTGCCACGGCCACGCATCCCTCATCACCAGGATCCGCACCAACAAGTTGGGCGCCGATGATCTCACACACCTGTTCAATGACATCAACGACAACATGCCGCTAATGCTCCACGTCCTCGAGTCGAGGCTCGACCACTACGCGGCCGACGCGCTGAGTGCCTGGAACGGGATTGCGCAGGGCATGTTCGACCGCATGGACATCGACCCGGTCCGCGAGGTCCTCGCTGGTAACGACACCGAGTGGAGTCTCGCCCGCGCCTGGGTTATCGCCGCCGGCTTGGACGTTTACATCGCTCTCACGGCGAAGCCTGATATGTTTGAGGCTTTCCGCGGTGCGCACTGTCACAAGATTATTGAGCTTGCCCCGGAGATGTACGAGCGCAAGTTCGGCGCCAGTATCGAGGCGTTCACCCAGTAGATAGTAGATGGGAGGAAGGCCTTCAACAGTGTCTGTAGTGTCATAGTTCCATAAATGAGGTTTCTGCAGCTTTACAACCAAGCCGTGCTCCCTACAATTGAATACATACTAATCCACCTTCCTTGTATGGTGTTTCTGGGAGGATTATGATTTTTTAACAGTCGACGACTAATGCCTTCACCTCTCATTCTCAAACATCTACGCACGTTCCCTGCCTTCCCTTGAATCGCTTTCCCACGTCGACATATATCACTGCTATAGACACCTGTACGACAACCCCATGCCCCTCTTCGTCCTCACCAACCACTTGTCCACCTTTAGATTCCTCTCCACCCGCCTCAGTTTTCGCAGACGACCAGCTTTCTGGACGGTCATACAAGAAGCTTGGGACACTGTCCTAGTTGATAATCACTACCAGCAACATGCCCTCCTCGCGTTCGAGAACGACTCCGAGATTATCGAAGCCGTCGACGGCTTCAACATCATCCTGCCCAACTTCTACCACACTCTCTCATCAATTCTCGCAGAGTATCAAGCAGCTCCAGCTCGACAACAAGATCAGCGACCTGGTAGATACCCTCGACGTTCCCGAATACGAGTTCCTTGCCGAAGGCCGAAACGCAGACCACGCTCCCGAATGCTGGGTCGTTACCATGGGTTGGGCCTTCTGAATCAGGACAGCTCCGAGTCGAGCCCAAAGGCACACCCAGAGTCCAGTCCAACCCAGATCTTCCAGGAGACGGCGACAGCCTCTGCCTCTACCAGCACCCAGGATCCTCAAATCGTTCAGATCGCTCCCAATACCCGTCTTTGTTGGCGCCGACAAATGTAGAACGATGATTGAGCAGCCCCAGTCATCCTACCCCCACCAGTAGAATCCATAACTTGGTCTGTTTAAACCGTAAACGTCTCGCCTTCCTTGGCCATTGTATACAATATCCCCCCGAGCCTGATCTCTCACCTTCTCCCACTCCATCATCATCACACTTGTTCAATCAACCCGCGTCTTGTTACTACTCCACGCCTTCATCCCCCCCAACGGCTTCCCAGTTCCCTGCATCACCCTTCTCAACATCCTCTCCGCACCACTTGTGCCCCTCCCATCCTTGGACATCCTCCTACCTCCCACAACCCACATTCTATCCTCTTCACCCAATACCACCTCTTGCGGCCCCTTTCTCCCTACCTGCGCTCATCTTCTTCTCCTCAATCCACTCGTGGCTTAGCAATACAACGCTCCCCCAAACTTCTGCCGCTTCGCCGAACAACACAACATGCTCGCTCCGTCCTTAAACCCGCTTCGCTGCCCTACGCGTGAAGGATTCTGGGCCACAATCGAGGCTGCTTGGGCTTTCGTCGATGTCGGTAACGCCCGTGAGGCCATGGTCAACTTTAGTGACAACATCGACCTGACCAAAGCCACCAGGACTGTTTTATCCAAGTTGCCCGATTTCATCGAGGCTCTCACCCATATCCTCCAGTACTTCAGCAGTGACGAGTTCGGCGCCTGGACGGAGCACCTCCAAAACTTTATCAGCGTCCTCGATGACTGGCAGATCCGCATGGTGCTCAACACCGACGAGCACAACTTCCCCGCCATGGGTGCTTGGGTGGTCGCGATTGGGCGCCGGTTCTACACCGCCATCGAACACGAGCCTAGCAAGTACTTCCGCATCAGCGGCTACAAGACCGGCTGTCCCGGCCTACTGCAACTCGCTCATGGCCTCCGCCGCGAGAAACAAGAGAACGGCGAGAACGGCCGCAAGGCGGCCCCGATCAAGACGAGTGATAGTAGCTCCAGCTCCGGCCCCAGCTCTGATGATGATCGTGACGAACAGGAGCAAGTAGCCGCCTTCCGTGCCCACTTGCGCTCTGTGCAGGAAGGGACAGCCACCAGAGAGGACTTGTAGCTTGACATACGACGTCCCCTGTACCTTATGTTAGGCTGCAGGCTGCTGGCGGATATTCACTTGCCTTGAAGCTGCACGTTCGATCCCACCCCGGAATTCTCCCAAACCCTGCCGATTCTTCAGACAATCCATCTCTATATCCTCTACCGATCACTAGAGCTTGGACTCGCGGCGCTTCTTCTGCGCATACAGAGCCTGCACCGCCTTCTTGATCTCGGTCTTGATGAGCTTGCCGTTGGCGTTACGCGGCAGAGGCTCATCAGAAACGTAGACAAACACGGGGCGGGCAGGAGAGCGCACGCGCGAGTGCACCGTCGCCTGGACGTCCTCTGGCGTTGCCTTTGCCCCAGGGTTGAGGGACACGGCGATGGCGACCAACTCGCCGAGGATGTCGTCGGGCACGGGAACGGCCGCGCACTCGGAGATGCGGTCGTCGCGGAAGACGGCGTTCTCGACCTCCTCGGACGAAATGTTCTCGCCGCCGCGGATGATAATGTCCTTTGCACGGTCCGAGATGTACAGCAGCTCGTTCTCGTCCATCCATCCAACATCACCGGTGTCGAGCCAGCCCTCGGAGTTGATAGCCTTGGCTGTGGCCTCGCTGTCGTTCAAGTACCCCTTCATGATGTTCATCCCGCGCGCCTCGATCACACCCACACTCCGAGTGGGCAGGGGGCGACGAGTCTCGGGATCGACGATGCGCAACTCGTTGACAGGTAACCCAGCCCCCGCGCTCTTGGGATAAGTGACGTAGTCCTCGCCTCCAAACACCGAGTGAACGGCATTCGTCTCAGTCATACCCCACGCCGTCGCGCTGGTGTCAACGTACTCGAAAAAATAACTCACGAAATCATCTCGGGCCACCGCTTCTTGATATCTCCAGGCATACGCTCTGGCGCCGGTGCGCCTCCATAGCTCGCAAACTTGAGCTTGAAGTCCTTGGGGAGCAGGCCCGACTGCATGACGGCAAGAAGAATGACAGGCACGCCCGAGACGACGTTGACACCGTACTTGACCATGAGGCGGCAAGCCTCCGGCACGTCCCACCGGCGCATCGTGATCATGGTGTTACCGTCTCCAATGGCCTTGAGCAGGATCGACAGGCATCCCGTGACGTGGAAGAACGGAACCGCCATGAGGATGACGTTGGGGTCTTCCTGCGGTGGGTTTGCTACCATGTCGAGCACCATCGATGCTGGCGCACCCTGGCGCATAGCCAGGCGGGCAAGAGCTGAAGTCAGCGTTTTAGACACCAGTACGTACGGTAGACGGAAGAGATGACGCCGTGCAACGCGGCGCGCTGCGAGCTGAGCACGGCCTTGGGGTATCCGGTCGTGCCAGAGGTGAAGAAGATGACACCGTCGCTCTCTGGACCCAGGTCGGTGATACCCTTACCCTCCTCGACGGCCTTGATCTGAGCCGCCGTGACTTGGAGTTTGGCCAGGTCGATCCTCTCGACGCTGCATTTGCCGAGATGCGTCGTGTCCTGCCACGAGTAGAGGGGCCCGACACCACCCTCCTTGAGCTGCCCAGCAAGGCTGGACAGGGCGACAGCCGTCGTCGCGTCGCAAAGAACCAGCTCGGGCTTGGTGAGTTTCAGGCAGTGAGCCATGCTGTCGGCCTGGGTCGCGGCGTTGACCATGACGGGAACGGCACCGAGGGCGTGGATCGCCACCCAGGTGATGATCCACTCGGCAGTGTTGTAGCCCACAACGCCGACGAGTGAGCCCTGCTTGACACCGCGCGCCGCCATCCACGCCGCGAGTGCCAGAGAAAGCTGGCGCACCTGGCCGAAAGTCCAGTCGACGCGCTCCGTCACTGGCGCAGGCTCTGCCGCGGGGGCATTGATGAGGACCTGGTCGGAGAACTTGGCAAGGCTGCCAAGGAGGTACGGGCGGAAGACCTTTGGCATCTGCTGTCAGCGTTGCTGCGGGGCCACCGAGAGATATGGGGGCACACAGAATGCGTGTGTTTCGCGAGCTGCCACCCCCAGATGTGACCGTGTCTCTGACACTAAACTCACATGCTTCCACACCGTGTTCGTGAGCCCGTTGATCTGCACTGTCTCAAGCTCGAAGGGCGTGCCAGGGACACAGAGCTGCCGGTCGACTGCTGTCAGCGCCGGCGCGTCGCGTACTCACTCTCAGCGAACGATGGCGGTTTGGGGGCCTGGGTCGCCATGTTGGGTAGTATGTCAAGTCGGAAAGTTAGAAGAGGAAGAATGTGCGATAGAGGACCCGTCTATAGAAAAGGCATTGTGGTTTGACTGTGAGGCTGATTTCCTGTCGTGTATGGTAAGTCCGGTTACCTACTACCGGCAGTGGGACCTACTTCCTTCCCCACAGCCATCCGCCCACCCACCAGGTAACACTGCGGCGATCGCCGAAGACACCACCATCCAAGGGTTTGTAGCCCAAGTGTCACCACAGTTCATACGGGCGCCGATGAGCATTCTCGGAAGTTGATGATATGAGATGGTTGCATGCCCCTGCTCGTGCACCAAACCACAAACTTGGCAACAAGAGTCTACAGTGTACGACTGTGGTACCAGGTACACTGACGCGGCAAGACCCTGAGTCACCCAAAACGCAAAACGGGCCGGCGCCTCCGTTCAAACCACTCACTCTACCATCCGTCACAGCCGTCCTCGATCGGTTCGCCCAAGTTTGCGTCCGGCGTGTGCGTGTAGCCGACGTCCTCGAACGAGCCGGGCGCCTTGAACGTGCCAGTTGCGTTGAGCTCGGCGTCGTCCTGGATGCAAGTGACCATGGCCTTGGCGGGGTGACAAGCGGCGTGTTGGGAGGCGAATCGGTCTCGTCGATGCTCTACGTCTACGTGCGGCCGTTTGAAGTCGTCGCCACATTCGCCGCTGGCGGTGGCTGTGGTGGTGGCTGTGGCCTCGGGCGCCTCTGGGGGAGCATTCTTGGGCTCCTAGTGGAAATCTTCGCGACGCCAAGCATCTTGGGCGGGTACGACCAGCCCAGCCCTGTGGCCCCCGGGGTTGGAGTAGAATCCCTCGGCAGGCTTCTGACCGACGGCGGCGACGGACGCGCGGGCATGGACCAACGCCGAGCCCAGTGCTGAGGGCCATTACGCGTTCTCGGAGTCGAGGCGCGGTCGAGACACTGATGTTGGTGGGTCCCGGGGTGAGAGTGGAGTGATTGAAAATGATAGCGATGCGTTATTGAGAAGGAGGCGGAAAAGAAGTGGAGACGTGGAGGGTGAGTTATGGAAGAGTGTTGGGGCATGTGAGCAGTCTTGAGGATATGGGGGGGCCAAACCGGCCTCTAATGCGCAGCAAGTCATCAGTGCCAAGCTTGACAATAACAATGATCAATTCTAATAATCCAGCCATTGACACTGCGGGATTCTTACCACCATACCATCAGTAAGCAACCTACTGATGCCTCTGGCAGGCCGCGACCGCTCGAGTTCCTGGACTGCGCGACAATGGAGTATCAGTCTGATTGATATCGCTCGCTCCAGATAACAACCACGTACATGTTCCCCACTTCCCAACAGCATGTCGAATTTGCGACAAGATCAACTGTGTCCCCAGAGGTCTTGATGCGCTTCCCCATAGCCGGGCGAACCTCCAGACGAGACGAATACATGCTGACTCCCCCAAGAGGCCTGAACAGTATGCACCAGAGCATCGTGAGTGAAGGGAGCAGCGAGTCTGTGGGCTACGGTGATCCATGTAGCCAGGAGCGAGCAGATGCCGGCAGGTATTCCAAATGCATCCAGTTGGCAGTAGACAGGTAGCTGACAGTATAGGGCAATAGGGTCGAGGTGAAAGAATGAGTCAGGTTTACCGCAGTACTCACCCGTACTACACTTGGACGCCTGCACCGAGACAAAGCGAAGCATCTCACAGCTACAGAATGTAGAGTGAAGCAGGTAGTGTATGTGCATGAGTTGCAGGGGACGAGTCGAGCCCGCGATTACCTGTCGACGTCGGGGGTGGCCGCGACTAGGGTGGCCCCGTCAGCTTCTCGAGACGGCTTGATGTCAGCCAGAAAGCCAGTTGACTCACTTCGAAGAACAGCACCCATGGCACGTCGTTGACGCGCATGCGCCCGTTTGTGGCTGAGGAGTATGTATCGGAGCTCCCCCGTATCTCTTACAGCCTCACCCAGTTCGGTGGCGACTTCGGCTTTTGGAGCATGACCGGTTGCGATGATGAATGAGTATACGTGGCCGGGGAAGATCGGGTGGCCCGCAATATTTGCTGCTCTTCGCATCGCCAGGATTCCGGCGCTGTATGCTGCGTGCCACTTATTGACGTCTGCGGCTGTGTAGTTTTCTGATGTTATCATGTTCTCGAGGACTTGGATGAGGTGAGGAAGGAGCGCGTTGACATCTTGTATTCTCTCTGGGGTGGGGTCTAATCTGAGGAGGTTGATAACTCGGGCGTTGTCGACGAGGTGCCAGGCATTGCGGATCATGTTGAGGACGTGGGTCGTGTTGATGGAGTTGGGATGCATGGTGATGAGAGAAGGCAGGTTTGGTAGGTGACAGCTGTGAGAGGACGAAAGACAGAGAGAGAGGAGAGGGGAGAGAAATCACAGTCAAATTAGTATCCCTCGGGTCAGTGGGATACAGTAAGGAAGGCAGGTTGACTGGGCGAACACCACTTCTGGCTACTTGTCCGTCTGTCCAACTCTGAGTCCATTCAACGTGTAGACTACATGAACCAGTATATGCTCCTCTCCTTACTCTGCTCCTAATATCGTAGCGTTAGGAGTTTAAGAGTGGGAAGAGGACGTAGGTAATGATAGCTCGGGACAAAGACTAATTGAGATGAGGAAGATATGTGGATAGTGGGCGGTTGACGTTCGAGGAAGGTTGGAACCTCGCCTTGGGTTTGGGACTGGGCTTCAGCCTGTCTCGCAACGGTGCGAGCGTTGTAACACATCGTACCCCTCCCTTATTCCAACTCAAGTGTACCGGTGCATTACTCAAGTCATACAACGAAGAAAATATGGCGGAGTCGATGTATCCCAAGCATGTCTACGTGGTTGCGATAGGATCTGGCTGGGGGAAAAGCTCCATCAAACCTCTCGACCTGCTTCTGGCGGAGGCAGGAGAGGGGAGAAGAACCTCAATGTACAGTCCCAAAACTCTGGCGATGCTCCAAGAGCCCGACGCGTTGCCGCCGCGCTTTGGGGACACGCTTTGAGGCCATCATATCGCTGTACGCTGGGGAGGATGTCAAATGTTGCAACAGTTGGGCAGAGGAGGGAACCACGCAAATAGAGGATACTGTAAGGTCGAAGCAAGTGATTCAATTGATCTTATTGTCGAGGCACATGATGCCGAGGGCGTACTTGAGCTCTTGATGGTGTAACCGAGATGAGTTCTGCTCGAGGTTTGAGCCGAGTGCTGATGAAAGCTTCGTCTCCGCCTTTTTCCACAACTCGCCAATCGTTTCCAAAAACCTTGGGAAAGTTGAGCTACAGCTTAGCGAAGACTGTGGGGGAGTGAATGCTGTCGATAAGACCAAGAGGGCACGGCATGGTTTATTGAGCTAGGGATTGTTGGGGGTTGAGAGGAGCAAGGCAGGGAACACGTGTGTAAAGTGGAGAGGAGGCCCGAGAAGTGAGATTGATGAAAGTTGCGCAATCACTCATTGCCAAGAAACTGAACCAAAGGAAGGCTCTGCTGGATATCCAGCACCTTGAAGAAGTGGGAGAAGGCGGGCGACGAATCGCGCCAACCCGTAGCACCGGTTGTCGCACCAGCTTTCGCTGGGAGCGTCTTCCGAACCGTTGCAGACGCTCTCGTAATGCTCCTCGCCCTTGAGGATGTACCACGCGACCACTTCAGGTGGGATACTGTGCCCTGCGCGCCTTTGCAGGATGCCATAGTGTCGTATCCACTCGATCTTGTCTTCGAGACTCATGATACCGAGCGTGTGTCGAATCGTTTGGACGACGAGATGGACGAGGGGGTCGGTTGGCGTGATGTGGTATTGAACGTTGTACATTGGAATACCTTCACTCATCCACGAAAGGTGAATAACCGACCAGAACCGTTCTAGGGTAAATAGCGGCTGGGGCGTATACGGAGTGTGTACGGAACGGGAGAAGGTCGGGGACATTTGTATTGGTGATGGATGAGAAGTGACAAGATTCAAGATTGTCGAGATGGAGAACGTTGGGTTTTGGAAGTAAAATAGGCTGAGAGAAGGTGGTGAAGCCTTTCAAAACTGAGCCAGTCGGCTAAAGTAGTCTTGGTGGAATTGGGCAACTCCGATGCGCTGGTATAGCCAATGAACCTGTGTTCCCCCAAGTCGCGCCATACGAGGACAAGTGAAAGTGGGCCATGTGTAGATAGGCCATACGCCGAGCTTGGCGCGTTGGCGCTCGTTGCACACAGCCTCACCGCACGCGATGAGGAACGCGCACTCCTCCAAAGACGCCTGCTGCCCGCCTGGCTGGACGATCGTGACCATCCACTTGACCTCAAAGCACTTGGCCCAGTTGTCCTGCTCTGCGGGCGTCAACCACGAGAACAAAGCCTCAAAGTATGTGCAGAACGTGTCCTGCACCAACGGGAGAGCCAGCAGAGCAGGGCGGTCAAATCCCCGCATTTCGGGAGATAAACCCCCCGATATCGCAGACCAGGTCATCTCGAAGAGGTTCCAGAAGTGGGCGAAGTCGGCCTGCTTCTGGTACAGACCCAGGCCGTTTGGGCCAGACCCAACGCATATGAGTACGGTTTGGATCCGCCCGTTGGAGCGAAGGGCTGAGCCCGCAGTGGCAGGGCCTGGGCCGTTGACTGCGTCAGTAGCCGTCGAACGGGAAGCATCTTGTACAGCTCCAGGTTGCAGCTCGGCGACTCGACGGGGAAGATTACGGGGGTTGTTATGGTTATTGGCCGCACTGTGGGTGTTTTCACCGGTTGGCTGATGAGGAACTATAGGCGAGTTGAGGCGTAGAGCCGCCTGACGAATGCGCAAACTGCGGCGGGTGGGGATTCCGGACATGAGGCACAGTGGCGTTCGCTTGCGCTAGTCAATAGGTCAAGGGGGATGTCTGGAGATGTGATTGCGTGTTTGCCAGGGGGAGTTGATTGCAGATTGAAGGTACCAGCGACGAGGTTGGGTGGGTGGCGGTGGCTGAGGATGAGAATGACGATCTCGTTGCCACAGGCGTGGAGCGTGAACAGGAGGGAGCGTGACAGGAGATGGTGGGAGGCTGGGAACGATCCGACATCTGCTTTATAGACGATAGACGGGAATGATATGGGTGCGGGAGATGAGTGTGCTTGGATCATTAGTGTTGTGTTGTGAGTCAGTGTTGAGCGTTTGATTGATCTCTTCCGCCACTGTGCCACAAGCCGAGTGATGGTCATGCCAGAGCCCACTCAACCCGAATTCCACACAAACTCCTCGCCCCAAACGTCCCGTGATGGCAACAGCAGGTTACATTCCGCCGCTAGTATCTGTGTATGTTCCGCTTATGCCCTAGCATCAGCACAGTAGATCATGTCACTCACTTCTAGGAGGACTCGGTCTCTGCAGCAGTCGGCTCTTCCGCAAGCAAGGCATGGTACTTGCCAATCGCGTCCAACGCTACCCTCCACAGTGGGACAAGGCGGTATATCGGCACCAAGGCGTTCGTGGGCACCGAGGCTAGGTTGTTGATCCTCTCGTTATATGCGTCGGAGCCCAGGGCGAGGTAGAATGCGGCAATCTCAGGCTCGAATGGGGCTATGGGCTCAGCTTTGCGGCAGAAATACAGGTAATGGATGACCATTGTCTCAAAGCACCGTCCCCACTCGAGCCTGTCGTGGTAGCTTAGGTCGGCCAGTATGGATGAGAGGAAGAAGAGGAAGAATTTGTGTGCCTCGTGAGTCGGGTTGGTGAGGATGTCGTGGCGGTTGAGAGCCTCATCTGACGGTATTGCTGCGACGCCTTTCCATGCCTGTTCGAAAGTGAACCAGAAGAGGTCAAATCTCATGTCAGAAGATGGGTCGGGGTACGGTGAAGCGGTGGGCGTGGTCGGGTTGAAGTCGAGTTTCTGGTGGTCGGGCATTGAAGTGAGGTTCGGAGGGAAGGCCATTGTGACAGGTTGCACAGGAAACAGGATGTGTGATGGGGAGGTGAGGAGTGACAGGAGGTGAGGAGCGACAGGAGGTGAGGAGTGACGGGAGGCGAGGAGTCACAGGAGGTTAGATGTAGGTTTGAGAAGGTGTAAGCGACGGACAAGAAGAGGTAGTGTGGAGAGGTAGAGTGAGAGAGATGTGGTTGACAGCCGACAGTGGGGAAGGTTGACTGTGTCCGCTCTCCTCACGTTGATGACCTCCCCAGTCTCCCCCAGCGCTGGTTATCTCGCAACCACCAGTATACATGGCGGCCTGCCATCCGTACTCCCAGCCGTACTCCTGCTGCCTCTGGGCTGCATGCTTAGTCTTCCGACGCCACGGAGGCGTCGCCTCGAAACCCCCTGGTCAGCACCAGCAGGCAAAGCGGCACTCTTCTACGCATGGCCGAAGCGAGCGCCCTCACCTTCTCCCGCTGCTCTGCGCAAGTGTCAGTACAACGCCCTCGGCAGAGGTGAGCATCAACCGTGTTCGCCGTGCGGTCAAGCTCTACATGTCTACCCTTCTACACAGTGCGCTGTCTACATCTCGTCGTTTTGGTCTGGTGTTAGCGCAAGCTGTCATGAGGTTGCTCGACGATCCGCGAAATGCTCGGCGAAGGCAGTGCAGACGCGCACCGACAGCAGAGCATCTCCATGGCTGGCGACGGTCCGCAGCGGAACTCACGTCGTATCCTGCGGCTCTCGCTCATCGAACGCCGTCCCTGGCGTGGTTGTCTGGCCATCAGCAACCTCCTGCTTTTCACCCCTCTCACTCACCTACACGCCTAGTCCCAGCTGCCATACCGTTTCTCATAAACCCTCTGCGCGGTCGACAAAATGTCGTCCGCCCACTGGTAATGCACCGCAAAAGCAGCGGGCATACCCTCGACACAAGCGTAGTACTCCCTCCCTGCACAGACGATCCAAGCACGTGCAAACATGAACGAGTCGTCGGACGCCGAGTCGAGGGCAGCACGCACGTCAGGGCGGTTAAGCTCGTCAACTGCAGCGTGGACGTATTCGTCCCACGCGCGAAGGTCGGCTTTGCTGTAGGAACGGAGAGAGCGTTCAAGCGCCTTGAGCATGTCGGGGAGTAGGGCGTTGATGGCCAGTACAGCTGCGGGACGGAGGTACGAGCGCTTGGTGCAGATTGCCGAGGTTGCGTGCTTGCCCCCACGGACTTGGGACCAGGCCGAGGCGATGGTCGCCCAGAAGTCGTCGGGGGTTAGGGTGGCCATTTCAAGGGGTGGGTGGGTAGTGGCGGTTGCTGGGCTCCAGATGTTGGGAGTGCGTCGCTGCTAAGATGGCGGATTGGAGAATGACAGATGGGAATTGGGAGAGATGATAAAGTGTTGTGTTGGGTGGCGAGTGAACGTGTCGTGTTGGGTGGCGGTGTCAATATTCCGCAGCCCACAGCGCGCACAGCCCTCATAATGACGTCGAACACGGTCCGTGTAATGACCTTGATTTTGCCACCCTCTTCGTCTTCATCATCGACATATACATACGCGCTCCACTCTTCTCTTGACGCGTTGTTCTCCCTCTGCCGCCTTGTGGCTCTGGTGATGGAATCCGATGATGTCACCTCTCACCCTGTGTCAGATCCAATTTATCCATTCTACATCCTCTACAATCTACAAACGACTCTGGCTACGGCGCACAAACGCAATCACCGCATCGCCCGTCTCCCGCGGAAGCTCGGCATGTACCCAGTGCCCAGCATCCAGCGTCTCAACCTCCAAGTGCGGGAACAACTTGCGCGCGTCGGGC
The DNA here is from genome assembly GCF_030864355.1 of Cutaneotrichosporon cavernicola. Taxonomy (NCBI): domain Eukaryota; kingdom Fungi; phylum Basidiomycota; class Tremellomycetes; order Trichosporonales; family Trichosporonaceae; genus Cutaneotrichosporon; species Cutaneotrichosporon cavernicola. The sequence continues at coordinate 2,916,999 of NC_083397.1, read as the reverse complement.
AAATGCTTGTCCAGGACGTAGTCGCTCCTGCTCCCTCTGAGGAACAGTGTCGGGCCGTCCCACGTCGCCTCGGGTCGTCCATCTTTGACGTGGTACGGGAACGTCCCCAACCCCCTAGTTGCCGAGGCGAGGGTATCGATCCCGACGCGGAAACACACGTGCCCATCCTCCATCACTGCATTGGTCAGGAGGAATTGCCGCACCCCGGCATCAGCCTCATAAGGCTCCATCATCTTATCCGCCTCCTTCCTGGATGTCAAGTGCGCCGCCTCGATCTCCCGCATACCGCGGAGGTAGCTGTCGTATCTGCCGTCAGAAGAGAAGACTGGCAACTCACTGTGGCTCAATGGGTTCGTTTGTCGGTGCAATGTCGACACTGATTAGACTCTTGAGCGGCTTGTTCAGCTTGTCGTTCAAGGCTAGCGCCATGACAGTCTTTCCGCCCCTGTGGTCAGCTCCCACAAAGTTATGCTGGCGGACGTACATGCTATGCCCGAGGAGATTCACATCCTCGAGCCCGTGTGAGGTGAGGAAATGGGCCACGTCCACCGCCATGGCCGGGTACGTGTGCGGCTGGGCGTGTGGCGAGCGCCCATGGTTGCGAAGGTCCTGGGGTCAGCAGGGGGAGGGGGAGGGGGAGGGGGAGTGGGAGGGGGAGGGGGATGGGGAGGAGGAGGGGGCAGGGGGGGGACTCACCAGAGTATACACCGGCATATTCAGCTCCTTTGCAAAGCGCCTCGCCAGTCCGCGCCAATTAGCCTTGGATCCCCTGGTGTCAGTACGCCGAACACGCCGCTGCGTTGCGTTCACGACACTCACAACAGCCCATGGCAGATCACCATACATCCCCTGCCCTTTGTCTCGGGTTCGAGGACGTCGTAGCTCAGTTCGACGGGCTTGGCGGCCCAGACTGACGTCGAGCGCAAGGCGCCCGATACTGACGTCGAGCGCAGGGCCGCCCGAGCGATAGGGGATGAGTGGAGAGTGGGCCGTAGTCGGTGGAAGAGCATGCTTTCAAGATGGATGGGAGATGGGAGATGGAAGATTGAGCGGTGAGTCACTGGTGGAGGTGGTGGAGGTGGGGTGGAGGTGTGTGGCGGCACGTGATCGACTCAAATGCGAACACCATCCACTTCGACCAGCTCGAGGATTCCGAACGCCTTTCTGGTTCTCCGGTCACCCAGAAGAATATATAATTAATATTCCGCAGAGATAGTGCTAGCGAATGCATGTCTGCTCCTTGTCCTACATCAAATCCCTCTCCACTACAGACGAGCCCTACCACTGATGTCCGCCACTCCGACCTGGATACACCTCACTGCCGTCGTCACCATCTCGTCGACGATATCCTTCGCACTCTTGACAGAGTCAATCACACTGGCGACATCCCCCATCAAAAATTTGAGACCCTTTGCGCCGGTCTCTGGGTGCTTGGCCATATGGTCCTCGTGCGGGATGATGCCTTGCTCCGTAAGCAGCTTGATCTCCTCCTGGCGGTTCTCCTCCCAGTCCTTGACGTAGTCTGTGTAGCGGACACGCATGGGGCGGCCCGAGTAGATGAGGGTGCGGCGGGCGTCTCCGAACCCGGCGGTGAGGACGGACTCCTTGTGTTTGGGGGGCGCGCCGGCTTCGACGGAAGCCACGAAACGCGTGCCGACCCACACACCATCCGCACCGTACATGAGCGACGCGGCGAGGCCGCGGCCGTCGGCAATACCGCCAGCGGCAATGACCATGATAGGCTTGCCGGTCAGAGGCGAGGTCTTGCCCTTGCATGCGTCGACGCAGGCGGGGATGAGAATCGAGAAGGGGACGTCGCCGGTGTGGCCGCCGCCCTCGCCGCCCTGGGCGCAGATGATGTCGACGCCGACGGCGAGCGCCTTGGGAACGTGCTTGGGGTGGCCGACCATCTGGGGTTAGCTCCGAGCGAAGCGAGGAGCCGGGAGGGTGGGTGGTGGGTGAGTGGAATGGTCAGACCCAAGACCCAGACCCAGACTCACGTTCATGACCACAATGCCATGCTTGTGCAGCCGGTCCACAACCTCTTTGGGCGGCACGCCGACTGCGGAAACGAAGAGCTTTGCTCCCTCCTCGATAACCACCGAGATGAGGTCATCCAGCTGGCCATTCGTGTAGTCCTTGTTCGTCTTGCGAGCACTGCCGCCGAGCTGGGGCAAGAGAAGGTCGACTCCAAAGGCGCCGTTGGGGTCGGAGAGGTGTTTCTTAATCTCGTGGATCTGGCTGCGGAGGTACTTTGGTGTAGCGCGGACACCGCCAATGACACCGAGACCGCCGGCGTTGGTGACGGCGGCTGCGAGCTTGGGGCCCGCGGCAACCGACATGCCCGCGAGCATGATCGGGTGCTGGACGCCGACTGGGGTTAGCGCTGGATGGAATGGGACGCACAGAGCTCGGTCATAGGAGTGTTCAACTTGGCCATGGTGGAGTGTGGGTGGGTGAAGGTGAGTTTGCTCGTGGTGATGTATATATTGCATGGACGATTGTGGGGTGGCATGCCGGTAATTGCCTGGTCGGAATTCGGCAACCACCAAGAACCGGCGGACAAGGCCGGCAAACTGCCCACCCAGTGGGGAAAAAGGTGAGACAAACCTTGCACCACGAGGCATCGTTAGAACAATCGACACAAACCGTCATCCACAGCTAGGTACGCCCGGAGAAGCGCCGACTGCCCGGTTGCTGTCCTCACACCCTTTACCCGCAATCTCCGCGCACCCCGCGGGCTCGTGCACACCCACGTCCTTCAACGGCGTCGGCGCCACGTCGCGAACACCGAGCTCAGGTCGCGGCTTCTTGCTCGGTGTTCATGCCCACATGGCTATCAGTGAGACGCGCCCTTTGCGCACCAAGATGCTTCGGATAGCTTTGTATTCCGCTTCTATGTTCTAGATTATGTCTGGTCGAATCTAAGCCGTTCTGATCGTCGGCTCTCTATGCCTCCTGCTTCCCCTCCCCCTCCCCCTCCCTCGCTCCAGCGAACGGCACCCCCTCCCAAGTCTCCCTCACCACCTCCCAATACCTCTCCCCCTCCTTACGCGCATGTGCGACATGTGCCGTCCCCACAAACTCCTCCATCCGGACCTTGAACCCCTTCTTCTCCGCATCCTCCGCATGCTCTTCCACATCCTTGTAAGGAATAAGCGCGTCCTCTTTCGAGTAGATGTACGTCCTTCGCGCTTCGACCAGTTGCAATTCCCGCGTATTGTGCGATGCAGCCAACAGGGCTAGGGGTCCGTATTTTCTCGATTTGCTTCTTGATCGGAAATCCAAAGCCGACCGCAGGAAAGTGAGGAGCCAGAACCACGCCACGAGACCGTGTAGGAACGGACGCAGGATCCATCTCCACTTTCTCGGCGCGACCAGAGAAAAGGCCGTGTATGTGCCGCTGTAGGAGAACTGGGACGGCGTGCTATCCAGCACTAATGTGAAGGGAGGAAGGATGCTGGGGCCGAGAGATTGGCGCAGTCGCGCGAGCGAGGCCGAGCCCCCATTTGACCACACTTGGATGACGAGTTCTGGTCGGCTCTTGCTTTCGTGTAACGAGGCGGTGGTTTGGCTTTCGTGCAGCGAGGGGGTGCTTGGGGAGGGGTTGGGTTGGGACCCCGCAGCGATCTCGGGGAACAGAGAGCGCACCACGTCCGCACCGGGACTCATGTCAGGTTTCTTCCACGGTACGAGCCAGTCGCCGGGCTCTGAGCGGAGGACAAGGATGGGCGACGACGGGAACAGGCGGCGGTACGGCTCAATGTACTTGTCCATGTGGGCTGGTTGGGCGCCCATCCACGTGGCGAGGACGACGAGGCGGGGCGCGGGGGTGGCAGGCGTGGCGAGGGCGGGTGTGGACGCGGGAGAGGGGAGAGGCGGGAGAGGAGGGAGCGTCGTGGGTGGTGGCCGGGGGAGGTAATATACGCTCGGGGAGAGGCGCGTAAAGTACGAGAGGGTGGGAGGGTTGGGCGGCATCGTATCGTAAAGAGTGTGGGTGTGGCGATGAGTCTGGGACCGAGTGTTGATAAAGAGTGTTAGGTGTTGAAAGAATGGCGCGAGTTCAAGTCAGTCGAAAGTGCCCGCATAGACCGTGTCAGGCACCCAATCCTTGCAATCATAAGCGGCCGCCGAAAGCACATGTGTCAACCATCCCGCTTAGCACAAGTACACTGGCAGAGTGGATATTCATACAGTCACAATTATGCAGTGGGGTAAATCTATAGGGGAGGGAGAGTGGGGAGGGAGAGTGGGGAGGGAGAGTGGAGGGAGAGTGGTGATGGCCGCGTCCTGCAGCTGCATCTGCACGAGGAGTGTTGTCCCCTAATGCACCCGGCTCAGCACCTGCATCTGCACGAGGTCGGCGTACGCGCCACCCCTTGCGATCAGTTGGTCGTGCGTGCCGCGCTCAATCACCGCCCCATCCTGAATAAAGTAGATCATGTCGGCGTTCTGGATCGTGCTGAGGCGATGCGCAATCGCGACCGTCGTCCGCCCGCGCGCGGCGTTATCCAGTGCAGCCTGAACCACACGCTCCGACGTACTGTCTAGTGCGGCTGTAGCCTCGTCCAGCAACAAAACTTTGGGGTTGCGTACAAGGGCGCGCGCAATCGCAATGCGCTGCTTCTGCCCGCCGCTCAGTTGCGAGCCCTTGCCGCCGACAGGTGTGTCAAACCCGTCGGGCAGACTCATGATGAAGTCGTAGATGTTGGCGTCCTTGCAAGCTGAGACGACTTGCTCTTCTGTGACGGAGGAGGGGTCCACCGCACCAAGAGCAACGTTGAACCGCACACTGCCGTCGTACAGCGTCGGCTCCTGGGACACGAGGGCAATGTGAGACCGCATGTCGCGCACGTTGAGCGTGCGAAGGTCGTGCCCGTCGAGCGTGACGCTGCCAGCCTGTGGGTCGTAGAACCGCTCGATGAGCTGGATTGTTGTACTTTTCCCGCAGCCCGATGGCCCGACGAGAGCAACGTACTTGCCCGCCGGGATCTCGAGAGACAGCTTGCGCAACACACGTACACCTGGCCTGCTTGGGTAGCGGAAGTGCACATGGTGGAATGCCACGGCGCCCTGCACCGACGCCGGGTCGAGCTTGATGCCCTCGTCCGAGTCGGCGTCGACCTCAGGCACGTTGTCGAGGATCCGGAAGACGCTGCGGGCCGCCGAGTTGGCCTTGCTAGCATCCGGTACGAATTGGAAGATATCGCCAGCCTCGATCGCCGCGAAGATGACCGCGTTCAGGGAGATGAAGAAAGTCTCAGTGTCGTACTTGCCGTCAATGATCCAGATGGCGCCAATGTAAAACACGAGCCCCACGACGAGGAAGGTGATGCCCTGGCTCGCCGCGAAGAGCGCCTGCGAACCGTACGCAGTGCGTATGCTGATCGCCATTGGCTCCTCGAGCGAGCGCGCGTAGATGGCCTCGACATCGTCCTCGCGCGTGAGCGACGCAACAGTTCGGACGCTAGCCGCGGCCTCGGACGCGAGCTGCGCGCTACCGGCGTGCCACTTCTTCGTCTTCTCCTCCTTGAGCACGACAACGCGCAAGCGGATGTACCCGCTCCCGATGATGAGGGGAATGCACGCGATGCCGATGAGTGACAGCAACGGGCCGTAGCACAAACCGACGATGATGCCTCCGAACAGTGTGATCGCCGCCTGGAGGATACTGCCGAGGGTTACGCCGAATAAGCCCTGGATCTTCTGCGGTCGGTCCGAGATGTCGCTCGTCACCGTGCCCGTCGCGTGCTCCTCCTCGTCAAACCATTCGACGTCGTGTCTCGTGACCGCTGTGAAGAGGCGTGTTCGCAGCGTGCTCGCAAGCTCCCACCCGGTACGCGAAAAGGACCAGTAGTTGAAGAACATGGCGATGCCGGAGAGGAGGGCGATGATGAAGAACCACAGACCCTTGCGGTCGAGCGCAGGCCTGATTGACTCGCGCGGCAACTCAAAGTCCGCGATCGTCTTGCCGAACAGGATCGACATGGCGGGATACACCATACCGGCTGCGACGGCGCCAATGATGCCAGGGATGTACCACACCCAGTGCTTGCGGTTGACCCGGAGGAGGCGCCAGAAGAGCGGGAAGAACCCGGCCTTGTCGTACGGCGCCGAGTACGCGGTGACGTCAATGCGCCGCTGCTCGAGGGCGAGCGACGCCAGCGAGCGGTTGCCGTGCGTGTGTTGGCGATACAGCTCCGGCGAAATATGCCGCTGGAGCGGGTTCAGGTCTTCACCGTCGCTCTCCGAGTCCAACTCATCGGCAGCCTTGTCGGCCGCCTTCTGCTGCAGCTGCTGGTTCTGCACAAGCTTGTAGTAGGCGCCGTCCGTGTCTTCAAGGAGAGAGTTGTGTGTGCCCTTTTCAACGATTTTGCCGGCGCCCATGACGATAATCCTATCCGCGTCCTTGACTGTTGCGAGGCGGTGGGCAATGACGATGGTAGTGCGACCGACACTAGCCTTCTCGAGCGCATCCTGGACGACACGCTCCGAATGGCCGTCAAGCGCGCTCGTGGCCTCGTCGAGAAGCAGGATACGCGGGTCGGACACGATTGCGCGAGCAATGGCCACGCGCTGCTTCTGCCCACCGGAGAGGAGCATGCCCCGCTCGCCGACGTGCGTGTCGTACCCGTCCGGCAGCTTGGAGATGAACGAGTCGGCATTCGCGGCCTCACACGCCTTTTTGACCAGTGCGAGGCGCTCGGCGTCCGGCGCATTCTCCCACCGGCTCCCGATGAGGCCGTGTTCAACGTTGCCACGGAGGCTGGTTGCGAACAGCACCGGCTCCTGTGCGACGTAGCCCATCTGCTGTCGCAGCCACTTGAGGTTGAGCTCGCGGATGTCGATGCCGTCGAGTGTGATGCGGCCACCGACTGGATCATAGAACCGTTCCAGCAACTGAATGACCGTGCTCTTGCCGCTACCGCTCGCGCCGACGAGCGCGCACGTGTCGCCAGAGCCAAAGACAGTAGACAACCCCTTGAGCACTGGTACGTTTGGTCGAGACGGGTAGTGGAACACGAGGTTCTCAAAGGCAATGTCGCCGACGACCTTGTCGGGACGCAGGCCCCCGGGGTCCGCCGAGTCGATGGTCGGGTCGCGGTCGATCGTCTCGAACAGCTTCGTCGCGGCCGCCCGCCCTTTGCTGATGCTCTGCAGTTCGGGGGCGACCATGGCGATGGAGAATGCGCCGATGAGGATTGCCATGACGACATTGATGACCTCGCCACTGTTGGCGGCCCCCTGCTCGACCATGCGGCCTCCGTACGCGAATGCCAAAGCGTACGCAGCGTAAACAGTGAAGACTGACGTCAGCTCCAACCCAAGGACGCCTCTGCCCACTCACACATAAGGCCCAGGCCGGCAGACTGTGGTGCCGCGCCATTTACACCCGCGTCACGGCTCGCGCCAATCTCAGCATTGAATCGTTTGCCCAGGTACGGCCCGCTTGCAAACGCCTTGACGGTGCGGATGGAGCTAACGACCTCTTCGACGACGCTGCCGGCCTTGGCAATGTATCCGAGGCACTTGGTCTGTGCCTTGGTCTCATAGTATCCCACTAGAGGTCAGCCGCGCACAATGAAGAGACGCACTAATACCACCCGACAGAATGATGACGGGGAACGAGGTGGTTAGGATACCGGCGAGGCGGGGGTTGCGGGCGTAGGCGACGACGAAACCGGCAATGAATGTCGAAAAGTGCTGTACAGTGATGCCCATCTTCTCCGAGATGGATATCTGCACGAGGTGGCAGTCGGTCTGGATACGGCTCGCGATCTCGCCCGCGCCCATGTCGTCAAACCACGCGATCTGGTGTGAGCGGCGCCTTGCTTAGGGCTCACCTCCTGACGCAGCACTGCGCGCAGGTACGATTCGCGGAGACGCTTGCTTTGCGCCTCGCTCGTGTAGTTCCAGATGACCATGTATGTGTATGTGAGGATGAACATGCCCAGTCCCATCGCCATGAGGTACAGGGCGCAGTTGCCAACTTCCTTCTTGAGATTGCGCTTGGCGATTTCGAGCGCAGCCGCCGTCGCGGGCGTGAGGCCCTCCTGGGCGATCTGGCGCGCGACAGTGCCAAAGTCGGTGAAGAGCGTGACGAGCTGGCCGAACACGAGTGTCATACACGGCAATGCGGCTCCCGCACCCGCTGCGATGGCCAGGCCGAAGAATTGGAGAATGAGCTCGGTGCGCGTCGCGAAGCGGAACAGCGACACGAGGCTGACAGGCTTGATGGGTGGCGGCTTGTCATCCTCATCCTCGTCCTTGGTTGTGTCCTTGACGCTCTTGCTGAACCATCTCCTCTTCTTACCAGCCTTCTCTGGCACGGGTTCGGCCGACTGCTTCTCTGTTCCAAAGGCGATGGACGACTCGTTGGACTCGTTGGCGGGTACCGGCACCTTGTCGTCAACTTGTTGACTTGTATCTGGAGAGCGAGTTTCGTGTATGGATATGTCCATTATGAATGGAGAGAATGAGTGGCGAGAGAGAGCATGGTGTTGAGGATGGACAGTTATACGACTCCAATGACGGAAGCTGTCGGTTGACAGAATGCCAAGAGAATACACACTGCAGGAGGACCTGTTCCTCGCGTGATTGAGGTTGACTCGACCGTGAAACGGAGCTTTAACCCATTCTTGACCGGATTCAAGTTGATACATACTCCAACGACCAAGGTTAACCGGAGATGTTTCATCACTCCGTTAATCTAGTCATGATTACTCATGTACCTGGAGGGAAACCGAGTTGGTGAACGGAGTTGACTGTTTCTCTCCGCGTTGTTAAAAGGGATGGTCCATCGCCGTCGTGTTCCTGTTAATTCCTGCAGAACATAAAACGCTCAACCGATCGCGGCCGGGAGAGCGTCTCAGTGGGCTTTGGCCTAGGTGAGTTACATCGGCCCACCAGACCCTATCAAGCAGGCGCCTGCTTTCTCCTGTGTATGGGGGTTGGGTGGGGAGAGCTGCGACATTCAACTCGTTGAATCAGCACCACTGTTCTCGAGGCATGCTGTCTTGGAGAGATGTCTCAGAGACGGTTGTTCAACTGCACCCTGCACTACGCCCTGGCCTCGCTTCCGATCCCCCTGACTGGGTGTACAACTCGAATCGCAACGACAGAAATGTCTGAATGTCTACTGCTGTTCACACGACGCCCAAGTGGAAGCCATCGGGTCCGAGATCACTCTCACTCACTTCGGGTCCGAAACCACTCTCACTCACTCATGCTCAACCGGCGGTATTACATTTACACACCGCGACATGGAACAATTTCCGCTAACATAACATTCATGTAGTACTAAAGACCATTCCACAACCAAGCATAATGCCGCTATACCACAACTCTCTGCATTCTCCCAAAGCCCCTGGACGAACCGTCTAGCCCCAGAGCCAGCGCTCGAACCGGGCACCGCGCGAGTTCCCGACCACGGGGTACGTCTTCTCGTCCTCGTCAATCTCCTTCTTGCCGGCGGTAAAGTCCATCTCCTCGCCGCGGAGCCAGCGCCACTTGCCGCCGTTCTTGAGGACGGACCAAGTCTTGTGAATAAGGAAAAGGGCAATAAAGAGGCCGAGGACAAGGTATGCGAAGAGGAAGTCGGCAATGTTCCAACGTCCCTTCATGAAGACCTTGAAGCCGTTGGTGAGGAAGATGATGCCGTACGCGACAACGCAGATCCAGCTCATCAGCCTTTGGCCACGGCGCCTGTAGGGGAACGTTGAGCGGTCGATACCCTGTGCGTCGCAACCTGCGCGGAAGCGGAGGTAGAGCACGTTCTGGAGCCAGAGGTTGAGAATCCACATGCCGCCGAGAACGTTGGTGATCCAAGTGAAGACGGAGATGGCCTTGTCGCTCACAGTCATGAATGACAGGCAGGACACAATGACGACGGCGATGATAGAGTTGATGGGGACTGAGGTTAGCACTGAACAAAAGACCTGGTGAGACAAGTACTCACCGCCACGGAACGACTTGAGGAAGAGGCGGGGAGCGTGACCGTTGATCGCCGCGGCGTAGAGGTTGCGCGAGGCGGTGAAGGTGAGGCAGCAGCCGGCCGACCAGGCCGAGGTGAGAATGATTGCGTTGATAATGTGGGGGAGGACGGGGACATTGAGGCGGTCCGCACCGATAACAATGGGCGGGGTGCCCTTACCGCCGTTACCAGTGAGGTTGGGGTCGGTGTAAGGAACCTGTGAGTGTGAGCATTGAGCAATTTTTAAATCCGGTACGACTTACAAGGGTGCCGATGCAGAAGGTGCCACCGATGTAGAAGAAGAGGAGACGGAAAATGACACGGTTGAAGACGTTGGGAAGGACGCGGCGGGGGTAGCGTGCCTCACCGGCAGTCATGGCAATCATGTCGGGGCCACCGTAGGCAAAGGCAGCCTGGATGAAGACGGACCAGAATCCGAGGAAGCGACCCAAGTTGCCGGGAACGAGGTACTCGCGCATGACGCCCGGGTCCTTCCAGTAGCGGAAGCCGTAGCGGTCCCCTTGGGGGTTACCTCCGAGCATGGTGATAAATGTGAAGAACATGATGATGAAGACAAGCAGGACCTTGAAGGTCGAGAACCAGAACTCGGCCTCGCCAAAGTACCGCGATCCCCACATGTTGATCATGAGGATGGAGACGACAAAGACGGCGCACCAGACACCAGAGTTGACGTCCTCATTCCAGAACTTGATGATCGATGCAATGGCTGTTGCCTCTGCTGCGACGGTGATCGAGTTGTTCCAGAAACACAACCAGGCCATCGCAAACCCGTAACTGGGATCGACGAAGCGAGACGCAAAGACAAGAATCGAGCCGTCGACCGGAAGGTAGGAAGTCATTTCGCCCATCGCGTTGAACGTTGCGAGTACGAGGCAACCATAAATCGCGTAACCGAGGACGAGCGACAGCGGGCCGGCATTTGACAGCGATGTACCCGTTCCGACCTTATGTCAGCCATGTTCACTAACACACTCACGAAGAGACCGGTACCAATAGCACCGCCGATACCGATGAGCTGAATGTGACGAGGCTTCATGGTGCGAATTGTCGTCTTGCCTTGACCTGTGTGGCCGAGCTCATACTCGACCGCGCGGACGGGCTGGACCTCCTCGTGAATTGGTGTGCCAATGCCCTTCTCATCCTTTGCGTCGTAGGAGAAACTCATGGTGGTTGAGGAGAAAGATGGGTGTGGGGGATGGAGGAGAGATTGTAGCGGAACGTGCCGCTCTTAAGTGAATGCAATCGCGTGAGCGGGCCACCGCACAATTGATCAATCAATCACTTTGCCCTGTGATGCGGGGGATAGACTGACGACTGTCTCACATGTTGGGCGCCATGGGCCCAAATGGGTGGGCGTTGCGGTGCATCCGAAGGAGCTTGACCCGTCTCCAAACTGCTGTACGCGCCGACGGTGCCCCGCCCAAGGAAACTAGATAACCAGATCTAGGGCGTCCCTTTGTGTTGCGACATGTATGAAGATTAACAGGATGGTGGGCCACTTTGGGCATCTAAGCGGCTTGGCAGCACCAGGCGAGACCTGGGAGCCAGCACCTTGGGTGATTGCCATACCACTTGGCGCATGTACAGTATCCCACACGGTCACATGATGGACCAAACACCTGGGGCACCTTCGGGGCACCTAGGACGATGAAATCCCACTGATCCACTGACAAGCCAGGCGGAGTGCCCGCGGCATGCGTCTCATGCCGGCTCTGCCGGTCAAGGGCCATTTCATCCGCCTTTCCTGTCTAGCTTGGGCGCTCCGGAGTCGCCGCCATTCCCGGTATATCTCCCAAGGTACCCAAGGTCCAAGCCCTGGCTTCCAAGCAAACCAGGCGACAATCGCGCTTACTGCTTTGCGATATCGTATCTAACCCAGGGACAGGGCACTATCTCCTGGCTCCTGGGGCGGATTGGGGGAGGTGTTTTCCGAGAGGCATAGCGGCGACGCCGCAGCTTCATCACTTGTTGCACAGTGGTTCGTTCGGCGACGCCTGGAACGGCCAACAGACCACCCGTCCGGTATCACCGTACCGCCCCGGTTCCAACGGGACACCTAAATACGCAATGAGAATATATCCCCCCCCCCCTCCCCCCCGCGCTGAGCCCTGCCCTCGTACACACTCCCCCCAGCGCTGGGCCCTGCCCTCGTACTCTGCCCACCCCGCATTTAGTCTTGTGGCATTGTGGAGGCGCCATCGTCTAGGGACAACTACAATTGAGGGTCGGCAGTCTTTGGATACGGTGCGGCAACAAAGGTCGACATGGCAACTAAGGTCGACACGATGCACGGCCATCTCACCACCACCGCACCAGTCTCGGCTATCGACCTCACCCTGTCGAAATGCGCTCAAGGACGACTACATTCACAGTCAAGTAAGCGCTGAAAGCTCGGTCCCAGTATCGATGCATGCATGTCTTGGCGAGCTCTGTGCACCAGGAGGTGGTTGGCTGCGGGATGAATACATGTTAACCGGTCTGTCTGACGTTTACGCGATGTGCATGTCTGATGCACATGCCACATTCCGCTCTTGCTGATGTGATGGAAAGTAACCGCCCGCGATGGATGCCATCAGCGTCACGTCTCTCCACATTTCGTCATCCACATCCCAGCGCCCGACACAGGCTCACCTCCATCCCAGCGCCCGGACACAAGGCTCACCTCAGCCATCCAGCGCTCGAACACAAGGCTCACCTCAGCCATTCCAACACCCGAACAAGGCTCACCTCAGCCATTCCATTTTCCAACACCCCAACCTCCAACCCTGGTCTCGACATTAGCCCCGACCGCCACCAACCACAAATCCGTCGCGTCGGAGCACAGCTTTGGCGATCTCGGGGTAGCGGGGTAGCGGGGTCTCCGCTGGTGGGCTCAGTGGGCCTCCGGATCAGAGATCGGTTCCCTTTCCCTGGTCGTTGAGCAATTCATGGGAGGCGTGATCGGCAATTCGGAGAGGTACATCCGCTGGTATTCTATCTTGGATGCTCACGTGAGATTGCGTCCGCGGTTACTGACACGTCTCGAACCAAGAGCCACTCGTCGACCCGGCAGTCTGGATGGGCATCGCTCGATGATCCACGCAGTCTGGAACGGGCATGGCTCGATGAACCCAGCATTCTGGGACGGGCCGAGCCGCTGTCTCGACAAAGCCAAAGTCTGGCCACATACCAAACGGAACTTGGCCTGGGTCCGAAGCCAGGGCGCGCGTGTGAGGCGATAAGGTTCCAAGGTTGTCCGATGATCCGAAACCTGCGAGCCGAACGATTCGAAGATCCAAGGCGGAGGCTGATTCTCGTCTCGTCTCTACGAAACAGGGCAGCCCGTGCTCCGGCGCTGCCCAGCTGCACGCGAGAGGTCATCGCCGGGCTCGACGCTCGGAACATGCGGTGAAACATTCCACTGCCGCCGTGGAGAGGGCAAATCAAGTCTCACAAAGCCCATCCTAACGCAGAAAAAGCTGTCACGCTAGGTATCGCCCAGCGTTCGCCAGAGACTACCACAACAGCTCGTGACGCTAGGTATCGCCCAGCGTTCGCCAGAGACTACCAGAACAGCTCCTGACGTCCATCGCCTCCTACACGTACCTGACACATGCGAGACTTGCACTGGGATGAAACCTGCTCGCCTGCGTGCCATTGGTCAACCCCCACGCTGGTTAGTCACTAGGTCAGCTCAGGTAACCCGGTTCCTTCCCCGCCACATTAAGATTGTCTAACATTAAACTACATTAACGACTACCACACGGTAACGAGGTCAAACTCCTCCTGCCCAACCTGCTGGCGGTACTCGTCGCGGGTGAGGATATCAATATCCTTGATGAGGGCGGCGAGCTGATCAGCCGGAATCGGCGGCTGGGGCGGATACACGCCGCGGGTAAAGTTGACCTGGCGTCCGATATACTTGCGAATCTTCTCGCGGCGGGTGATCCAATCGTCTGCCAGCGCCGGGTCGAGATTGAGTGCGGCGGTTGGGATCGTGTCCAATCCCACCAGGGTGAATTTACACGTTGTGCCCTGGAAACACTCGGAGAGGGCGTACATGAGGTCGTTGATCATTCCGAGCCACCGGTCCTCGGGTGGAATGTTACTTGTGATGAACCCCATCCGCTTTTCCGAACTGGTGCGTGGAGACTGCCCCTCGATAGGTGTCCCCGGTGTACCTGTTGGCGAATTCGTCGCACTCATCGGTACGACTTTGCTTGGAGGCGGAGTCTGTACGCGCTCATATGGCGTGAAGATGAGAACCACCTCTCTCTGTCCGAGGAAATATGCACTGAAACTCGCCTCGCGGAGGCGTGGATGCCGAGGATCAAAGGACGTGTTGAGGACCGTTCGCGTCGCCCCTTGAGGACGGGGGAGGAGACTCATGATCGGCCGCGTGCGCCAGTAGTTGTCGGGCTCGTCCGAGTTCCACGCCGTCAGGTCGATGAAGCGGACCATTGTTTGCGCCTTGATTCGCCCAGGTAAGGTTGGGCGCGGTTCGGGACCGCCGCTCATCTCTGGCCCGCGACGGAGGACACGTACACTCCCAAGCGCATCGGCGAGGTATTGATACGCGACGTGCGTGTTGGGGATACCCCCATTACACTCGTCGTCGACGATGGTCGCATGCGAGACAGCCTGCACGACGTGTGGGTTCGATGCGTCCGCATATCTGTCCGCACCGTTCTCGTCCACTGGCGAGACCATGATCGTGTCGCGCGAGTACGACTTGCGGACTCTGATGTGGTTGAAGCCCGGCATTGTTTCGTGGACAGTGGACGGGGACAAGTGACGTATGTGGCCCTGGCGTGGGAATGGTGAGGCGGGCAGCTGGGTCGTGAGTGCTGCAGTCGACAGTCGACGCGTGTTAAATAGTCAATAGTCTAAAGTGTAGTGGGCAACGTCAAGATTTTGGGCTGGTGACCGAGTCACGGCTTTGCGACGTCTTTGAGATATGATATGGATGCAAAGCTGTGGAGCAGCTGCCGCGATGCCGATTGTCCGTGGTTCCGTGGTGGCGGGTCGATCGGAACAACTCCTGACAACTCTCCTGGCCGAGACCTAAAAGTAGCTCCCCGCCAGGCACGCCTCTTCTCCTCCCTAAGTCGTGCGCGGCCGGCAAGCCGCGTTAGGCGAGGCGCGCGATGCCTACTGTTGGACAAGATGCATGTATCATGTGGGAGTGCTGGGGTGCTGGGGGCGCTGGGGTTGCTATCTACAGCAGTGGCCAGATGTCATGTGGTGAGCAGCCGAGTGTCGGATTCGGTGACTGTCGGCCTGGTAATGTTCGCGGACAAACTATGACGTAGTGGGCTCGGTCCTCAATAACCGTGCACAACACCGTCACAACACGTGCAATATCGGAATATCCCCCCTCAGCATCAGCATGCATGCAAGTAAGCGGCCCGACTCGGACACTTTGTGCCCCATGCAGCACTGGTCACTGACACCCGGCACCGATCCGGGTTTGAGATGAGATATCGCTTTGAGATTGAGATACGACAAGTTTGAGATATCTCTGGGCCCTTTGAGATCGGCGGACCGGCACCAATTTTATCTCCTCAAACCTGTCCCTACCTCGGGCGACACGGCCATATCCTCGCCATCATCCTCGTCCGAGATGTCAGGCGGCTCGTGGAGGACATGCGCTTCCTGTGTGTCACGCAGGCGCATGTACTTGTCTCAGCCCCACCTTTTCTGGATCTGCAACTCACCATGTCGAGAAAGTCTGCACTGCTCGCGTCATCGCTCCCCATCCCCTGAAGCACAAAGTACAGCACCTTCATGCGCAGGCTGTCGCCGTTGGCCGTCAAACTATCGGTCGGCATGGAGCGTAGTATGGTCATCACGAGCGCACTGGGTGCGTGTCCCGCTGTATCCTCGCCTAGCGCCTCGGCGTATGCCTGGATGGCTTGGCGCACCGTCGCCTGCGAGATGAGGATGTTGACGCGACAGATCGCAAACGCCGGCTGGTCCCCCGGTGCATCGGCACGCAACTCGAGTTCCGGCGGGAGGTCTGCGAGGATGCCATCCAGAGCGGCCGTGTAGGCAGAGCTCGGTACGTAGAGTGGCAGGCTGAGGAGGTCGGCGATTTCCGAGTTGGGCGGGTTGTTCCGCCGCGACCGTAGGGCGCTCAGCACCACGCCGAGGAGATGGAAGATGCGCGAGACAAAGTGGAAGCCCGCGAGTGCGCTCGTCTTGGCGGGCTGCGCGAACGCGCCTGCCCGCGTCAGATACTCGTCATCGAGAGCGCGCGGGTACGGCACGCTCATGTCCCAGTCCCATATGAGAAGGGGTGTGTCGTCCATGACGCAGATTGTGCGGTCCGAGCCGTCTGAGTCAGCCTATCCTGTCAAGACGCACAGAGGAGCCAGAATACGCGACGGCGGAGCTCGGCCTCGATCGCGTCCTCGCAGTTGGTGTTGAGGAGGTCCTGTGCCAGCCTGATTGCCTGTACAAGCACAACATTCGCAATGTTCTTCTTGAACAGGCTCGAGAGGTAAATGTGCTGGCAGCTGGGTGTTAGCGACGGCTGGTCATCAACTCACTAGAGCGTCGCAATGTCCACCGAGGACATGTCTGCAAATGCCCGGCTCTGCAGGGCCCGCGACGCAGAGAAGCATTGCTGGTGATACCGCACGAGTTCGGGCACAAGCGCAAAGTCGAGGCACGACCGTGGCAACTGTACAATCGAGTACGCCAGGAGCGCAAAGACGAACGCGCGCCAGTGCCTATTGCGCTCGTCTTCGCGCGCGACGAGCTGCTGCACAAAACTTGGCCAGTGGACGCACGGCATGAGCGGGCTAGGTCAGCGTGTTCACGGGCAACGTACTAGAGGTAGTCGTGGTAGGCATGTAGGATCCGCATGGCGGTGGACCAGGGGAGGACGTCCTCGATATGTGACCGTGCATGCTTGGAGGTGTGAGATGCTGTGAACAACGGGGGCTGAATGAGCTGGTTCGGATACTTGAGCTCACGATATGCACGGGATTGCTGGGTTGAGGAATACTGGCCCCGGCGCCACTAGCGAATGGCCGTGACGGGCCGTCTGAGAAATGGGCGGGAGGGAACGAGAGGTGAGCATCGTACGTCGATCGCTGAGATCCGACATCCCAGCGCGGCGGCGAAGTATGGCTGGCGTGGCTCGAACTCGTCGGCTGTGAGGGTGAGTGCGACAAACTCGAGCCTCTATCTGGATGTTTAGACTGCGCGTGCGTCGGTGACGGGAGGAGGGCACGGTGTGGGTGTGGGTGTGCCGGTGCGGATGCCGGTGCCGGTGGGGGTGCCCTTGCCTCAACCTCGGCAATGGCCTGGCGCGAGTACCTGTGGTCAGTGCCTACGAGGTCATGTCACTCACCTGCTTACTGGCCCGGGCCGACGCCGATCCTGCGGGTCTTGACACTCGCGGTCCAGCACGATACACGAGCTACACCTCTCGGCCCCATCCTCCTTGACACACTTGACTTTGCGGAGGCGGCAGAGGCGGCAGGATGGGCGCTTAGGGGAAGGCGCAGGGCTACTGTCGCGGGGCATCGCTGTGGGGCGGCTCGGGCCTTCGGAAAGGGCAGATGATCAAACGAGCGTATTGGAAGCCGAGGCTCTTGTTAGGTTTGGCCGTGCACTCTTCCGCCCATGCTCATCTCGGCGTTGCAGCGAGAGAATGAAGGATGATGGATGATGTTCCGACGTTGAGTTTAGATTGTAATCAGATTCGATTGGTTGACCTTGCCGAGAACAGGAATCAATTACCCCTTGGAGCAACTTTGGTACTACTTCGGTGATTCTTCGGGGTCGGAATCCTCACAATGTCGGCGCATCACCGACAATCTCATCCTGGAAACATTGTTTGCATACATCCATGTCTCACAACGGTCTTGTTGATTACGGTTTGCGAGCGGGGAGGCGCCGATATCTGAGCCCCACCTGCCCCACAGTGGAGCGATCAGTGGAAAGTCCAGAAGGATAAAACGTCTCTGGGTCCCCATCCTCATCCCCATCGAGCATCCAGATCATCACAACGATGTCTTACAGCGACGACAAGATCAACCTCGACACAGAGGCAGGCAAGTCCTTTGCCCACAACGTCCACCTCGAACACATGGACAACCTCAAGAAGACGGACGGATGGGATCAACTCCGCGCCGACGCTATTGAGGGTGAGGAGGCCGAGCAGGCCCTCACCCTCCGCGAGAGCTTCAAGCTCTACCCGACCGCCATCTTCTGGTCGTTTGCCATGTCCCTGGTCATTATCATGGAAGGTTACGACACGGCACTCCTCGGTAACATTCTCGCCCTCGAGACATACCGCCAGAAATTTGGCGTCTTCACCGAGGGTGTTGGATGGCAGCTCACCCCGGCATGGCAGACGGCAGTGGGACAGGCCCCCACTATCGGTAACGTCATTGGCATCTTTATCGCATCCTGGTTCCAGGACAAGTACGGTTACCGCAAGACGATCATGATCAATCTGGTCCTAATGTCGGCCTTCATCTTCGTCGTCTTCTTCTCGCCCTCCATCGAGGTTCTGTTCGTCGGCGAGCTCCTCTGCGGTATCCCCTGGGGCGCCTTTTCCTCTGTAAGCTCCTCCGCCTTTACTACAACTAACATTAGTCTGCCGTTTCGTACGCCTCGGAAATCGCTCCCGTCTCTCTCCGCGGCTACCTCACGACCTACATCAACCTCTGCTGGGTCATCGGCCAGTTCATCTCGGCCGGTGTCCTCGTCGGCGTCCAGACCCGCACGGACATGTGGTCGTACAAGATCCCCTGGGCCATCCAGTGGGTCTGGCCCGTCCCCCTCTTCATCCTCGCTTGGTTGGCTCCCGAGAGTCCTTGGTTCTTTGTCCGCCAGGGCCGCCTTCCCGAGGCCGAGGCCGCCGTCTCCCGCCTCCAGGGCAAGCACGACAAGGTCACCCCCGCCAACACTGTTGCCATGATGGTCCGTACGAACCAGTTTGAGATCGACACTGAGTGAGTAACCCCGCCACCCCAAAGCTAACCACAGAACCGGCTCATCTTACATCGACTGCCTCCGTGGCGTCGACCGCCGCCGCACCGAGATCGCCTGTATCGCCTGGGCCGCCCAGATCCTCTCGGGTTCCTCCTTCGCCAACATGCCCACCTACTACTTCCAGCAGGCTGGTCTCTCCGAGGCCAACTCGTTCAAGCTTGGCCTCGGCACAATGGCCCTCGCCTTTGTCGGTACCTGTGCCTCCTGGATCACCATGACCAAGTTTGGCCGCCGCACAGTCTACCTCGGCGGTCTCTCGACCCTCTTCGTCCTCCTGATGGTGATTGGTGGTCTGGCCATTCCCGCCGTCGAAAAGCCCGCCGCCCGCTGGGTCCAAGCCGCATTCGTCATGATGTGGGTCTTCGTGTACGACTTCACCGTCGGCCCCATGGCATACTGCATCGTCGGCGAGGTCAGTAGCACGCGCCTGCGCGGCAAGACTGTCGGCCTCGCCCGTATCGTGTACAACATCACCAGTGTCGTCGCGGGTATCCTGTGCACGTACCAGGTCAACCCGACTGCGTGGAACTGGCGCGGCCTCGCCGGTTTCTTCTGGGGCGGCTCGTGCTTCCTCGTCCTCGTCTGGGCATACTTCCGCCTTCCCGAGTGCAAGGGCCGCACGTACCGCCAACTTGACGTGAGTACTGAGAGTCTTGAAGCCTTGGAGACTATACTGACGGACAGATCCTCTTCGAGCGCCGCATCTCTGCTCGCAAGTTCAAGGAGACGGTCGTCAACGAGACCGACGACGAGTAAACCAGCGTGGGACCGTAACCTCGCACACTCGTTTAGAACGCTGGAAAGTGTCTGCCGGAACTTATTAGGCGGCATAGGATCATAGATACTCAGCAATATCACATTACATTATAGGACTTTAGGTTACTGGTTTGAGTGAGCAGTGAGCAGGTGACACCAGGCTACTCCAAGCCAACACTAAAGCGTTTCTAACTCCCGAACGGCAATCAAGCAACCATGCGGCATGTGTCGGCCTCAGGGCCAGAGCAACCTCGCTGCGTGCCAAGCGTGACACAGCTATCAAATCACCGATCGACTGACCCTCCGCCGCGCCGCATACAAATCTTCTACGCCCCGTTCCAACCCACTCACAGAGCGACAAAACGCCACAGCCAAAACGTAGACATCGCTGCCAGCCTCGTGTGGGGCTCGAACCCACGACCGAATGATCAACCGGAATCCAAAGATCCGCATTAAGAGTCATTTAATCTACCGACTGATATAACGAGGCGTTGCTGACATTTTGTGCATTTCCTGGACGCTTTTGAGTGGCCACAGAAGGTAAAAACCAACCGGAACGCGGACGCGCTGGAGGAGCAGCTGGAGAGGTTAAGATGGCCAGCTCGTCCGGAAACCGATTCACCAAGTCTGATTAACGGAACGCAATCGACGGTGTGCCGGCATCCTGTCTCCGGATTCCTCCCTCCTCGTCAACAGCGCCTTGGCATGTAGAGATTGTGCTCCGGTCCGTTGCCGCGGACATCCCGTCAAAGGTCCGAAAAAGCAATACCGGAACCAAAAAAGGTATTGGAGGTACAATCCTATTAGCATATCAATCCATTTTGATCGTATCGAACCCCAGTTGTCACCTGCCAGCCCACCATCTCCCACATCGCTCCCTCATCATCAATGGCACAACAACAAGACGACTACCAGCTCCAACGGTCACGAAATGGCTGTCTCACGTGCCGGTCCCGACGCGTCAAATGCGACGAAGTGCGACCAGTATGCACTCGCTGCAAGACTGGTGACAGGGATGTGAGTAGGGTTCGCGCGTCGATACGAGCCTCGTAACGGGCGCGATAAGATGTCAGTCAATTGCAATTTGTTGACGCCAGTGTGAGTGGGGACCAGAGAAGCCACCAAATCCACGCAAGCGCCGCCGCCCTGTACATGTACCCGTGTCTCGGCAGCAGACTGCCAGTGGATCAGATGCGTCGCCTCAAGTCAGCGTCGCTACTCCCACCACCGCCAAGGGGACGGTTACACTCCCACCGTCCCCTAGCGTCGGCCCAGTCGACACGGGCATCGAGTGGATTTCGCACACGACGCGCAAGAAACTCATGATGGACCCGTGCGTTGATTGTTGTGCGCGCTGACCGCAGAACAATGCTCGAGACATTCTTCCATAAGAGGTGAGCAATACCATGTCAAAGTGGATTAACCCCAGTGACGAGGTGCTCACGTTTCGTCATTACATCCAGACGGCTGAAGAACTCATCGCTTTCAACCCTCCCAAGAACCCGTTTAACCCCTGGGTCTCGATCCATGCACCCCTCGCCCTCCGCAATGCCCCTGGGTAAGCTGGTTTTGTTCATGTGAGCTCTGAGCTGACACCAGCGTCTCGCCCTCGGCTGATGCGCTTAGGATAGCCCTGCTGGCCGTCGGTGCCGTGCGTCTCCGCTACGCAGATGACCCGAGCAACCAGCGCGCAGCGCAGCGCGTTGCAGGAGACGCGCGGCGCAAAGTCCTGAAACTGCTCGACCCGATCCTACGCCAACCCGAAAAGTACATGAACGAGATCGAGGGCACGCTCGCCGCCATGCTCTCGTGCATTGTCGCCTGCACCCTCGCCGCCGACAACTCATGGGAGGAGACGCTCGTCACGGCCGTGCGCCTCATCGACCGCCTCGGCGGCGCACAAAAGGTCGTCTCCCTCTCCCTCAAGGACCAATACTCGGTCACGCGCTTTGTGCTTGAACAACTGGCCGTCCGCGACGTCGTGGCGTGCATGACACTTGGTCGACGACCAAGCATCATCCGCCAACCATTCGAGCCGTGGTTCTTCGAGATCGAGCGCTGGTCCCACCGCGAGGTTGAGTGGGAGAGTGTCGAGCGGCTATTCGGTGAGTCCCCCCAAGAGGTCAAGAGGTAGCTAATCCCAGGGGTCACCCGCGGCATGGTCGATGTCATGGCACGCGCGTGCAGTTTGATCGGGACAGCACGCGAGACGCAAGCGCTGCAGAGTGTTGGGGGACTGCGAGCCCCACCCCCTCAACTACAGGACGCGGCCAATGGCATCCTCGGCGAACTCCAGGTCCTAGACCAGGGCTTCAACTACAGCCCGTACCACACGCGTGCACAATACGGCAACCACTGCTACCGACACGCAATGCAGATCGCCCTCATGCGCGACGTGCTCGACTTTGACGCAGACAACGAGCGCGTCGTGTCGTCCGCAACGGCGATCCTCGAGTTGGTCCGTGAGCTCGACTTTGAGGAGGGCCCGACGCTGAACTGGTAAGTACCTGCCGAGTCAAGGGGAGGTGTGAGGGAACCGACTCCATCTAACTTTTGCTACCCACGCCAATGCTGACGCCAGGCTCCTCTGGCCGCTCATGCTCGCCGGCTTCCACCTGGGACACGAAGGCCGCGAGCCCCTCATCCGGCTGCTCGAGCACCCCGGCCCGCAGAAGTGTTTCGACACGCGCGCCTGCATCCGCCTCATCCAGGAGTTCTGGGACCGGCAAGACCGCGGCGTGCCAGTCTCGCACTGGGAGATGCTTCGGACTGATGCGCACCGGTGCCTGTTTGCCGGGTAAGCGGCGAGTTGTTACAACAGCCATGACAAGGCCCAACTGTAGAAGACTGTTGTACCATTATGACTACGTAATGATAGACATGAAGCGAAACAGTGCCGAGGCGGACGCGAGTGCATCCGGCACCACAGGCTCACCGTCGACAAGGACTCCCACGTCGACAAGGACTCCCACGTCGACAAGGACTCCCACGTCGACTTGCACCCAGACGCGCTGCCAGCCGGCCAACGTGTTCTAGCGCGGTTACGAGGCAGCTTTCAACGCCGCAAGGTTGAATGAACAAATGTGGGGTTCAGGATGGAGACATAGCATTCCGCATTGCTAAGACATTCCTCAAGTCGTGCCGCAGTGACTCGTCACTCTTATGTCACCCCACAACCGCCCCCCTCCATCTCACATTTACTCATTCATGTGAAGAGTATATAACCTCCCATTCCTCGTCTCCATCGTCGCCACCCTTACCATCCTCGGCCCAGCTTCAAACCTATTCTCGAGCCCTCGAGCCTCGAGCCTCTCAAACTCAATACCTTCCCCTCACCGCCCAACCTTCCCCTCACTCCCATGCAGCACCCACCCCCGACCTCTCGCGCATGGACCATCACGGGCCGTGGCCTTCCGCCATCCGTGCTGGACCTGATTGAGCGCCCCACCCCCACCCTCCCACCTCACCCCCTCCCAAGCGACGTCCCCCAACCTGAGGAATGGATCCTAATCCGCATCGCTTACGCCTCTCTTAACCCTGGCGCAATCTTCCAAATGACGCTCATCCCCCAACGCTTCCGCAAGGCCCCCTTCAACGTCCCCGAGATGGACCTGAGCGGAACGGTGGTGGACGTGTGGCACCCCGATCCCACCGGCCCACTTAAGAACGAGACCGAGGGCGAGACCCCCTTTGGTCCCGGCGCACCACAGCGCTTCAACAAAGGCGACGGTGTGTGCGCCATGCTCCCAGCATCGCACCTCCTCCCAACAGGAACCGGCGCACTGGCCGAATACGCCGCCATTCCAGCCCGGTATGCCGTTCCCAAACCTGCAAACGTATCTTTTGCCGATTCTGCCGCCCTCCTCGCCGCCCTCACTGCCCATCGGATGGTGGTTGAGAGCGGCGCCAAGGCCGGCGACTCGGTCCTCGTCATTGCCGCCAGCGGCGGTATCGGAACCATGGCGGTGCAGATGCTCCGCCACGTCGTCGGGCACTTGGGCCGCGTTGTGGGTGTGTGTAGCGGCAAGAATTCTGATATGGTTAAGAGTCTTGGTGCTGACGAGGTAAGCTTTTTATTATAAAGTGACTAAATCGAGATTGTCGATTATACGCTGCACAAGTCGCTCCCGCGCTTCTTGGCGCGCACGTACGAGAAAACACCGTTCAACGCGGTCCTCGACACCCTCGGCTTCCAGGACGTGTACAAGGCCTCCCCCGCCTTCCTTGTCGAGGGCGGAATCTACGAGAGTGTCGGTATCAAGCCGCCGACATTCTGGTTCCCGGATTTTGTGCGCGCTGTATGGACGATGAAACTCAACGAGTGGTGGCCGATGTCGCCGTGGCTCGGCGGCGTAGGACGCAAATGGGGCGCCTGCAACATGATGAGCCCCAGCCTGGCGGAACGTGAGGCAGTCGTAGGGCTCATGGAACGCGGGGTGATTCGCGTTGTGCGCGATAGCGTCTGGGAGTTTGAGCAGGCCCGCGAGGCGTACGATAAACTCGCGGGCCGGCATGCAGCAGGCAAGGTGCTTGTGCGCGTCGACCCCAACGTCAGCGAGGATGCGTGTTAGTGGGGTTTTAGTATTGGGATGCGTGTTAATAGCAATCCAGTCAGTCCAGCCTATCGAGGCCATGTGATGTACATCTGGCTTGAAGCCGAAGTCGAAGCGGGCCCGATTGCCTGTGCCCAGGGGACCAAGGTGTGGGTGGAGCAGGCGGTACTTGCCGCGCATGTTCTGCACGATAGAGAACGCTTCAGCGTCGAAAACTCGGAGGGGGAAGCCGCGACAGTTCTCAACGAGTAATCCGTTGCACTTGGCACCTTGAATCTCCACCACTAAAACACCGCAACACGCATCAACTGCATCTCAGTTACAACCTCTTACGTTTTGACGTTCTTACACTACTCCTCTTCCATTCCTTATCCATCTTCTGGTCGTTTCGCCTTTCCTGCCTACTCGGCGGAGAGCGCGCGCACCATCACGGGCAACTGCATGCCCTTCCTCTCCTGTCCCACCACAACTGGACGTTGGATGATACTGGGTGAGAAGCGTGCAAACTCCTTTTCTCCCGACGGCGCAAACTCAAAGTTTCGCACTACCACAAACAACACGGCCTTGATCTCAAGCAAAGCAAACCTGAACCCAAGGCAGTGGTGCGGGCCACCAATAAAGCTCAGAAGACCACCCCACACGCTCGGAAGTTGGGTGCGCGGGATGGAAGCGTCATCGTATCGGTCCGGGTTGAAGGTGTCGGCGTCGTCGCCCCAGATCCGGGGGTCACGGTTCATGTCGTTGATCGGAACGATAAAGTCTGTTCCCTTGGACACGTGGATTTCCGACATGAGCTTGCCGTCACGACCAAGGACGGGTTTGCCGAGAGGAACAACACAGTCGACCGCAGCCGTACGGACTACTTGCGGGAGAGGGGGGTCGAGGCGGAGAACCTCGCGGACACATCGGTCAAGGTAAGGAAGTGAGTTGAGGGTTTCGCTACGGTCAGCAAACACCAAAACAAACACTTACAGACTCGGCTCGTCGTCTGGGACACTCATGACTTCTTCACGCAACTTGGCCTGGATGTCGGGGTTCTGGACAAGGTGCAGTGTAGCCCAACTAAGAGCCGTTGCGCTAGTTTCGTTTCCAGCAAGCATAAGCGCGCCAATCTGTCCCTCGATCTCGGCCTCGGTCATTCTATCACGTTCGCTGGCGCTCATGTTGGCGCGCAGGCAGAGCGAAATCACGTCCTTGCCCTCATACGAGTCCTTGTCGAGCGAAATCTTGTCGCGCGCAATCTCGGCACGGCGCGAGTTGACAATGTCGCGTGCGATGCCGTCCAGCACGGCGCGGGACTTGGCGACGCGCTTCGCATTGGCCGTGGGCTGGAGTTAGCCGTGGCGAGTGGGATGACTCACCATATCAAGCGCCTGTGGGAAGATGCTCTGTACAATCACAAGACGCTTGTTCTCAAACATGCCATTGATCATGTCGTTGAACGCCTTGGAGAGCGGGTTCTCGCCGTCCTTGCCCTTGTGTTTCTCAAAGTAATAGTTGAAGCCCGCGCGCCCGATAATGTCCATCGCAGTGCGGATGTATACCTGGAGCATGTCGATCTCGGTGTCGTCGCCGTCGCCCTTGAGCATCTGCCATTAGGCGTTGTTGGGGAGAGAGACATACCTTGTTGACGTTGGCCTTGAGGTCATAAGCCTCCTCCCAGAACATGGGCATCATGGCATTAACGCTTGTGCCATTGAAAGCCGAATTGAGAATCCTTCGTTGACGGCGATGCGCCTCATCCTCAACACAGAGGACATTGAACCCCGTCACCCTTGCAATAAGGCCATTGAACCCCTCATTGCGATGCCACTGTCCCGTATGCCTCAACACATGTGAGATGGCCGTAATGTCCGTCGACGCAATCCTCCACCGCCCAATCAACCCCCTGAACCGAACAGTCGATGCGTCATATTCCTTTGTGAGAGACATGTATCGCCGCCCAATCGGTTTCGATCCCACCGTGAACAACGAGCCGAAGAAGCCCGACGCCGGGTCCGGCCCACGCAGGTTCTTGAACGGAAGCGTAAACGCCGTATACGGGTACAGGTACAGGTAGAGGGCGATGGGGCCGAGGACCAGCATGGCCACGGCCGCGTACCCCACCATCAGGGGGGTGAGGGTGATAGGCAGTGGTTGGGATAGGAGGGTCGACATGGCGATGGCGATGGCGATGGAAGAGAGAGAGATGGGAGATACATATAGTGTCGCGGGAGCCGACAGTCACATCTCGGGTGTCAGCATGCACTGATTCCCAGCCCGGTAGCGAGCGCTGAGTCTAATCATCAGGCGCGTCATGCCATCATGTGACATTCCAACCGTTCCCAACGGCACTCGCCGCTCTTACGCCTGTCGTCTGTGCCCACCTTACCACCTCGACACCCGGGATCCGGTATCCAGAATCCCATCGTCACTTGGCACTCGGCCTCCTCCGTACCCATCAGCATTCGGCCCACCCAAATTGAAGCCATTACATTCATACGATAAGGGCACAGGAATGGGATGCATCCCCCTCCGCATTCCTCACAGAGCATTTCGGTCCCACCCATCGCCAAAATAGCGCGCACAGCTCGTGTGCGTCGCCGCGGGTGGGAAGCGAGCATCGTGCCATGGCCATGCTTCGGGGAAGCAGAACCAGTCGGCATCGGTAAGCAGCACTGCACCAACACCCAGCCAGCTCTTCAAAGCACTGCACCAACACCTAGCCCAGCTCTTCAAAGCACTGCACGACCATCGACTCGACTTGGTTGTGGGCGTCTGGGGCGCCCTCGAACAAGTCGCGGAATAACGCGTCCCACTCGAGCCAGTCTCCCGGTAACACGTTCTGGATCGGGATGCTGAACGGCAAAGCAACCGCTGCGCCCGTATACGGATCCGTGACGCCGACGACGTCGTCGTCCGCTGCCGTCCCCCTGATCTTGGCGCGTAACATCTCCAACGTCTTGAGTGCCTCCAAGTTACTGGTAGTCGAGCCGCCCATGGACACGCTTGAACGCAGGACACCGACCATGGCATCGAGCGCGGCAATGTGGCTCGGTCCCTCGGGACACGTCGGGACGACCATGATGTAGTACGCCATGAGGAGGCCGGCGGTGAATGCGCGCATCGTGTATGTCCACAATCCGGCTGACGGGGCATCGACATAGTCGAACAGAATAAAGGTCATGAGTGCGCGCGTCGAGTCCACGAGTCGGTGGCCGGCCTTGACGGCCTTGAGGAGGGCGAGGGAGACGATGGTGGGGTCGCGCGAAGAAAAGTACGTGTGATACAGCTGGGTGCTGAGGTCGTGCGCCCCAATCTCCAGCACGCACGCCTGCATATGAACCCAGTTTGGAATGCCTGGACCGCGAGAGTGCGCCGTGCGGAAGTGCGGTGGTAGCCGGTCGAGGTATTGGGCGATCAGTTCCTCGGCGGCCTCCCACCGTTCTGGGAGAGGCACCCTCTCGTTCGCCATGACCTTCTTACGGTCCAGCATGAGATTGACGAGCTCGGCCCGTGCATCAACATACCCCCACTCGGTAAGGACGTGGGGTGTACTCGACACGCCAGTTGTCATGTTATCCATGACCTCGTCCGAGATGATCATCGGCCGCGGGACGACGTTGACGTCGAGCTGCGAGTCGATGTGCAGCCGGTCCGCCATGAGACTGAGTCAGCGTGCTACATCGGGGTTTGGGGTTGCTCACTGTCGCTGGATGAGAATCTGGTACCACAGTCGTCTACGCATCTCGCGCTGGAACAATGTCTCCCCCGGCTGGTCCTGGTACATGCCAACAAGCAGGGCGGCCTGGTACGCGCGCCCGAGTTCGAGAAACAGAGTAGCTGGGGATGCTGCGCCGCCTCCGAGCCGTGCGCACGCATTGACGACGAGTGCCTGGACATAGTCGATTGTATATGCGCCTTGGTTCTCGCAGAACGATATCAACCCCTCATGCAGCGCTATCATGTGTCGCTCGCCAGCAACACGGTCAGGGCTAGTAGATACCGTTACCGCGGTACAGAAGCACGCGGTAAGCAACGAGAGGAAAGGCGCATCTCCCGTGTCCGCGTGGGGGAGGCGCGCAATCTGAGCCTCGGCACGCCGCGTAAAGCTCGGGACGTGCACGACACGAAACATGAGGTCAAAGTTGAGGAACTTTGCCAGTAGGGCACGACACTCGTCCTGTGACGGGAAGACGGCGAGGATGTTCCCCAAGTCGTCATGCAGCGCAGGCACAAAGGTGCGCAGCGGTTGTCCCGAGATGGTGATTCCGTCAGCGACACGAAGGCGTTTCTGTAGAGCTGCAACAGGGACAGGCGAGGCTGCGCGTGACGCATGTGCGCTGTGCAACAAGGCCGGCATGGCTGGAACGCTCGAATGTGAATGTGACGCCGAATCGGGCGAGTACCGCGGCTCATCGTAGTTGTCGTCCTCGCACTCCTCGGCGGCCCGTACGCACCGTCGACACGGCCGGTCAGCGTCGCAGCTCTGCTTGAGCCGTCGACAGCGGAGACAGGCTGCCAGCGCGCGTTTCCGGCCCAACGTTTGGGTCGGGACGTGCGATGCCGCTCGGGGGGCTGGTGTTCTGCAGTCAACTCAGACGTCACTGCGACTCACCCGTAGACGCATAACTGCGCCTCGCCATATGCAACACACGCAGAACACGGCTGACCCCGGTCACACTTGAGCTTGTGGTCCCTACATCGTGCACACGACAGGATTGCGCGCCGCTTACGTGCCCTCAATGGTCTGGCGGATGGATGTTCCTCGTCGGTCATTGTTGTGATTGTTGTCATGTCAAGAATGTGGAGTGGCCGAGAACCCGTTTCAGTTCCGTTTCCTCCGACACCTCCTGTCCAACCCACTTCCCCACTCGACTCAACTCCATTACGCCATCTTGGTCAGCGACATGCACTTGCCCGACACATAGGAGGCAGCGGGCAACCACTCGTACATGGCGACATCCCGTAAATTTCCTCTTACTCGAACGACGGGATGTCGCACGAGATCCCGCCAACTCAAGGGTCGGCCCGAGCGCCGCCAAGGAGCGAAATCCATCTCCGGCCCTATCACCCTGTCACCACTCCGAACACCCTTGTCATCATCCATTTTCACCATCGATAGCAGGGGTCAGCAGCGGGGTCCCGCCATCATCTCGGGGTCAGAGCTCGCGGCATGTACAGGCGGCCGAGACGCCGTGTGTGACCCACACCTTGATTTTTTTCTGACAAAGCTTACAGAACAGCGATGGGGAGAGGTATAAGATGAACGATTGGCACTCACCAGCACTCACTAAACCACACTCTAGATCCTCCTTACTTACACCGTCGCAATGTCCTCAAAGGAACTGGACGAATCACCCTCCCCCTCGACCTCGTGCTCGTCCTCTGAGACTGGGGTTGTCGTCAAGTCGCACCTCGAAGATGGTGGCCGCGAGGCATGGATGACGCTCGCCGGCGCCTTCTGTGCCATGTTCGTCCAGTTTGGCCTCAACAACGCCTTCGGTGTCTTCCAGGCCTACTACCAAACCCACCAATTATCAAACTACACCTCAGACGCAGTCGGCTGGCTCGGGGGTATCCAGCAGTTCCTCTTCCTCTCTGGCGGGCTAGTCACTGGCCGCCTGCTCGACGCGTATGGACCACACATCTGCATTGTGCCCGGATCGATCCTCCTCGTCGCGTCTCTGATGATCACATCAGTTTGTACAAAATACTATCACTTCATGCTTGGCCAAGCTGTTCTCTTCGGCATCGGCGCCGCCCTCATCTTCACCCCCGTCATCGCCTTGCCGAACCAACACTTTCCCCGTCGGAGGGCCATGGCCGGCGCACTGGCCATCAGCGGCAGTGGTCTCGGCGGCTTATGTTGGCCTATCATCCTCCAGCGCCTCATTTCTCAAGTCGGTTTCGGCTGGGCCCTCCGTATCTCTGGCTTGATTTCAGCCATCCTCCTAGCTTTAGCATGCGCATTAATCCGTCCCCGATTCCCATCCCGTCAAGCTACCCCGTTCCTCCAAACCCTCACATGCTTCAAAGACCCCAACTGGCTCCTCTTGTCATTCGGCACCTCCCTCGCCTCGGCAGGATGTTTCATGCCCTCCTTCTTCATCACCCTCCGCGCAACCCAACTCGGCGCCGGCAATCTCGCATTCTACACCCTCTCCATCCTCCTCGGCGCGTCCATGGTTGGCCGCCTTGCAGCCTCTCTCGGTGACATTACCGGCCGCTTCAATCTCAACATTTTGGCTACTGCCGCTGTTGGCATCCTCATCCTTACGTTCTGGGTCCCACTGCACAACTACAACCAACTCCTTGGCTTTGCCGTTGCGTTTGGCCCTTTCTTCGGGCTGCTGTTCTCTCTCAACTCACCATGCATGGCCCAGATTAGCACGCCGGACCAGGTCGGCTCCCGCACCGGTCTCATGTTCGCCCTCAACGCACCTTTCAACCTCGTCGCTGTCCCGATTGCCGGCGCAATCGTTTCCGCACACCCAGGAGAGGCTGGGTTCCGCTTGGCCGGCGTGTTCGGCGGTTGCCTCTGCCTAGCGGGCGCGGGGCTAATCCTCGGCACACGGCTGCGCATCGACCCCAGGTTAACAGCTAGGATTTAGGACGTTTGTAGACTGAAATAGACCCTCCGGGCATAGATGGATAGATGCTTACGTTACGAGTGGGTTGGACGCGCTTGAGGCCAGTGGTGGACAAATGAGATGGCGTGGACTAGAATCGACTCGAGCCCACCGTTAGAAGCTTTAATCAACTCAAGACAGTGAATGATGCATTTATTAGCTCCCTATTGATCGCCATACTTTTCCGTTCTACCCTCTATTACGTCTCCGAACCTCGTCCCCCCTCCCCCCCCCCCCCTCCCTTCCCAATGTACGACAACTACAGCACATACCGGATACGCTTCTTGAGGATGTCACTGTCATCGTCACTCTCGCGCTCGTCCATCCGCTTATTCTCGCGCCGGAGACACTCGCGGAGCACAAAACTAAGCGCAATCGCTCCGGCCGTGAAGCACGCATTGATGATGAACGCCTTGACGTAGCGCGGCCCGTCCGATTTTGGGTAGAAGTACGGCGACCAGATCTGGGCGACTGGGGTCAGGTGATGCCATGTTGAAGAAAGGGGAAGGCAGCTGCAATTCTAGCAGCACCCGCACTCACTGTTGCCAAGCGCGTTGACGGTGCCGTAAGCCACAGCACGCTTTGCGCGCGGACGCGGAAATGTCGAGCCAACCCAAGCCAGAAGAACCGTGAACGAGCTCGACATGCCGCCCGTCATGAAGAAGATGGAGAGATATCGTGGCGCGGTCGTGGTCGTCGTGGCGGCGATGATGAAGCCAATGATACCCAACACCATAGGGATGGTGTAGTGGAAGCAGCGTTCGGGCCGGCGGTCGCTCGAGAACGAGACCAAGATCTCAGTAACTGCTGGAACGAGGTACGGTGGGGCAGTGAGGAGGAGACTGGGGGTCAACAAACACAAGAGAGGGGCTCACGTCTGGACACGGCTCTTGCCAAACGTCGCAACAACGGTGGGCACAAAGGCCGAGTACCCGCCTGCCGTCGTCATCATGCAGTAGATGAGACCCATGAGCCACATCTTGTAGTCCTTCAAGGCCTCCTTGATCGCCGCGCCGAGGGGCATGTACTCGTCGTCGCTCATGCCTACATCGCGCTCGAGGCGGGCTGCAGCCAGTGCCTTCTCACGGTCACTGAGCCAGCGAGTGGTCGCCGGCCAGTTGGGGAGGATGACGGCGGCCAGAAGACCACAGAACACGGTGAGCACACCCTCGATGATGAAGAGCCAGCGCCATGACTCGAGGCCGCGCGCCATGTGTAGCCCATTCTGGATCCCGGCTGCAATCAGGCCGGCAAACGCACCAGACAGGTGTGCGCCGGTATACAGGATCGATGTGCGGAGCTGGAGTCAGTTTGTTCTGTAACAGACTCACAGCAAGCTCGCGCTTCGTGTACCACGACGACAGGAAGAAGAGGATGCCCGGGAAGAATGGCGCCTCGGTCACGCCGAGGAAGAAGCGGACCACCACGAGGTGGGAGTAGTCGTTGACTGCGGCGGCAGAGGCGCTGACGGTGCCCCAGAGGATCACAAACGCGGGGAGATAGAGACTAGGCGGGGACCGTGAGAGGAGGATGTTTGACGGCACTTGGCCGATGATGTAGCCGGCGAAGAAGACCGAGATGACCGTGTTGAACTGGGTACCAACGAGGCCGAGGTCCTTGTCGATGCCTTGGACGCGAGCAAGGCTGGGGTTAGTGAGGGGGAGGGGAGATGGGGAGGGGGATGGGTGAGATTCGGCCGAAAAGGTCCGAGTCGGTGCACAATGGAGCAAGAGCACTCACGGCACTGCATTACCTGGGATCAGGACGAACGACGGGGCACTCACGGTCAAGGTAGTTGAGGACAAGGAGGATGAAGAGGGTTGGAAGGATACGGATGTCGATCTGGTGTCAGCGTTTGGTGATGGAGCGGATCTCGGAGCAGATGGAGCGGAGCAAGTGTGATTCCGTTTGACCAGCCGCCATGACAGCACGGAAAAGGAGGCGAGCGCGTCAGCCACTCCTCCCTCCTCCCTCCTCCCTCCTCCCTCTCCCTCTCCCTCTCCCCCCTCTCCCCTCTCCCCTCTCCCCTACGGACCCACCTTGCGCTTCAACTTTGCCTGCGCGCGCTCATACTCGTCTGGCGCAAGCGAGTCGACCCAAGCGTGCGCCTCAGCCGGGATATTAGGGTCGAGATGGCGGTGCACCTCCACAACCGGTGCGCTCTTCTCGTCTGCCGATGTCATTTTTCTTCGATGCTGAGAGGTGGAGAGAAGAGATGGAAAAATGAGCCGGTGCCAAGTTGAGCCACAAGGACGGAGACGGAGACGGTATCCGATCCCGTGTCAGCGGAATGGCTTGGGATTTTGGACTTGGCCCCACCAAGATCCGCAGATATACAGATGTGGTCGTGATTGGGTTGGCGTACGGACGAGAGACGCGGGTGGAGCGAGGCAAGTTGAAAGAGATCTTTGGACATTCAGGCGAAGTTGGCGAGATGAGTTTATCGGTTTATCGGATCAGGACCAGGAAACCAAGAGATTGGGGGAATGTGCGTCGAGCAAAGTCACGTGCGATACACGTGAAGAGAACATGTCCAAGGCGACATGGCGACATGGCGGCATGGACTTGCAGTCAAGAGGCTGAAGGGTGATGACGAGAACGATTGACCATGCTTACATGATTGAGGGTTTGGGCACGTGCCACATGCCACATGATAGTGTGAGAGGCGTGTGTGCGTGTTCCGCTGGTCCAAGGCACATCCGCTTGTCATCTATCTCAGTCTCAGTCTCCATTGAGCTCTCACAGCGGAACACTCCGGCCCGGACACGTTGGCGGGCGATTGCGGATCGGGGGGAGTGGTCGGGGTCGGCACGCGGCCGAAGTCAGCCACGGCCATGGCCAAGCATCCACCATCGCCGAGGCGGATAAACGTCGCATCAAGTCATGTCGGCTTCGCATAAAGCATACCCCACCGGCATCTCACAGGCACCGCATACGGTTGCCGGTGTCTTTGTTTGTCTTTGGCAAGAATGCGAGAGTTGGAGGATGAGTTGAGATGACCACGCGGGCGCCGGCCGGTCTCTTGATTTCACAAGTGTCAGCTGACCACGGCTATCGGCATCATGTCGGTTCAACCACGCTCGTAGCCTACCATCTACCGGCACGATGCTTCCCCACATTGTCCCAGACCGACGTGGCATCTCGATATATAGCTACACATCGTGACGTACCTCTACCTCCCAACAAACACACACAATGGCCGCTATTCCCAAGGTTTGCCGCGCTGCGCCCGCTACCAACGGTGGCACGATGGAGGTGAGTTACTCGTTGCAACCCACAGCCATTGGCCATGACTGACTGATGTCAGTACACCATCACCTGCCGTGAGGACTACCCCGTCCCCGAGCCCAAGGAGGGCGAGCTGCTCGTCAAGCTCAACATGTGTGGCGTCTGCCAGTCTGACCACCGTGAGTGACTTGTGAGATGGGTTGGGAGATGCGCGTGGGGGAGATGTGCGGCGTCTTACTAGGATACCGCGCGGTCGGTGCGTGCGGATGAACCAAGTTGCCATTGTTATCTGTCCAGGTGGACTGACCAACGTCATACCTGCCGGGCGGGTGTGGCTAGGTTGTCATACCCGAGACAGTGGCTTGAGTAACCCTCCAGCGGGTCGATTGCCTTGTCGCTACCCCCTCCTCTATCTCCACCGCCACACCCCTCCCCGATCTCCCCCGCCCAACCCCACCCTCCTGGCCGCTCGTGCCCGCGCTGACCCCAGACATGATGGCGGGCGACTGGGGTCTCGGTCCAGCCCCCGGCGTCGACTGCACTGGCCACGAAGGTGCCGGTGTTGTCGCCAAGCTCGGCCCCGGCGTCGACCCCGCCAAGTGGAAGGTCGGTGAACGTGTCGGCGTCACCCCCGTCCACTGGACTTGTGGCGAGTGCGAGTTCTGCAACAACGGCCACGAGACCATCTGCCTGAAGAAGCAGTACGTCGCCAACGCCGTCAACGGCACCTACACCCAATACCCAATCATCCACGAGTCGTGGGCCATCAAGCTCCCCGACAACGTCAGTGACGAGCAAGCCGCACCCTTCATGTGCTCGGGCGGCACGGCATACACTGCAACCAAGGCTGCCGGTGCCAAGCCCGGCAACACCGTTGTGGTATTTGGAGCTGGAGGTGGTGTGGGTCACATGGTCACCCAGTTCTGCAAGGCCGACGGGTTCAACGTCATTGGTATTGACGTTGGAGACGAGAAGCGAAAGGTCGCTGAACATGCTGGTGCCGCGCACTTCCTCGACGTCACCAAGGTCGCCGAAAAGGACTTGCCTGCCGAGGTGCGCAAGCTCACCCCGGACGGACTTGGCGCCCACGCCGTCATCGTTGCCGCCGGTAACCCCAAGGCTTATGCCAATGCGCCCGGCCTCCTCCGCCCCCTCGGCGTCATTGTTGCAGTCGGCATCCCCGCTGCCGGCACTGCTGTGGCCGGCGCAGACCCCGCACTCGTCACCTTTGCGGGTATCCAGATTCGCGGTATTCTCGTCACTTCGCGTGTGGACATGGCCGACGCGCTCCGCTACCTTGCCGACGGCAAGGTGCAGGAGAACGTTGAAGTTGTTCCTTTTGCAGAGTTCCCCGCTACTCTTGCCGCCGTCGCAGAGTCCAAGACCTCGGGCCGCAAGGTCGTCGACTTTAACAACTAGGGCAGGGCGCGGGCAGCGCCAAGTTGTAGACTTGACTTGGGTAACGGTAACTTCAGAAGGTAGTATGCAGTATGAGTGTGCAGTATGAGTGTGCAGTATGAGTGT
This sequence comes from Cutaneotrichosporon cavernicola, assembly GCF_030864355.1. Lineage (NCBI taxonomy): Eukaryota > Fungi > Basidiomycota > Tremellomycetes > Trichosporonales > Trichosporonaceae > Cutaneotrichosporon > Cutaneotrichosporon cavernicola. The sequence goes on along the minus strand of NC_083397.1, from coordinate 2,881,342 downwards.
GCAGTATGCAGTATGCAGTATGTCATAGCAAGAAACAGTTTCAACGAGTACATAGCTACGACTAACTGCTTACGAATGAGATGCTCGAACACGGCGCAGCATATACGCCGAGTCCTTTGGGTTGCGCTTGAACTCGGGTGCAGGGCCGACAGCCGTGCTCCCAAACCGCGGCCCGAACCCATTCGACCACTCGAGGTTATCGAGCAGCGACCAGGCCATGTACGCATCGAACCACGCCATGTACGCATTGACATCCACGCCGTCCTGCACGGGTCATCTCGCGCAGATACCCGACAAAGTATCTTTGTCGCTGCACGTCGTCCTGTACCTCTTCGGCACTGGCTTGGCCACTGTCATCGATGGGCACGGCCACTGTCATCGATGGGCACGGCCACTGTCATCGATGGGCACGACCCAGTCCATGTTGAGTGAGATGCCGATTTGGCGGGCCGAACTCACGCCGATACATGTCCACATTTCCACCACAGCCGCGTGTGCGAGGAGCACATGCCTAACCCCCTAACCGACTGCCCAGCTACCCACCGAGCCAGCTGGCCACAAATTCATCACATCTAGATGTATAACCCCTGTACAACGCCTACAGCTTGGCCTTGTTGCGGACCCACCGCTTACCGCCCGTCTTCTTAACCCACAACTCGGCACAAGTCTTCTTAACGACGTCCTTCTTAATCTTGCCATTGGCATTCCGCGGCAGATCTCCCTCATAGATGTGGCAGAAGACCGGCTGGGCAGCATACCGAAGCATGGGCGCAACGCGATCAAGCACCATCTGGGGAGTGAGGAACTTGCCTGGTGCGAGAGACACGGCACACCCAACGAGCTCGCCGAGCACGGGATCAGGAACGGCAACAGCAGCAACCTCGGACGTCTCGGGGAGGCGGGCGAGCGCGTTCTCGACTTCGGCAGAGGCAATGTTCTCCCCACCACGGATGATGATGTCCTTGGCCCGGTCGCGGACGTACAGGTACCCGGCGGCATCGACGCTCCCCATATCGCCAGTGTTGAACCACCCATCCGGCGTCATGGCCTTACGCGTCGCCTCTGGGTCGTTGTAGTAGCACGTCATGACGTTGGACCCGCGGCCCCAGATGATGCCCATCTCGTCAGTCGCGCACTCGGCGCCAGTGTCCGGATCGATAATCTTGACCTCACAGATCGGGATGACTGGTCCACAGCTCTCGGGATTCTCGAGGTAATCGCGGCCCGTGAGGGCGTTGTGCAGCCCGTTGGTTTCGGTGAGACCCCAGCCGTTGGAGCATGAAATACCCGGGAAACGCTTGGTCAAGTCGGACACAAGGCCGGCTTGCACCGGCGCACCGCCAGTCGAAATGGCCGTGAACATCCTTTGTTTGGGGAGGTTGGGCGACTGGAAAATCGCCTTGGTGGTGGCCGGCACGCCTCCAAGCACTGAAACATCGTACTTTTCAATGAGGCGAAGAGCTTCGGGGACGCTCCAGCGCTTCATCCACACAATGCGGGCGCCGTTGGTCATCTGCCGCGTCGTCCATGAGATGCAGCCCGTTACGTGGAACAGTGGGGCGGGGATAAGCATGGTCGCCTGTGTCGCCGCCGGTGCCGTGGCTTGCTCATAGCTCGCTCCAGCGCGAAGCGCAGCACGGAGACCGGCAAACGTGCCCGAGACGTGGTTGTGCAATGCGCCGCGCTGGCTAGAAAGAACAGCCTTGGGCATACCCGAAGTACCCGACGTGAAGAAGATATGTCCCTCCGACTCGGCGTGCATGGCCTCCAAGCCCAGACCCTCGCCGCTCTCGATCTGGTGCAGCTCAGACGTGCTAGGCTGATACTCTGGGAGGTAGGTGATCTTGGCCTGTACTTCTTGAGGAAGATGATCAACTGGGTCGTAGGAGTAAACAGGCCCAACGCCCTTCTCCTTGAGCCGTCCAAGAATTGGCACAATGGAGGCGATGAAATCCGCATCGCCAACAACGACATCAGGCCGCGTCAGACCGAGACAGTGTACCGTCGCGTCATTGTGCCTTTAATCAGCTAGTACGAGTAGACACTCACAGAGTAGAGTTGATGAACACGGGCACTGCGCCGAGGTAATGCGCGGCCCAAGGGACCACGAGGAATCGCGAGCTATTGTCCCCTCCAACCGCGACCTTGTCGCCCTGGCGAATCCCCTGTTTACGCAACCACGCCGCCATGTGAACGACGCGCCGACGCTGCTCGGCATACGTGACCTCCTCATAGTCGCGCGACTCGGGCAGCGGCGAGACGTACATGACCCGCTCCGAATATTTGCGGAACCCAGCCTCGAGCGCCGCACGGCAGTTGGTCGGTTGCTACGGTCAGAAGAGATGATAAAGTTCCTCACATGCTTCCAAACTCGCTGCTTGACCCCGTTGATCATCACCTCGTCCAGCTCACCTACCGCCCCGGGGGCAGTGAGGATCGCGTCGCCTGCCATCAGCGCCATGTCGGACCGACTTGGACTTACACTCAGCCATCGACCGAGCGGGGTATGGTGTCGCGAGCTGTGTCATTGTTGAGAGAGTAGATGATGAGTTGGATGACAAGATCAGCGATACATGTTGATAGCGCATGCGGTCGCCCACAAGAGCATATGTTGAGGTGGTGGGGAGATACCGAACGCCGGCAGGTCAAAGTCGGGCCTCCTTGACTCGGAGATGACCGATCGGCTCGTACATACACCTTGCTGACGTCGGCGGGTGGGCTGGTGCCAGCCACAGGGGAGCTTCCATCTCGGAATTAACCAGGACCGCATCCAAGCCGCCGCATCCAAGCCGCTGCAGGAATCTCACACCTGCACATGCTCTCACGTGCTGGAGCCGTCTTTGGGGAACCACAGGCCCCGGAATGTCGGAATGTGGGGAGCCTGGAGACCGCCAAGAAGACATCAACTTTGGAGCACCTCACCGCTGTCCTTCACCACATCACATGCATGCTTGCCTTTCAATGTACAATGGTTCCCTTTACAATCCCCTCACAGTATCAGCATCCCCTTGTTAGATCTGCTGATCTGAACGCCCCCCTTTGTCGTTTTGTTTTCTTGCGCGTCCCTACAGCTTGTGGTCGCCCTGCGAATGCCACTCTTCCTCCTCGATGTACGCCGCGAGGCTGAACCATCCCATCTCGGGCGTGCCCATCTCGGCCTTGGTTGAGGCGATCTCGTCCGGCCCAGCCTCGACGACGGGGTCGTCTGGGCGCCGGGCGGCGTCGGCGAGCAGCTGCGCCTGGCAGCACATTTCAAAGTTGATCTGCCTATTATGTGTCAGCGCTGTTTTTGGGCCGAGGGGGGCTCACCACCACGCCGCCTCATCGATGCTGAGCTTGCCCATAGCGATAATGCCGTGGTTCTGGAGAATCGCGATCCGCTTAGCCCCAGCGAGATTGGCGATACGCTCGCCCTCCGAATTGTCAATCACAACGCCGCCAAAGGGCACAAGCACCATCTCATCATGATAAGCGCACGCGTCCTGAGAGACCATGTCGAGCGTGCGACCCAACGACGAGAAAGCTTTGGTGTGCGGCCCATGGACGTGTACGATCGACTCGATGCCAGCGGGTCCCTCCCGCCCCCGAATCCGATAAATCTGAGAGTGGATCGAACTGGCCGAAGCGTCGGTGGGCGCCCGGCCCTCAACCATCGCACCGTCGTTGATCCGGCACCGCACCAGGTCGCTGGCGCGCATACGCGCAAAACTTTTACCCTGCGGGTTGACCCAGAACGTGTCGGGTTCGACGGGGTCACGCACGCTGCAGTGGCCCGCGATGCCCTCGGCCAGCTTGAAGCGGTGGAGGATCCGGAAGACGAGGGCGAGGTGTTCTTTGCGGTACTTGCGTTCCTCCTCCAACGTCGCAAAGGAGGGAAGCATGACCCGCGTTGGACCGACTTGAACATCCACAAAAGGTGAGGCGGCAAGGTCGGTCGTGATGGGGAATCCGGGGGTTGCGGGGGACGGCTCGAGCGTAGCCTGGCCGCGGAGGCGGAGGGTGGGCTGAGTCGTGGAGGTGGGCGCGGATGTGGAGGATGAGGTGGCCATGGTGGATGGGTGATAGTCTGAAGCGGTAGTGAAGGGTTACGAATGCTTTCAGATAAGTATGTTGTAGAGGTCGGAGATGAGCTAGAGAGAGAGGAAGAGAGTGGACGACGGAAGAGAAGAGTGGGTTAGATGATTGCAATCAGTGGCTCGTTACGAAGCCTTCGCCAATCGCCATTTACCGATTTCTACTCACCGAAGTCATATCTTGCTGGTTATTGCCCACATCCTCCTCCTTCTAGCTTGCACTTTGTCTCAACAGCCGTTCATCTTCTATCCGTCATCTCTGACTCGGCTCTACACGCAAGTCGGTTGCCCTCCTGCCCGCCTGCCCGCCTGCCCGCCTGCCCGCCTCCCACTTCATCAACACTCTTATCACGCCACAGCCATCCTCTCCCTCTCCCTCCCAACTCACCCTCCCTCCCAACTCATCCTCCCTCCCAACTCTCCCCCCCCCCCCACTCACCCAACATGACTATCGACACCCAAGCCATCGCAAAGGTCCACGCGGCCCTCTTTCCAGGATACAGCCCCACGCCTGCCCGCTCCGTCCCCGCTCTCGCCTCCGAACTCGGTTGCGCCGCCGTATACGTCAAGGACGAGAGCTCGCGCTACGGCCTCCCGGCGTTCAAGGTACTCGGTGCGAGCTGGGGTATCTGCTCGGTGTTGGGAGAGCGGTGGGGTGTTGACCCATGGGACATTGAGGGACTGCGTGCGCTCGCCAAGACCAAGCCGGGATTCACCGTCTTCGCTGCGACGGACGGTACGTGACCCCAAACTGGTCCGCTGATACCAGGCAACCACGGCCGCGCGGTAGCACACACTGCCCGCCTATTGGGCTTGGCCGCGCACATCTTCGTTCCCTCCACCGTCGAGCAGTGGTCGATCGACGCCATTGGCTCCGAAGGGTGTCCTGTAACTCCCGTTGACGCCGATTATGACGGAGCAGTCGATTCCGCGCGCGAGGCGTCACTCAAACTCGGCGACAATGGCCTCTTCATGCAGGACACGAGTTTTGAAGGGTACACTGACATTCCACTGGTATGTTCACCCTTCAGTTGAAGCCTGACACCAGCGTATCGTACATGGCTACTCGACAATTGCGAACGAGCTGTCCACCCAACTCCCCGCCCCGCCCACTGCTGTCATCGTCCCCGTTGGCGTCGGCTCCCTCGCCCACGCCATCGTCTCGTACTACGGTGCAGGTGCCGCTCATCCCGCCCGTGTGTTGAGCGCTGAACCGGAAGCCGCACCATGCCTACACGCCTCCCTGGCGGCTGGCAAGCTGACAAGCACGCCCGGCCAGCGATTCACCATCATGCCCGGTCTCAATTGCCCCACCGTCAGCGCACTGGGATGGGACGACCTCCGCGCAAGTATCCGCCCCGAAGACGCCATGGTCGTCAACGATGTCGAGGCCGAGGCGGCGATGAAGCAGCTCAACGAGCTGGGATGTGCAATTGGGCCGTGTGGCGCTGCGACGCTTGCCGCAGCCAAAAAGGCAACCTTTGCAAACAACGATGTGGTCGTGCTCATCTGTACCGAGGGACTGCCGCAGAAGTAGAGTATAGACTTTTGCATGGTTTCTTGGTTAGATCCATGTCCGAGCGGTGTTTAGTTGCATCAAACTGAAAGCAGCCAAGCTCAAGCCAGGCATCTTCCCGTAGTGGCCTATCGGGCGGCCTTGCTACTGACCAGCAAGCAGGCCGTGTGCTCTGCACGCGAGAGTTCGAATCTCTCAGATGTCGACGAGTGTGATGTATTCTCCTCTTTTGACTGGAACTGCAAGAGAGTGACAGTGAGTGGGGCTTGAGCTCAGCACCGAGGATGAGCCTGGCCCTACCCACACGTACTTTGTGGCCATCTCGAGCCAGCCACACGTACTTTGTGACATCTCGAGCCAGCCGGAGGGAACCTTTGCATCGTCTCTTTTGAGCTCGCAGTAGATGGGCTTCTCAACTGCCGCTGGTTCCTTTCGCGGCGGTCACGGTGCATTGCCGCGATCAAGCACTCGGTCGGCCCCTCCCCGCTCCCACCCACTGGACATGTGGGGCTGTGCGGCAAACGAGCGCGTCTTTGCTGGCGATGGCCGAGGTCAAGTCGCTTCCCGGCTTCTGTCACGCCTTCTCACGCAACCCCAGGTCGCAGCCGTCGCACCAAAACTGGGACTGCAGGTTCGAGCACCCGAACACGATCGGGTCAAAGCCCACTCAGCGGGATCTCGTCGAGGTCACCACCGCCTTCCCAGATGGTTAGGTTCAACTGTCAGTGCCCACTGCACAAACAATAAAAATCCGCAGATCCGCTCGCACGGCGCCCGATCGCGCCCCGAAATCTTCGTCGGGCTCCAGCGGACGAAAACGCAGCCTTTCCATATCTTTCCTCGCCAACATCGAGATTGACATGGAGGGTGGGGGCGATGGAAAGGACGGAGAAGCTGCTGAGCGACATTGATCTGGGTGGGCAGCCTGTGTTGCTACAATCCTAGCTGGACTGTATATTTGGTTGAGATGAATGCATACAGTAATTAGTGATGGAGCCATGGCGAGTAGAGTGAGATGAACAAAACGTCGTGCGCTCACAGCCATTTGGCAGCGTTGACCGCGACCACAGCCTGGTTAAGCGCGGACACGCTCAGATAAAAAGCAGTCCAGATCCAGCCGCGGTAAAGCGCACCGATTCCCTCCTCCTTCCTAACAGTGTTGAATGCGTCCATGAGACCCGTGTAGCGAGGCGGTGGGCGGGCAACCACAACGTCCTCGGCGGAAAAGCGCTCAAACTCGGCGTCGGTAGCCTTGATCTCGGCCATATCAGCGTCGGGCGCAACGGCGAGCTTCTCCTCGAGCACCTTGAGCGGCGCCATCCAAAGCGTGGGAATCGTGTTGGCGGCAATGTAAGCAAGCGCACACCCGGCCGTGACGGTCTCGTTCTCTGCCTGTGGCGTGGCTGCAGCAGCGGCTGCATACAGGAGCGGGAGAGTGACAGCAGTGACGAGAAAGGGTGTGAGAGTCTGGAGGGTAATGTTGGCGATCATGCCAGGAATGGCCCACAGACGCCAGGGCCCATTACGCTCGCGCTCGGACGTGATTCCCCGAATAGAGCTTGGGGACATTGAGAGGCGAAGAGGAGTGACGACAGAGCGCGAAATCAGGACCTTGAAGGGGATAAAGGCGATGTTGGTAGCGACGGCGGCAGTGATTCTCGCACCAAGTATAGCGGGAGACGAGAGACCGAGGCCGCGAATGACGTTCGTGATCGCGTCAGAGTCAGGTTCGCGGGGGAACGGACTGGCGAGGTCGACCATTGCCGAGCCAAACGAGCCAGCGAGCGACGCAATCGTCGACAGGTATGTGCCTGCTGTCAGCGGCTGCAGGCTATGTAGCAGGCACAACGAGTGATGGGCTGCGCTGGGCTGGGGGGTAATTCTACTACGCCCAGCGAAGCCGAGATGAGACGACAGACCACATACCTTTGAAGATACCCCCCGCGCCCTCGATGGTCCACGTCCGCCGTATCGTGCCGATCACGCCGAGGTCGGTACAGTCATTAGCGACGTCAACGCTTGCAGCCGGCTCACCTCTTCCCATTATCCTTCTCCACCTTCTCCCACTTCTCCCCCTTCTCCCCCTTGCCCTTCGGGACCCAGTTGGACTGCATGCGCGTCAGCGCGCCCGCGACGGGCATGCCGAACGCCGTGCTGGTGAGCCGGCTGGCCACAAAGATGGCGAGGTAGCCTGGGTCAAAGTCCATGGTGGCGGAGAGTTGAGAGATGAAGGAGGAGATGGGTGAGGCGCTCTTATCGATGACGCCAGTGGCGGGTGTGGAGAGAAACGGAGATAGATACAGGTGTCCGCATCTTGTACCTTTGACCACCTACATCTGCTCAGCCTGCCGTTCCAATCCATCAACACCTGGCCCAGAACAACGGTAGCGACATTCAACGCCTCCGATGATACCGCCGCGACAATGCTGTGCAGTAACTGTTGAAACCGAGTTCGAGATGCAACCTCTCCCGCGTCAAGACTTGCGTTTCCACAACCACTCGGATTTGCGCCAGAGCAGACGCGATCGCTGGGTTGCAGAAGAACAGCAACATGTCCCGACGTGTCGTCGTTTTCTGCCCTGCCATCTCCTCGGATTGTTGGTCCTGCTACAACTCCACAATTGAATCAAGCAGCCAGATATGCATGGATGCTCTGCACCATGCTATCACGCATGATGTTCTACCCGTGGCCCGTACATTCCGCCTACGTCACCAAGATCAAAGTGTGTACTGTAGTATCGGACCATCTCCGTGGATTGCCGCACTCGGCCGAGCCGAATGCCCACCAAAACGCCATCGCCATCGCGTGTAAATATCATATCATCGCGACTCGTCGACTTGCTGTTCCTGTTCCTCTTCCTCTTCCCCCATCAATCTATCATGGCCGACTGGAAGCAAGACACGATCGCAGTCCATGGCCACTCCTCTGTGCGGGCCGAGGGCATCGACCCCGTCGCCCCGGCCATCTACTACTCGTCGACGTTTCGTGCGTCCGACGCCCCCCAATTCGCGGAGATGGCAACATCCCCCCGCCACATAGGCTTCTACACGCGCTACGGAAACCCGACCCACGCACAGGCTGCCGAAGTCCTCGCCAAGCTCGAGGGTACCGAAGTGGCCATGCTCACAGCGTCGGGGATGGGAGCGATTTCCACCGCCGTCCTAGCCCTAGTCAAGGCTGGCGACCACTGTATCGCCCAGACCAGACATTACATGGCCACGGCCAAGCTGTTTGATGAGATGCTCCGCAAGTTTGGCGTCGACGTTACGATTGTCGAACAGACCGACCTTGCTGCTATGGAGGCGGCAATCCGTCCCAATACGCGGTTCATCTACGTCGAAACTCCCGCCAACCCAACTCTGGTGGTTACGGATCTTGGGGGTATCGCCGCCCTCGCAAAGCAGCACAATATCCTAACTCTGGCCGATAACACTTTTGCTGGTCCCATCAACTCGCGTCCAGCCGACCTTGGCATCGACGTCATCCTTCACTCGGCCACCAAGTCTCTCGGCGGCCACAGCGACATCACTGCCGGCGCAATCTGCACCTCCAAGAAACTTGCCGAGGAGATGTGGGACACCAGCCTCACCTTGGGCGCAACTCTGTCGCCGATGGACGCTTGGCTATTACTGAGAGGAATGCGCACCCTCCCTCTGCGGATGGAAAAGATCAATGCCAACGCCCTCGCCCTCGCCGCGTGGCTCGAAGCCCGCCCCGAAATCGAGGCCGTCTACTACCCCATGCTTCCCAGCCACCCACAGTATGACATTGCCAAGAAACAGATGAAGGGCGGTGGTCCGGTCGTCGCGTACGCCATCAAGGGCGGATACGAGCCTACGTCAAAGTTTGTTTCGGGACTCAAGCTCGCTTCACAGGCTGTCTCGCTTGGCGGCGTCGAGACGTTGGCAGTGCACACCGCCGCGATGTGGGCCGGAAGCCTGACCGAGGCGCAGATGAGGACGGCAGGTATCGCGCCCAACTTTGTACGCATGAGCGTGGGTATCGAGGACATTGAGGACCTCGAGCGCGACTTTGCGCAGGCCCTCGAAGGGAGTGGTGCGGCGTAGCGGCGTCGCAGCGTTGCAATGTAGCAACGTCGCAGTGTAGCAGCGTTGCGTCATTCTCATTGTACAAGATAGACATGCATACTAAGGCAAGGGTCATTAGCGGATCCAAATGTTCTAATCGGCGTTTATCCGAATACACCCGAATCCTAATCCTAATCCCTTCCTGGTCTCTCTATGGATCCATCTCGAAAAAGTCGGCACAAACGATCAGTCATCGTCCACACCATCACAATGTTCGCCCGTGCCGTCCGTCCTGCCGCCCACGCCGCCCGTGCCGCCCGCCGTATTCCGGTCGCCCCGGCCCGCCGCCTCCTCTCCAACACCTCCCGTCCGGGTCCCGAGGTCGAGGCCGAGCACAGCAAGAACCTCGCTCTTGTGACTGGTGCCGTCGTCGCCCTCGTTACGGCGGGTAGCATCGTCAGCGACCTGCGCAAGAACTACGTCCACCCTTCCGAGCCTACGGAGGAGGAGGTGGCCGAGGAGGAGGGTGAGGCTGAGGCGGCCGCTGAGGACGAGGGCGCCGTCATGGTCGAAGCGGCGATTGACAGCGTTAAGGAGAAGGCCAAGCATGGTGAGTTGGAGGGAGGGAGCCGAAGTGTGGACCTAACGCTGACACCAGCCCTCTCTGCGGCCGACGCGGCCCTCGCCGACCTCATCGCCGAGGCTGAAACCGCTCTCGGCTTGCACCCCGCGTCCGCGACCGACGCCCTCGCAGCCGAGGCCGCCAGCCAGGGCGCCTTCAACGAGGAGACTGGCGAAATCAACTGGGACTGCCCCGTAAGTGCGCCGTGCTGCTCTTCCCAGCCTCCAAAGCCGTCCCCCGCCCCCGCCCCTGCCCCCAAGCCCACGGTCTGCGCAGCCCTCCCGCGTAACAAGTGCGCGTGCTGCTGCTGCTGCGCGTGCTGCTGCCCCGAGCGCAAGCACGCTTGCTGCGCCTAGACCAGGACCCCGGATGACCAATAGAGGATGATGGAGGAATGGCTTGTGCACGGAGCGAGAGGGGTGCAGTGCGTTGCAATACGCCGTGCCCGAACCGCGGTCCGCGCGATGCGCCACGCGGCTGCACGGGCGGCGGCGACATGTCCTCCGTCCATCGTGTCTCCGCATCTGTGCTGCGGCCTCCCTTCTCTCCTCACCCTCAGACACCCCCCCTCATTCGCTAATCCCAGTGCCTCGGCGGCATGGCGACCGGGCCCTGCGGCGAAGAGTTCAAGGCGGCCTTCTCGTGCTTCGTCTACTCGGAGGCCGAGCCAAAGGGCATCGAGTGCGTCGAAAAGTTCAAGGCAATGCAGGACTGCTTCCGCGAGCATCCCGACGTGTATGGCGAGGGTGAGTACGAGCGGAACTAGGGCATGTCTGAGGCGCCTGTAGATGGACACCAAGGCGAGGGCACTGTCCTTGCCGTCCACCTCTGATGTCGCCAGCGCCGTCATCCGTCGTTCCCGCTAACGCCCAGAGGAGGTCGAGGACGAGGCTGCCGAGGAGCCCCCATCAGAGAGCAAGTAGACACCTCTCCGATCCCGATAGATGTAGATGGCCTAGATGGCAGACACCCCTCAAAAATGCATGGCACTGCATACTCCCTCAAGATGGTGATACATGATAGGCGTACATACTCTACAATCCATCTCCGACAATCTAATATCCTACTCGGCGGCCGTTACTCGTCGGGCTTGGCGGCGTGTGGCTCGGCGGTTCCTCGGGCTGCTTCTCCATCAGCATCCAGCGCCACTCGTCGACGTCCTCGACGTCAACCGCGGGGCTCAACACCCAACCCCGTTTCCCTGGCTCATACATGCACAACACGCGCAAGTTCGAGGTTGACACCCGTTCCCCGTCCTTGTTGTACAGCGCTAGGCGGTAGGCTTTGGCTGCGCTACGCCCGCCGCCGCACGGTTCAGCAGTCGCGTGATGCTGCGCAGTGCCTCGGAACGGTATCGCTCGACCAGGTACCGTCCACACCTTCATCTGGTCCGCGCGGAGCGTGTTCCAGTCTGCCTCGCCGTTCAAGGCCACCTCGGGCCTCGCGCAGATCTGCTCGACGAGAATTGTCGACACGTTCATCGCTCGTGCTTGCTTCGTGACGTTGAGCGATAGGTAGAACAAGTACTTCGAGTGGTCTGGCGCGGCCCTGCCGATGATGCACTGGGGTCAGCTGGTACTAGAGACTGGGAAAGCTGGTATCGCAAGGCAGCAGTTTCCGATCAACTACCCGAAGCGATAGCTAGCGATTGAGACGCAAAGTCGATGACCAGCACCTATCCCAGCGCGCCTCACCGCACTCACATCGGGCGGGTCGCCAAACCACCTGTTTGGCCCGATGGGCCCTCCCACCAGCTGACAGACACCAACGATCGAGTGCCACCAGCAGTTGGAACTGCCAGCGTTGCCGAACATGCCCTCGAACTCGAGCCAACTGTGGTTGCCCGTGTGCCGGATCCTGTGTGCGAGGTCTGGCCCCGTCCACCACTCGATCGGCACAACGTGCCCCTGTGTGTCCCAGATTGCACCATAGTCGTCCGTCATGTCGACGAGCTGCCAAAGATTGAGGAGCTGGTGTGAGCTGTACGACCACGATATCTCGACGATGAACCAGACAGGGAGACGTACCTGCGCGTAGACATGTTTCCCGGGATTGGGCCACACTCCATGGCTCCCGGATGCGACATACGCAATTGGCCGTTCGCCGAACCGTTCCAGATCGGACCAGCGGTACGTGCCTGCACTGAAGGCCCCGCCCGAGTGCGTATCTGGCGTCAGCTGCACCACACTTTTCGGAACATTTAGGTGGGCGAGCCATGTCCAAGCTCAAGCTCATGACTCACTAAAGTCCGCCGACTCTGCAGTGCCATTCACCGTCCTCACGCGCAAACGTTCCCAGTCTGACACGTCTGATGTCAGCTGATGTTGCGACACTCATAGCCGCACTCACGGTTCCCTAGCCAGCCCAAGTACCCGACTTCCTTACCGAGGTTGTACGGGTAGTACGTCCAATACCAAAGGTCCTGGTGTAAGCATGGCACAACAAGGCCTAGACAGCTTCGGGAACTCGGTTGGACCGCTAGACGAAAGTGAATGCACACTCACCACAACGCCTCGTCCGTTGTCGACCCAGAAGCCGTACACCTCGTCATGGACGCGCCCTCGCCCGTCGTCGCCAAACTCCATTCCGCCAGGCATACCCGCCGGCCCGTAGAGGAAGTGGCTCTCAGGCCCATCAACGAGCGGCTGGGGATTATGTGGCTGCGTGACAGAGAGGTACTGGTGCCTGCCTTTGTGAGGAAGCTTGTTGAGGCGAGACGCTGTGAACACGTTATTGTTCTGGAGTCAACTTCTCTTCAAAGAAGCCTTCGTCGAGTCACATGCCGCAGCTACGCTTCGCATTCCTACGCACTGGCTCAAACTGCGTCCCATTCTCCCACTGGACGAATTCGTAGTGCTCGAGCATGAACGGCACCGAGCTGGGATAGTATCGCTCCGTCGACCTGGGGTTAGCTTAAAGTCGCGTCGCAGACAGCTACGCACGCAAGCTTGAACACGGGCGCATACTTGTCGAGGAGCTTGGCCATGGCCGCGCGCTTCTCGGGTGTCGATGGCTTATCAACCACCTCGATGTCGGTGTATGTCTGGGAACCTGGCGGCGGCGTCGGCCGAGGAGAAGCGACCGGTTCGAACGGCACTTGCTCGCTTGGTGGGGGGTCTGCATCGTATGGGAGCGCACTGACCAGCGCAGAAGTAAGCAAGAACGTTGTTAGACGCTGAGGTTAGCGGGTATCTCGGGATGGCCGCCTAACGCCGTCATGATCTTCCTCGGGTTCTGTGCGCTACCGAGGTCTCGCGTACGCACCATGGTGGGCGTGCAGTACCGCGCGCTACAGATTGTGAGAAGCGCGCGGGCGCACAATACGTGGGAAACCTCTAGTTTGATGAGCGGGGAGAGAGAGGAAGACGCGGGAGGAAGATGACTAGAGCGTTGTGAGATGCAAGTGTGGTTTACCTGAGCGAACGCTATGACACTCTCAAGGCACAAACCCCGCCAAAGTGGAGGTGGGGTAACACACGTGGTTAAACTAAATGGGACTAATATACTATTACAACCTTTTGAGAGTACTTATCGGGGATATGGAAATGTGGCGGTTTGTGTTGGAGTCGGAGGAGACATCCGCTTGATCCGGTGGGGCGGGGGGAGACCTTTTCCTTTCTACACACACGCTGCTCCGTCGCCGAGTTTTGACTCGGGAATCAATAGAGCGCCTACAGAGCAAAAGAGCACTGCTCGAATGATAGAGAGTGATCCTGACCATGCTGTCCAACCAGCGTAGAGCATAGAGTATTGGCAATGAGATAGCTTGAGAAGTCAAGATAGGCGCCCCTTCACCCGTGCGGCCGTGCGGCTGTGACGCACTCTCCCGCATCGGATCTCCCTAAGAGAACCCCCATTCCGCATTCTCCAAGAATATTTAACCACGGCGCTCCGATTTCACAGCTCTCCATCTTCCCCCTTCCCCCTTCCCCCTTCTCTCTCTCCCATCATCCCACTCATAGTCTACTCCAACTATACTCTCCACCACCGTTAGGTTAGTCGGCAAGACAAATCAACAGCAAGCAAGCATGTTCTCTCAAGCTCCTCTCAACAAAATGATCCGTTAAACATGCCTTCAGAAGCGCGGCCGCCGCCTTCGAGATGCAACACGGGTGCCAGGTTGGCTCTGACTGTGCCCTGTGGACGCAGCCAGCCACCTGTGCTGAGATCACACCGTTGAGCGGACCAGGATAATGCCTGCGTCGCTAGTTGCCTCTCATCGTTGTCGCGCTCACCCCAGCCCAGCATGTCACAAGACTGGCACACTATGTGAGTGTCATGTTGCGCTGGGCAGATCAAAAGCAGACTAGGACTGGCGCTAACCAATAGCCCTAATGTGCGCGACTCGACGCCGTGGTACCGCGACAATGGTCGGATCAAGCTCAACTTGTGCGTCCCTCACTCGATCACGCTGACCTTTAGCTTCATCAGCATCATCTACGTCGGCATGGTGCTGAACGGCTACGACGGTATGCTGATTGCCGGCCTCCAAGCATTTGACTCTTGGCACAATGACATTGGCCTCACCGAGGACCGCCCCAATTATGCCGCGCTCCTTGGCCTGCTCAACGCGGCTGGTCCTCTATCGGCGTTCATCGTCGGACCCGTGATCACGTACATTGACCACCAGTGGGGTCGTCGCTGGGGTCTGCGATGTAAGCTCCCAGTCGCAACAGATCTGACCATCAGTCTACGGCTACACAGTCCTCCTCGGCACGATCCTCTCGTGTGTCGCTGGCATCCCGAGCTTGGCCGGTAACAGGGGCTACACCGTCTTCGTCGTCGGACGCTTCGTCATGGGCTTTGGCCTGGGCTCGTTCCTCATGACCTCGCTCATCCTCGTTCAGGAGATTACGCACCCACGCTCGCGCGATCTCATTGCGGGCGCATGGAACTCGTTCTGGATTCTCGGCAGCGTGATCATTTCCTGGGTCAACTTTGGTACATCGCATATGACGTCGTCGTGGGGCTGGCGTATCCCGTACCTCCTCCAAATCCCGATGGCGCTCTACATCCTCATCGCGGTTCAGTTTGTGCCCGAGACGCCCCGCTTCCTCATCAGCAAGGACCGCTACGAGGAGGCGTTCAACTTCCTCGTCGACTTCCACGGCAACGGTGACCGCGAGGACCCACTCGTCGTCTTCGAGTTTGAGGAGATGAAGGAGGCGATCGAAAAGGAGCGCCTTGCCAAGGCCGAGAAATGGAGCGTCATTCTTCGCGGCCGTACGAACCGCCACCGTCTTGGTCTTGCTGCGCTCATGACGTTCCTTGTCCAGATGAGCGGCGCCTCCATCATGTACTACTACTACACGATCGTCTTCAGCCTCGTCGGCATCACGGACGCGTCAGTGCAGACGGGTATCGCCGCCGGCCTCTCGATGTTTACGTGGTGCACCCAGATCGCCGGCGTGTGGTCGATGAAGCACATCGGCCGCAAGAGAATCATCCTCGGTGTCTGGCCCGTGCTCCTCCTCTCGCTCATTGGCCTGTGCGTCGCCGGTGGCATGTTCTCGCGCTCAAACTCGGCGGACACCAAGAGCGGCGTCGCAACCGTTGTCCTCGTGTGGATCTACCTCGGCACGTACAACTACGCCAACCCGGTCCTCTGGAGCTACCCGGCCGAGGTCCAGACATTCTCGATGCGCTCCAAGGGCCTCCTCGTGTGGAACTGCTTCACCCAGATCCAGGCCATCTACTGCGTGTTTGTCGACTCGATCGCCCTCAACTCGATCGGCTACAAGTACTACGCGGTCTACATGCCGCTCGTCATCATCCAGTTCTTCCTCGTCAAGTTCTTCATGGTTGAGACGCGCGGCTACACGCTCGAGGAGGTTGCGCTTGCCTTTGATAACGCGAGCTTTGCCAGCCTCCCCATCGTGGACCACGCCGGCGACATGGCCAAGACCGACGACGCCTCCAAGAACTGAGAGCGCGGGGACCCCTGCGAGCTTGCATGGTGCGGCCATCGAGCCATCCACTTTCCTTACCGTACCAGCTCCACGTCGTCACTACTGTCGGCGCATATAGTTTGAATGCAGGTTGCGTGCATATACGAATGGGGGTATGGACGACCAGCTGCAGCAATATGAGCCTGATACTGCGAGCGATAGGTCTGAGTATCTCTTGTGCACCATCCCATGATGAACGGCGGTACTGTATCAAGGCGTCGCTCGCGAGCATTGTACAACTCTGTGACCCCTCCCTCTCGATCTTGATACATGGGGTGTAGGCGTGGTTGCCAATGTCAAGCCGGCCCCTGCACAATGCATTACACCGCTGATCGGCTACTGAATGGTCCGGATTGTACAACAGAATGACGTAAAATACTCCGAAAGTCAAAACCACCCACATATCAGTTCCAAAGATCTAACAAACCGACAATGGTGAGGTCCAGCAACATCATCATCCCCGCTGACTCCAGGACACCCAAGTTCTATCCACAGAACATGTCCTCCCTGCACGCCGCAGCGCTGCCTGCGTCCCAGTCCCGCTAATCTCGGCACCAAGCGTGGCCGCGCCGTATGCCCAAGCTCTCCTCTTCTACGACAAGCAGGGCGCCGCGGCACTGGATCCCAACGCCCTCTCCCGCTCTCTCGCCCAAACCCTCAGTGCGTACCCACAGCTGGCTGGGCGACTCGTCCTCCCGCCGACCACTCCCTCCACCTCCTTTCCCGACCGCCCTCCGCCCACCACTCCCTCCACCTCCTTTCCCGACCGCCCTCCGCCCACCACTCCCTCCACCTCCTTTCCCGACCCCCCTCCCCCCACCACTCCCTCCACCTCCTTTCCCGCATACACCCGCCGCTTCCTCCGCCCATGGATGGAGTATGGATCCGATGACCCAGGCTTCCTCCTGACCTTTGAGCGGCGCATTGGGCCTCTATCTGCAATTCTCCCCTCTCCAACGCAATGGGATCGGGTTTACGATTCCAGCGCCATCGACTTTGATCTCGCCCCAGCCACAGCGCCAAACCTCTCCCCCTCCAACCCCCGAACAGAAAAGCCGCTCTCAGGCGCCAAGATCACTCTCTTCGATGACGGCGCGGCTCTCGTGGTTGGCATCAGCCACGTCCTAGCCGACGCAGGTGCTCTGGGGACCTTTGTTGAGGATTGGGCAACGATCCACGCTCTTCTCCCCTCCCAAGTGGAGGTTGCCGTGGACGAGCTAGTCAAGAAACGGCGCTTCGACTGGGAGACGCTCGATGCTTACGCAGCCGGTGATCTCGACGCCGCGCACCCCGATCCCGCTCTCGAGAAACTCGAAGAAGGGCTGGACGTGCTCCGTTACGACGCGTGGGCGCGCGGAGCAACCCACCCCCCCGAGGCGATGGACGCCAAGCCCGATCCCGCTATTCTGGAGCTAGACGCCGCGAGGGGACATAAGCGCGGCCAACCTGCACCATGGGGATTACTCGGCACCGAACCATGCAAGCGATACGTGCTTACCTTCTCGGCGTCAGAGGTAGAACGCATCACCGCCTCTGCCCGCCTCCATGCTCCTAAGGCGAGCGCAAACGACGCCTTCGTAGCCCATCTCTGGCGGCTCATCACTCGCGCGCGACTCCAAATTACAGGAGAGTTGGAGTTTACGATGGCGTGTGATGCACGCCGTCGCCTCAATGCAGACGACACACCTGGATGCTTCAACATCTGTCTCGGGCTCAACTCGCCGGCCAAGGAGGTATTGCAGGATGGATGGGCCGAGAGGCGCATTCGGGCTGCCGTCGATGGAGTCACGGAAGAGCGCGTTGGGGCATGGCTTCATCGACGGGCGCATGACCTCGATTTCCGGCGGGAAATGATCTGCTACCCGGTACCCAGAGTGTGTGTACCACCAACTGGGCCAGATCAGGAGTGTGTACACTCGACTTTGGGGGTGGTGGGCCCGTATATGCCCATAACCTCGTGCAGGCTTTTGGAGGGTTTGCTACCATCCTCAAGGGGCGGGGAGACGGCGTGGAGATGGGAGGCAAGAATGGAGGGGGAGAGAAGGGAGATAAGTGGTACGAACCCGGTGTCAACGTCATGCTGTGGCTCGAAGAAAGTGCGATGGAGCGGCTTGTTCGGGATCCTGCGCTCAGGGGTTATCGTGGATAGAGAGTACAGCATGCATGAGTATTATAGGAGCAGTTGGCGTCGAGGACTCCAAACCCGTTGTCGCTGCCGCCGAAGCCGCGGCCACAGGCGGGATTAAGGTAATGATTGGTTTCGTGCGCAGATGTGAGTCCATCCTGAGTCTCTCCTAATCCAAGTCGACGCCGTGTTCCAGGACCTTGCAGGACACATGCATGCCAACCAGTCAGGCAGGGCATACGCTCTTAAGTGTATCACTCACGCATTCGACCCGTCCGGGGCGTTTGTGGCATACTCTAAAGTCTCGGTGGGATATTCATTGGCTGCATCCTGCAGCGAGCATGTATGTTGGTGAGTTTGGCAAAAATATCTGTGTCCGCAATCTGTTTGGGGGCTTGTTTGTAGGGCAGAGTAGAGCAGGGCAGATAAGAGCAGGGCAGAGCAGATAATAGTACAAGATGTGTTTCCAGGCAAGTGAGTCGAACCAGCGACCACCAGTAACCCGACGAGTTACCGCCTCACCACCAGACCAGCTGGGGTGCTGGGATGTTTTCGCGGCCCTCTTGAGGCGTTAGCCGCATTAGCCGTGTCTGCGGCGGCTGTCGTGTCTCTCCCATCTGTCATTAGCCGTCTCAGCTGTGAGCCGGTATTCACAATATACCATTTGCATAGTTGCAAGTTGGAGCATGTATACTAAATCTCAGACAGGATGTACACGGGCCTCGTCGGAAACCTGATTACCATCAACCGCCCCCACCTTCATGCATATCTTGGGGACGATGGATCCGTTCCGCTAGTAGGCCACTCACGACAGCGGCCGTTCGTAACCCTGCTGTAAAGGCCGTTCAGGTGTTACGAAGAAGACTTGGATGACTTGCGTAAACCCATTAGATATGTGGGCACGGAATGCATTAGAAATGGTGTTTGGTTCCAATAGCCGAGTTCTATTAATATGTCAACCAATAGGAATGTAAGCTTTGGAGCTCTGTCAACAAGACAACGCCCATCGCTCACATGTCGTTATTATCCATGTCATCTCCATCATCATCCACCTTCCATCCACACCCCGACGCCAAGACATGGCCTTTTACCAGCCACTCCACCACACCCAACCGCAACTCACCAAGACATTGATCTTTTCATCCCAAACCGGCCTCACTGCCTCCGCCTCCGCCTCCACCTCCACCTCCACCACAAATGCCCACTCCACCCCTCCCAGTTCTACACGCCCTCCTATCATCCCTCTCTCTCCCCGTCCGTTATCCCTCAACCCTCGCAGCCGTTCCCCCAACCCTCCTCCTCCTAATCCTTGAGCATCTAACACCGCGCCTCGCACTTCCTCCCTCTCTCCGCTCTCCACGAGACCGCAACGCCGAAGTCGAACTAACCAAGGTCCTCCTCGGCTCCCTAGCCGTTGAAGTGGGGATGGACCTTGGTGCAGTCGACCCAGCCCGATTCGTGGATGGCAGCGAGCCAGATGTCGCGGCGCTCATCATGGCACTCGCGGTGGTTGCGCGACGACAGGGCATCGAGATTCGTCTACCGAGTGAGGTCGGGGAAGACGAGTGCGATATCTCGTGGGAGTCGCTCGAAGTTGCCACGGGAGGCCCTGGGTTGGCCAGGTCCGGACTGTTCGATCACGGATACTTTACCCCGCCGCGGGCGGGGGCTAGAGATACCACGGCGTCATCCGCCAGCTCACATGCGGGCCTCCAGCAGCAAACAACATCGTCGGCATTCTCGTGGTCGTCGAGGTCACATGCTAGGAGAACGGTGCTCCAGGATATGGTTGAGGAGTTTGGATTAGCGCCAAGATAGCTCGTTGCGGGACTCGACGCACAACTGCGACCCTCGCACAAGCCATCAAGTACGACGCTGGGCAGATCTGGTATCCCGTCGCTGTCGCCATCAGCGGTGAGAGTGCCTGCGTTGGTGAGCTCGTGAGTCCGCGTCGCACGCGTCCACTCACCCCGACAAGGTGCATCCGCGTCCGGCAGAGCTCTTGGTGGCTGCTTTGACCACTGCAGACCGTCTGTGGTGATGTCCAACGTGGAGTTGGTACCTGGCTGCTGCAACGAGGACGACTGCTGCGCACAGACCACATGTCATTTGGTCCCACACAAGCCTTCCTCCCGATGCGCCTCACCCTTGACTCTTGACTCTTGACTCTTGACTCTTCACTCATCATCTCGTAACATCATGCTTCGTATACCGCGTTGCTCTCCTCGTCAATTCACAGCTCACAGCCTGGAGAGCCTGGAGAAGCCTGGAGGAAGGTGTTCGCCCCAGCCACGAAGATAACCCAGAGGTTATGGTGATTTGGGGTGAGAGTTGCGCTCGCCGCAGTCGATCCTAGACTACATGAAGGCGTGGGGCCAGGAGAAGAAGGCCAAGACTTCCCGGTATCGCCAGTACCAAAAGGCCTACATCAGCGACAGCGATAGTTGCTATGCTCTTGCAGTGGGCGACGGTGAGTCATCTCCGTGACGGTCAGAGCTCATTGTTCAGTTGGATGCGGCCCGTGCGCACCCGACGCGAACAATGGTGCTTGCCTCTTCCTCATGCGACCTCGTCCTACAATTGGACACGGGATAGTCGACCTTCTGTATGCAGTGCGAAACCACCCGGCCATGGGGCAAGGCAACGAGCGCAGCATTGCCCCAGTCGAGAATCTTCACTCATACTTTCGGTATGTGGCCCAGTCGTAGTTTGTTGATCACAGGTGTGTCGTTTGTACCTGCAAGGCGCGCGGACCTGCGATAGCGTTGTCTACGTTTTTGTCCCCGGCAGGGGGCCAACAGGCCCAGTTCCCGCGCGCCAGGAGGCTGCTGAGGCTGTTGAGGAGCATGCGGCTGAGGGCCTATCCTCCCGATGCAATGGAGCGCACCAACGATACGCAGGTAGGAGGGTTTATGGAGGATCAGAATCGGCTGGGGGGCAGGGGCCCCTACTGTAGTGGCTGATCACACAATTCAGCAGCTGGCAGACCGCGCCTTAAGCGTACCAGTCGAGGACGAAGCATCCCAATGTGACGGAGCACAAGGACCAGAAGGTAAACAGATATCAGAACGGACTGACAGCAGCACAACGACCTCCTCGTGGCCGCCGCTCAGATGCTGTCGACCTCGTCCGTTCCAACCGCTGTGACCGCCGAGAAGCGAATCAAGGTGCTTGTCGGAATGGGCGATGCCACGATGGAGACGTACGCAAGCCAGTCGGGTAAAGAGCGTCGTGTTGAAGTCTACCAAACCTTTGTCGATTACCTCGTGGACGTCGAGGCGCCCTCCCAAAGATAATGGATGTCAAGCCCGAGATCAAGGCCGAGTCCGCCTGCGAATGTTGCCCAACTGTTTATGAGATCGAGGGCAGCGACCGTGCCGACCAGGCGGTCGTGTTTTGCGGGATAGTGTATCGAATGTGTAGTAGTCGCCTCCGAGGACACTTGGGGGAAACCATGTGTATCTGTGCAGAAGGCATCTGTCGCAGTTGTCAGCCCAGGACGCTGACTCGTCCGTGCACTCATCCCACAACTACCGAGCTGCAGAAATGCTACATCGATCTAGCTGGACGTGACGCTGATCTCGTGCCACTTACAACTCTGAGACAGAACTGGTTTGCTCATCACCACACGCTCATCCGACGATGTCATAAGTAGCGAGATGTTGCAGGATCGCAACCGGCAAAGAATCGAACCCGTGACCTCTTTGCACTGAACCAAGCAAATATATAGCACCACCTCAATATTTTTTAGACCTCGCGAGAAGCATACATTGCTGAAGGAGTGGGGCAGATGAATTTCGACTGATGCCATCCTTGCACTCGGCATCGCACGCCACACATCCCACCTTACTGGGCGTATCCCGTCAGCAACCTATGCTTGCCTGTGCATAAAGAACAAGAAAACTTGTGAGTTAAACCCCTCATTTTCTCGTTTGCGTGACTCGGCTGATGCGCATGTGGGGTGGTTGGTTTGTAGCGCCAATTGCCCATTGGCGCAAGGTGATGGGTGGGGTACCCACCCGCGCTGCGATTCAGGTTAGGCATGTTGGAGCTGCACCCTTCCATTCTTCTCTTTGTTCAGCATCTTCGACAACCCACACTTCTCCATCTATCTGCCCCAGTCCACCCAAATCATCCACTGGCACTATGCGCTCGCCCTTCATCGCGATGCAAGGCAGGATCCATGAGCCGCGAGTCATGTGAACGCCGTCCTCTGGCTCACTACAGTGGAGCTTGGGCCTGTCCACCTTCCCTCGACATGTCTCCAGCCCTCTCCTTTCCCTCTCACTTCACCATGCTTTCCAACGTCGCCCGCTGAATAGCTCCACCACTCCTTTCCCCTCTCGACTCCCTCCACCAACGCCTCCCGGAACCCCAACCACCTTCCTTTCACCCATCATTACCCCCATTACCCCTCCTTACCCCTGGACAATATCCTTGGCACCTCGGCACTCTACGATGGCCATCATCGGCTTCCAATGTGGCGGTGACAACCACGCCATTCACCATGATCCAACTTCGAAGCTCGGCCCCGCTCTTCACAACGTTCAGCGATCCGCCAGGGCTTGATGTACTGCGGTGGCCGCCATCCGTCTGTTGCAATGGGGTATGAAGAGAAGGCAGAATACAGAAACTGTGAGTACAGCATTATACGATACGGCCTGCTCTGAGTGCACACGAGCCTTGGAGGCTATCCAATGCCCGTCTTCTCCCGCGACGTCCCGGCAGCCACTGCGTCATACAGTGCTGTCCAAGCATTTCTTGTACCCGGCCCATGGCCTGTTGAACACAGAATACTTGGATTGCACTGTGGCCCGCAATAGGGCCTAGGGTTCCGCCCTCCGATTTCGAGATGGTGGTACCCCGAGCTCAGCAAGGACTCTCGAGAGTAGTAAACCGCAGCTGTCCTACCTGACAATCTCTACCTTCAACCTGCCCACAATCTCAACTCCCGCTCATGATAATGAGTTGCACCGCGTTCCAGCTCTGGCCCAGCAAGCCAATCCGTCAAGTTTTTCCCATCCCCAATCCGTCATGCCTCTCCCTTCCCTTTCCTTTGCCTTTCGATGCCTGAAATTCTCACACCAACGGCCATTCTACATCATCACCTGTCTCTATCCTGCAAAGCTAGCACCTCCCCCTCCTGGCACTTTGTAGTGGCATCACGCATACCACTGTACATGTACATCTCAACTACTCGTTGGCACCATTGTAGTGGCATGTCGCATACCACTGTACCTCTCAACGACTCGTTGGCACCATAGTCACGAACCATCGTTACTTGGTTACGACGGCTCGTTCCTCAGTAACGACGCCCCGCTACTGCCACCTGACCTATCGTACATTACATGTCGGTCTCGTTACTATTCTGTACTTCTAAGGTATGTATCACCTTGTCACCAAGTCGATCCGACTGCATTGGAATTACGTTCACTTTCCTTGGACTATCGGTGAATAACTGTCGGTGAATGCGACCCACCTCCATCAACTAGAATCCCGCTTTCCAAGGCCACGCCGACTTATCTGCGCCTGCCTTCAGGACCGATGCAACATACATCCCAAATGTTGTAATGAGGTGTGAAGAGAATGCAGAAACGTAAATTTGAGGCTACTGGTTTTAGCGAACTTCGCCGTCGGGGACTACGGGACACCAACACCAACGGCTAAAACGGCAACATGAATGGCCCACCACAAGTGATGTGAAGCTCCAATAACAGGCAAGAAAGTGCAAAGCGCGGCCGAGTGAGGCGAAACAGATGAGCACATTGCTTGAGTCGAATTGGGGGTCAGTTGGCGAGAGTTGGCACAAAAGCATTGAAAATCCAACCACGAAAATACAATAAATACAAACTGGTAAGCTGGTACCCTTAAGCGCACAGTATACAGCGGTGAGGCTTGGGAGGCGATAGGGAGAGGGCAGCAGTACATGGGCCTGATCAAAAACTAGTGTGGCCAACCCCCCGACGAATCAACCAAAGCGCCTGATCAAAACACTGTTGCCACCACGCCGCGAAAACCCCAATGTCTTCATCGGTTCCGGAAAAGTGTCACTAACCATGAGAAAACGGGCTTGCGGTCTGGAAATATCCGCAGGATACGTCCGGATCCTCGGCTCGTACGTTCCTGAAAGTAGCGGTCTGATTCATCCTCGTTACCATACCTCCGGGTCTCAGATTATCTCCAGCCACTCGCACCGCACGGCAATGTCACCTCACCCTATTGAATCGAACGGCCCGCTTAGCAGGTGCTAGAAAGCATGCCCCGATCAGTTTGCAATCTGACCATTCAGCAGCACAATTGTCTATGGACACCACATGGGGCTATGATCCAGGACACGCATCAGCTCCCAGTCTTGGAGGTGCGAACATTGAGCAAGTGAGGTGACCTCCTGCCCACAAGCTATTTGCAGGGTAAATCACGGAAGATCAAGTATCTGATCTTGATCTGCTCTCGTGGGTTACAATTGACTAACGTTCGCAACGTGGCCTATGGATAGGACTAACGGTGGCACTGTCTTAGGGCAACAAGACCAAAACGTCATGTTGTGCCAGGCCGACGGCCATGCGGCCAAAGTCGAAAGCTGACCGAGCCTGGATCGGCAATGTCGATGGCTTGACCGGGATTGTGAGCAAGTGTCGAGTCAATTCTTTGTGGGGAAAGCGGTAACCAGTCTCCTCTGCATCCTCCGCCATCTCTTTCGATTTGGCCATGGCTGCTCCCGTATTGTAACATTCCTCATAGGTGCACAGGTGACGATGGTTGGCGCCGCAATCAACGTCCGCACCCCAAGGTCACCTGCGCCAACTTCGTCTTAGCCATCGAATTTAGAATCGCTCCCAAGACTAAACCACCCGTTGTCTGAGTTTCCCAGCAGGCACAGTACCTGTAGGCAAGGTCCTGAACATGACAGTCCTGAAACCACTGCTGATGTCGCTGAGATCATTGCCAGCTGCGGACAAGGTAGATTCAGATCTGATCACTCAGTCTCTTGACATTATTCAGTCTCGGTGAAACATTTGTTCAACGCATCCTCGCCGAGGTTCAAGGAGTTATGGAGGTAGCAACAAGCGGAAATGCACCTCTTCTCATATAAATTTGACCATGGGTTGGTTTTCTCTTCCATCTGCAAACAGCAACTCTCAAGCTCTAGTATCTTGTCTCAACATCTCGACGCCACCCCACATCACCAGAACCAGACAAGATGCCCTCCGTCCGCTCCCAGAAGTCTTTCTGCAATGAAAGCCTCCGCCTCCGCCTTGTTGTCGAAGTCAATGTCGACATACAGGTAAGTAACATCTCGGGAATTGTCTAACATTAGCCTGCTCTGGAAGCCTTCAAGAGGAAGCTCGAGGCCGTCAAGGGAGCGTCTCCAAAGGACGAAGCCCGCCTCGAGAGCTTCCTCAAGGCGTACAACAACAGCGAGGACGACAATGTCTGTTATGCGATTGTAAAATCGCAGACGGATAGCTGTCGTAACTGCTGCAATGCCCGAGAGCAGCAGGCCTGTTTGTTCATTGTGCGTGGCACGACGGAGGAAGCGCGCCACAAAGTCCTAGCAGCTCGTCTGGGGATATACGAGTCGGACATCGGCGCCAACCTCGTAGTCGCCATCGATGGGTGAGTACAGTACCAATCTGTTGATTCGAGAACTGACGCCAGGTGCTCCAAGTGCCGGCAGTTCAAGCAGGCATGCCCCCATTTTCCTGCCAAGGACGCCCGCCGCCGCCGCCCAAGGCCAGATCGGAAGGTTGGAGACCGGGTTCCTCAGGGACAATTGGGAGAGGTTGTAGCTCCGCCAAACCCAGATGGCGCGCCTTTGGACAACCACTTGGGAGGAATGGACTTGGCGCCACCCGCATTAGAGGCTCCACAGCCTCTATTGGCGCCAGTGGCTGAAGAGCCCATGGGTCTAATCAACCCTCATTTCGACCCGCCACCCATCGGCTACTTCCCTCCCCCCTCTCCCCCTACAGTTGCACTGGCCGAACCTTTGCCAGTCGACTTCCTCCCTCCTCCTCCTCCTGCCCCAGCCAAATTGCCTCCTCCTCCCGCTGTAGGCTTCTACCCTCCCCTCGCCCCCCTCAATGGGCCCCTCGGCGGCGCACCACAAGACGGCCTCCCTGTTGGGTTTAATGGGATCCAACAGCTCCATTTCGATGGCAATGACGTGCCAGGACTCGGGCAGGCCCAATTCCATCCTTGGGATTTCCAGGTGGACCAAGTCCAGCCCTGGGATTTGGGGGCGGCCGCAATGGTGGCTCATCAGCCGCCACCTCACCAGGAGGAGCCCATTGCACTCCTTGAGTTCCTCAACGGCTTCGAGATACCCGAGCCCGCACCAGCACCCGATCCTGCACCTGTACCCGATCCTGCACCTGTCCAGGTGCCGGTCGCAGAGGCCTTCGATTTAGGCTTATGGTTAGCTTGTCAGGACCAGGGTGGGCATGTTTGGTAGTGTGGTAACATTGTACTGTACATTATGAGCGTGATGGAAGCCCGCAAACTTAACAAAAAATTCTAGTGACCCATTTCAGCTACAGCAGTGTATTTACTTTTCGTGGGGAGGGTTGGCATGGAGCTCGCACCGCTGTTGAGTCAGGCCGAGTGGGCTGGCACGTACCAATCTGCTCGCGTGAGTTGTGAGACATCCACGAACTAAAACTCAGGGAGTGCGACGCGTCAGATCCCAGACGCGTCAGTTCCCAGACACGTCAGACATTTGTCGTACTGAGGTATGTGCAGAATACGGTACCTACGAGTAAAGCTTTATCTGATCATCTGGTTTACAATCTAACCTGAATATGCACAAGCCTTCGAGGCTATCCAGCTATCCAGCTCCTTCTGCGGCCATCTGACACCTTCGAGGCCACCCCACAACATTAACGCCTCTCATACTTTTGATCTGTTCGTAGTGTATGCATCGCTCATTCCCAACATCCGCGTCCCTCTTCCCCAATCACGCATCCTGGTCCACTGCAACCTCACGTGGTATCGATCCTCACCATAGCTCAGTTGGTAGAGCGTCGGACTGTAATTGGTCAACTTCCTCTCGATCGAGAGTCACATCCGCAGGTCCTGTGTTCGACTCACAGTGGTGAGATATTCTTTTGCACGTCAAATCGCCACCTAGTCACAGATTGCAAGGAGGCTAGTCGTGATGCGAGCCGGGGGCTAATGAATTCAATGAATTAGGGGGCATCAAACTCGGGTGGATGTGAGGGAGTTGGTGACTGTTAGTTTGCTCTTCAGCCCTGGATATTGCCGAAGTCAGTCGAGTCAGACTTCCACCCGGCTCAACATTCCGCGCAATTAACCGGAACCCCTCACCTCCACTCCAGCTCACTCCACCCCTCTTCCCCCTTCCCCCTTCCCTAACCGCCTTGCTTCTCATCTTCTCTCACTTCCTCTTCACTCTCCCTCTTCACATCTGCCCACACAGCACGGCAGTACAACCATGCGCCAAATCCTAACAGCTTTCTCTCGCGCCTACGCAATACGACCCGTCTTGCGCCCCCTTGCGCTGCCCACCGCTCGCATCGGAAGAACGCAGAGGGCTGGTATCACCTCAGCCGCCGTCCGCAGTCCCGACAACTACAGTATGGGCCGCGACGACCGCCCGCCACCACCGTTCGAGCCGCTCTCCAGTCGCCGTGGCCAGCTCGAGCCAGAGGACGGGAGCGAAGCGAGCGATATCCGCGGATCAAGCTCGAGCTCGAGTTCTAGTTCCAATTCCGGGTCGGGGTCTGGGTCGGAGTCGTCGAGCTCGAGTTCCGGTGGACAGGCGGGTCTAGAAGGACTCCGCGCCGCATCTGATGTGGGTACTGTTTTCTCAAGCGATGGTCTCCACCCCTGTCCCTCCTCCCCAGCCTTTCCCCCTCTCCCCTCAACACCTTCGGCTCCTTCCCCCCCTCTCCTTCCTTCCTTCCCCCGAAGCAACGCTGACGCCAGCCTGGGCCCAAACTCTCCCTCGTCCTCCCGGCTAACCTGAGGATGGGTTACGGCTCGGCCCATCCCGAACTCACCTCTCTCGTCGCCAGCATCCCCTTCCTGCGCGCCCTTCACACACCTGAACAATGCCCCGCCGCCGAAGCCCTAACGCGTCTGCGTATCGGTCCTCTTCTAGGGGCAGGGCGTACATGGACAGTCTACGGCGCAAGCGCTGGCCAGCCGCGCGGAATGTCCAGTTTCGGCCAAGATCCCTCGGCCCCAGGCGAACCGACAATGGAACGTAGATCCGTCGACGAGCCGGCCTTCCGCTCCCCCAGGACCAATACATCTACCTCGACCTCAACCTCTACCTCCAGCTTCCCTCAGCTCGTGGTCAAGCTCTTCTCTCCCGATATTGGCAAGTTTCCCCGCGCGCGCGCGCGCTCCTCTTCTTCCTCCTCAACCAGCCCAACGACCAAGGAGGCCGAAGCGGCAGCCAATATGCGCGCAGCACTCTTCGAGGCGGAGATGTACGCTGGTCCTCTACGTTCGCTGCAGGGCACTGCTGTGCCGCGGTATTATGGCGTCTATTCCGGCGCAGACGACAAGGGGCGACGGCTGTATGCCCTCGTCCTCGAGCGTGTGGGACGGGCGATTCACCGAAAGCACGACGGGGGCAAGGGAACATGGGATGATCTGATTCCACAACAACGCCGCGCCGTCGCCCAGCTCTATACCAAGGTCCACGGCGCGGGGGTCGTCCATGGCGACCTGGAGCTGCGGCATATCCGGCGCGAGCTGGGTGACGGGGGAGGACTGCGGCTTATCGACTTTGAGGGGGCGCGGTTCAAGCCCGACAGCGTGGAGAAGGAACGTATCGAGCTCGACGGGTGTATTGGCCCCGAATGGCGGCGGTGGCTCGCGTGAGGTGTGAGTGCTGTGGGCATGATAGGTATGGGTAACATATGCATGGTGCGTGTTTGCTTGTTGGTCACGGCCACGGTCACGTGGCTTTACGCTGCGAGCGGGGTGAGCGAGATGAGCGGGCAGCTTGAGCTTGAGCAGGCGCGTGTTTCCCCGCCTTGTGCTCAGCAACAATACGCTCCCGCACGCGCGTCAACACCTTGCCAAGTCTGCCGTCAGTCTTGGCAATCTTGACAACCCACCGGTTCTGGCCCCACTCCGCCTCGCGGCCCCTTGCAGTCTGCCATCCCATCCCAATGCCCCAAATCGCATCCCGCGGCGCCGCCTCTACGAGCACCTTGGCCCCCGTTCTCTCGGGACACAAAACCGCCCACGCATGAGGGTTTTGCGTAAACTTGAGGTAATTTCCCCTCTCCACAATAGCGTCGCACATGGCTTCCCAGAGCTTGCATCAGCGTCTGTTCTTCTCTCCTTTCCTCTCCCCTCCCTCTCCTCTCCTCTCCTCTCCTCTCTCCTCCCTCTCCTCTCCTCCCTCTCTCCTCCCCTCCCTCTCCTCCTCCAAGACATACCCTCCGATCGAAATTCCTGACCGCCCTTCCAAGCGCCTTGGCCTCCCTGGGACCCGGGGCATCCAGGATTTCCTGCGCGGCAGCGGGATCGAACAGCATGGCCTTCTGATACATCATGTAGTGTTCGGCAGTCTGGAACGTCCTGCCGTCCTCGACGAACGACGTGGCGTGCCATTGGCTGAGGGCGCCAGTGGGATTCGACGGCGTGTGTCCGTAGAAAAAGAAGAAGGGGTATTTGGGGTCGGCGTTGCGTGGCTTGGACGAGGTCGGCTTGGTGTTGGGCTTGGCGTTCGAGGACATGTTGGATGTCGCCATGGTGGATGTAGGATGCGGATCTGGTTCTGGTGCAGGCAGGGAGACACGCATCTTATACTTGATAGCTTGAGCGATCGTGATCAGTGACAAGCGCACGAGTCGCTGGTTACGACTCGGCGGAGAGGTATCACCCGACTTTGGACGGATCCGAGGTCTTGGCGTTGGTGGCGATTCGATCGGCCGTAGGTTGTTCCGCATTCCAGCACAGCCGTCAGGTTTCTTGTTCGGTTTACCAGCTACATTCGAGGCATCTAATCCGTACATTGGCGTATGGCGTACATGATCCGTGCACAAGCACCCGATTGACACAGCTTCCATCATGCAAACCAGCACTGCTCGGACAGACAAGTCCCCTCAGTCGCGCCTACGCCCTCCGGAGGCCGCCGGCCGCCAGCCCGAACGCGCCGCCCTTGAGCACCCTGTTCGCGTGCCGGAACGTCAAGCTCACACGCGTACCCCGCTCGTACGTGAACGCGTCGCGGGGCAGCGCGTCGAGCCCCAGGAGATGCGCGTTTGCGACGACGTCCGCGTCTGCCTTGGCCTTGTCCGTCGAGGGCGGGAGGGCATCTCCTTCTGCGGCGGAATCCGCTGCAGAAGCCTCACTCTCCCGCACCGGCGCAATGAACGAATCGCGCTCTCGTGAAGCGATGCCGTGCAGATGCGAGCTGTACAGGCTGCCCGTGAGGATGAAGAGCGAGCGCGGCATCAGCAGCACGTGTCCCAAGGGAACGGCAGCGATCGCCTTCCCCGCGTCGCCCTCGGTCGCGATCATCGGTGGCGATGGTGTAGTGGGTGACACGTAGTGGTGGATGTCGAGGATGGTTGGCGAGCCGAGTGAGAGCGTCGCTACTAGGGGGCGGAACGCGGGGCCATCTTCGTGGGGCTTGGTGTCAGCGCGGCAACGACATCAACAAGTTGCAGAAAGCGCACTAGTGCGGCCCGGTGAGCGGTCACGCGTCTGCGGGCCGTAGACATGTTGCGCTGGAGCGATCACACCCAGAGCCCTCAACTCGCTGCTCGCCACGAATACGGTCGAGGTGCCTCATCAACGCATAGACAATCGCCGGCACCGAAGCGCAGGTTCCTGCCATCCTCCCAGCCATCCCGAAGCAATCTACTTCCGCGCTCAACTCACCGAGATCCCCTGCCCCGGGTGATACTCATTCACGAGCACCTGGTTGATGCCCAAGACGCGCTCTTTGCTCTTGCCCTTGTCCGTATCCGCGTCAGCCGCGGAATCGAGGAACGCGTCGATGCGCTCGACAATGTCGGGGCTGGAGTCAGCAGCTGAGCAAGGTACTTCATAGGCCGTTAGAGGAGCAAGGACGTGCGAGTTCCTGCTGCAGGCAGTGGGGAGCGGCTGCAACCACTGCCGAGGGGCGAATGACGCCAACTGTAGGCAAAGTCTGTGGCGACTTGCCCGCACAACCAGGATAGAAGACTCACAATGACGAGAGCCATTCCGGCATAGCCTCTGGGAGGAGCACAGAGTTCTTGCTCATCGTCCCGCCTAGTGTCAGCGCATGTCAGGGAACATGGGTGCAATTTCCACTTACCCCAATAACACAACCGCCTCCCCGACCCAACAGTCTTCCACTTTGGCTGCGGCGTCTCGCCGACCTTGCGGAGGAGGTATGCTTCTTCTTCAGGCGTGATAAAGTCGGGGATGCTGGTGTGAGCGGCGGTCGGAGCCTTGTGTGAGGGAGAGCTCGCTCCGCAGCCCGGAGATGAGAGGAGCGGCTTTCCTCTGCGCGGCAGAGATGAGAGGCGCGACTTTCCTCTGCGCGGCGGAGATGAGAGGGCGTGATTAGAGCAAAGAGCCTCAAGCGGCGCCAGGTTGCGCCCAAGTTAGCCTACACAACTTACTAGTAGCATGCTGGTGGGAGGTTGGGGATTCTGTTAGTCTCGAGGCCGGGCAGCTTGGGTGGGTCCGGTGGTGTTGACATGGTGGCAGACGAATGGGAACAGTGAGGAAGGCGGCCGGTGTTTAACGCCGTGCTGCTGACAAGCTGACAAGCTGGGCCGAGTCGTAGCCTGAAAAGTTGAGGGTAGGGGTCAATGGAAGTGACGCCGAGTTGAGGATGGAAATGTCAAGAGAGATGGAGGATAGGAGACGATGATGCAGCCACAACCTCCACCGAGCGAGAACATTGCGTCAGCGTAATCCAACTGCCCCACTCCCTCCCTCCCTCTCCCAGGATAAGACACTGCAGAGACATTGGAGAGACAATGGAGAGCCACTCGCCACTCGCCACGCCCCACTCGCCACTCTCCCAAGCCTACACACATACAATATACATCTAAAGTCTATCGCTACGATCGCACGTTCAGTTCGTAATCATTACTCTACCCAGACACGTGTATAACCTCAGCGAGTCTTGCTCTTCTTCCCCTCCTCCTTCTTCCCCACGAGCCACTCAAGCCCCAATCCCTTGGCGACAGCAGCCCGCACATAGTCCTGCACGTTACTCGCGACGCCCTCCTGTCCCGTTGCCGGGTTCCCGAATATAGCCGAGAGGATATCGGGCTGCGGTTCTTGCCTGCGCCGATGCGTCCGGGTGCGCGGATTGGCATGGTACTGGCCGTGCCCGTACTGGCGCGCCCCGCGGGCGCGCGCACGACCAGCCGCCCCGCCGTCGGTTGGAGTGAGGCCGGCATAAGACTTGAGCGCTTCGTAGACGACTTCAATGCCTCCCTGTCCAGATGCGGCCATGATCCACGCGATGATCGCAATCACGGGACCGATGCGGAAACAGAACCGGATGAAACGGGCCGCGTAGCTCACCATTCCGGTTACGAAGGCGTAGACGATATAGAGGGCGAGGAGGAAGATGAGGTACTGCGCGTACGGGGCAATGACGCGGAGGAGGGGAACGAGCGAGTCGGGACGGCGGAGGTCGGGCGGGTCGGCGATAATCGCCTGGAGGTCCTCGGGGAGGTGAGGGGCAATGTAGTCGTAGAACAGTCTGTGCGCGAAGCCCGTCAGCATGCCGCTCCGAGGGGGCGTGGAATAGGTCTCGTGGAGGTGGGGGTGGGGGTAGTGCTCGTTAGCCAGGACGAGTCCATAGCCCGGCGTATGGTGGGTATGGGTGTGCACTGGTACACAGCACTCGCAAGTACTGGCTGCGTAAAGTGTCTCGCTGGCAGGATATCCGTAGAACTGGCATGGCGGATCGAATCCGTGTTCCATCTCGGCCATCTCGTCGCTCTCGTACTCGGTCTCGGGCTCGTCTGCACTTCCGGAACTGGCGAGGTGCGAGCTCGGTGGCGAAGGACGGTGCTGGATGGGATCGACGACTTCCATCATCTCTGTGACGGGAGACGGATAGTGCGAGTAGACGAGGTGCTGGTTCATAGACCGCGAGCGGGGGAGGTACGATGGCGAGGTGCCGAGCGAGGTGTGTGACCCAGATCTACTCATACCGCGCAGTGAGCCGTTCGAGCTGCTGTGCCGCAGCGAATGAGTGCTGCTGCTGGAGCTCATCTTGTACGCATGGCGCGGGGTAGTCGTGCCAGAGCCCGAAGGCGAATGAGAGACGCCAGGCGCCTCCCAAACTTGACGGTGTCGGGGAGTATGGGCTGGCGAACCTACGCCGGAGCGACGGGGGGTGTGCGCCGGCGAACCTCTCGCCGGGGTAGGAGGTTGTACATGATAGCTTGGCGGCTGAGAGCGTGGCCAAGTATCCGAGACCGAAGTGCGGAGGGGCATGGTGGATGTTGAGAGTGATGTTGTGATGGTGATTGAGATGGAGATGGATGGGTAGAGGTGGCAAGGAGACAAACAAACAAATGTGACTCACTCCATGTCACGCCAGTCCAACTTTAGGTTGCGGTTTGCCAGTTGGGACGGGCTTTGGTGTGCGTGCGTTCGTCTGCAGAGTGCGTGTCTCTCCTATCCGTATCTCAACAAGGAACACGGAACACGGAACACGGGCTTGTAAGAACGTGTGATAGAGCTGTAGTGAGAGCCGAGGATGGAATGGGTGGCCGAATCGTGTCAGCGGGGGGCGAGGGGGGAGGCAAGGAGAAATGGAACAGGCGTGGGAATTTGCCAGCCAGCACCAAATCCACCCCCCTCGTTCTCGTTCCTATCTCCCTCTAAACACCGCTCACCTATCACAACTACTCCGGCCAGCCATCTCTTTAGTCTTAGTAGCTCCAAACCCCCCTTTCATCCTCACCGATATCATCCGTCATCCATGTCAACGAAACCTACAACGGCCCTGCCACCCTATTTCTTGCCTTTTAATTCTTGAGCCTGTCCCCCTCAAGAAGTAACGTATCGCTGTCCTTGACCACCTCGGCCCACACCTCATCGACGTCCTGTTTAGTCGTCCGCAGCGCACCGATAGCGAAGCGAATGCAGAAGATCTCCCCCGCGTCTTCAGACTTGAGAATCGTCTGCGTCAGGTGCACGTCGGGGCGCGCCGCCAACCGGCTGTTGAGCTCGACATTGAGCCCGTCCAGTTCCGCTGCGTTTGCACCCTCCTTCTTGAGGCGGAAACACAAGAGGCCAAGTCGCGGTGGCGCAACAATCTCAAATTTGGAATCCTTGGACACCACTGAAGCGAGGTCGCTACACAGGTCGATACCATTACGCAGGTGTGCCTGCAGGCCCTCGACGCCATAACCGCGCATCACGAACCACAGCTTGACGCTGCGGAAACGCCGGCCAAGGGCAAGCTGCCAGTTGCGGTAGTCGATGACGGTGCCCGCGTCGGCCTCCTTGGTGCGCAGATACGTGGGCGTGACGTCGAGCGCCTCTGTGAGATCGCGGCGGTCGCGGACGAAGAAGAGAGCTGGTGTCAGTCATCGCCTTATCGGATCAGGCGTGCGGAATGTGTCGTGCTTCAGGAACCGTGCACGTGCAAGGATGTGTTAGGATGATAACCCGGATAGTGGCAGCCGATCAGCCGACAGGCAAGGGCAAGGACCAAGCAAGCCGTTCAAGCCAGGTGAATGGCCAGCCTGAGCGGTGGGAGAGCAGCCCTATCCAAGGCGTCACCCATAGCGTCGCAGACCTCAAGCTGCAGCCATCGCCACTAGGCCACTCCCACACCCACCCCTTACATCACCATCACTCACAGCAGTCAAAGCCCACGAGGCCCCACTTGTGGGCGTTGGTGCAAACCGAGTCGCCGTACTTGTTAACCTCGGCGAGGCGCAGCATCTCGCGCTGCTCGGGGAGCGCCCACGCCATACCGGCCCACGCGGCGTCAATGTGAAGGAACGCGGTGGGGTACTGGCGCACAACCTCGCCAATCTCAGCGATGTAGTCGACCGCGCCCGACGACGTGGTGCCGACTGTGCCGACTGGATGTTAACAGGAGCGCGGCGGAGAGGAGAATAGGGGTTGGGGAGCGCGGCGGAGAGGGAAGGGACATTGGGGGTTGGGGAGACCAGCTGGGCCGACCACACTCACTAACGA
Organism: Cutaneotrichosporon cavernicola; assembly: GCF_030864355.1. Classification (NCBI taxonomy): domain Eukaryota; kingdom Fungi; phylum Basidiomycota; class Tremellomycetes; order Trichosporonales; family Trichosporonaceae; genus Cutaneotrichosporon; species Cutaneotrichosporon cavernicola. Next base: position 2,845,866 of record NC_083397.1, on the reverse strand, counting down.
AGAACGGCACAAAGCCCTTCTTGATATCCTCCTCGATCGCGGCCTGGAGCACGTCTCCGCGCAGCGCGTACCCGTCTTCAGCTTTCACAGGGAGGGCGCGGAACGGCAGGCCGAGAAGCAAGGCAGTCTTGACGCCGATGCTGTGCGTCTGCGTCGAGCCGTATATGACGAGCTTGTTGGTACTCTCCGACCGCACGCTGAAGGGGATGTCGGTTGGGCCCTCGGTAGGCGTGGCCGTGCCGTTCGCATTGTGGTGCTCGCGCGCAAGGACGCGGAGGGCGCGCTCGCGCGCCGCTATGGCCGCCGTGAGGCACATGTCCGAGGCCGAGGTCTGGGATTAGTGTTCAACCAGATAAGATGGGGGCGGGCATGGATAACGCCAGTGCGGTTGGTGGGCTGTCACATCCGGTTGACCCCCGAGCCATCGCTCTAGACATCTCTCTTCCACTGTACGCCGTCCATTATCCAGCCGCAACCTCCGCCATGAAATACTCACACCAATAATACCCCCACCCTTGCCCGAACTTGTGCGGAAAACGTCATCAAGCCCCAAAATCGTTACCATCCATTCCATGACCAACTGCTCGAGCTCGGTACACGCCGGCGAACACGACCACTATACGTCAGCCACAGCGTGAAAAGTACCCACATTGAATCCAGGGTTGGACACGGACGAGCTGTACATGTCACCGAGGATAGACTCGAAGGTCACCACCGACGGGAAGTATGCAAAGAACTTGGGGTGCTGCCAGTGGGTGATTCCTGGCATGACGAGTTTTTGAAAGTCGGCAGCGATGGCGGGAAACGCCTCGCCCTTGGTCGGCGGGGTTGCTGCGGTCAGATTAGAGGGTGAATGAAACTCACTGCTGAGCTGCTCGAGGAGGTAGCCCGGCTTGACGGCCGACTTTACATCACGCTGTTCGAGCGAGGTGTAGTAGTCACAGATTTGGTCGATGGCAGCATAGCCTGGTGTGAGTGGGTTTGGAGACGCGGATGAGAAGAGGTTTTGACAACGCGTCCGCAGGTAGCGTTGAGGTAGCGTTGTGCGGTCTCCCGCACTGAATGCCAAGGCGAGTGAATGCGCATCGAGTCGCCCCAGCCAGCCGACTCAATCAGAAGCTGAGAAGAGACATACCAGCCTTGCGGAACCTTGCGTCAGCCTTTGTCGCCGACGTGCTCACTGTTCGACGTCCATTACGAGACTTGGTGGGCGGGTTGATGGATAAAGAGGAGCAAACGATGCGGGCAACACTGTCGGTTAAGTACCGTACCTCCTCCACTTTGTGTAACCTCGGTTGAGCCGGCCACCGGCCACCGGCCACAGCCTTTACTCGGCCGGGACGCCGGATCTCGGACACGGCCACGTGGCATACCCGATCACGTGCAACAGCTTGGATCAGCCAAAACCAACCCACACATACCTTTGAGACAGATATTATTTGATTCCGTGGAAATCGCGTCGACGCGTTGGAATGAGTCGAAGGAATGGTACAGTACCGGAACCAAGTAGTCAAAGCCACAGGAACCGGCAGGAAGACGACATTTGGGTTCGTCATTGGTACAGGTGTGTTTACCATTGCTCACCGCCAACTCTTACCGAAGAGAGCTGGGCGGGTGGCTCGCTATGAGTGTGAGATCCATTGTGGTTTGTCAGACTCTAGAATTCGCTAGTTGTTATCGTTCTCACTCTCTTCTCGCTGCCCGGGGGCAAGAGCACCGCCGCGTCGGCCGATCCGCCGCCGCAGAGGGAATCCAGAGACTGTCTGACTTGACGCCATTCACCCGTTACAATGATTCAATCACCTTGAGGATTCTCAACCCCGCATTTAATAACTCTGGGTTTGAATTAGCCAAACAACACAAGCACAACGGAGCAGAGAGTTGTGTGTCATCAGGCGCTGGACGACTCTGCAAGTCATTGAAGACATTGTTTAGGCACCTAGTATGAAACGAGCATTCTCCAGCATCGACACAACACTCCTCAAACTTCTGCACCGGCGCGATTAAACCCCTTATCACCATCTCCAGGCTACAACCAGCGTTCAGCAGTTATCCAACTACATCTATCCACCTCGACAAGTTCAACACATCCGACGGCTCTCCCTATCGATCCGCACAAGTTCCATTCCTGTCGTACCGAGAAGCATCAACACTGGCAACCGACATGTCAATGTTCACAATATTCCGCCAACACGCTGCCCTCCTCGCCTTCCCGAACCACGGACCCATGTATATCATTACCTGCTCCTCCAAGTACGCCACTAGCCCATCCAACTGTTGTAGAGTGAATGTACGATGCATAGAATACGGTTGAACGTGCGCGCGAGTTAATGGGCTCGAGTACTACCACAGCAACCACGCCACGGACCCATCCGACCAACAATTGCTAGCCCGTTCAAAACCTTCGACACCCGGTCTCACAAACTTCCAAACACTCCCCCCGCTAGCCCCGTGACCTCGCCAATCCTCCCTCTCCCCACTTCAAGTTGTTCAGATTGTTTAGCCCATCGGTGCAAGTCAATGACACATTTCCACACAGTCAATGCGAGAATGCATGCACTGTATAGCCCATCGTGCCTGAGTAGTCAGTATGGACGGAGACGAAGTTTTGAACCAGAGCGTCCACACCCGAATGAAACACCACCAGCAGGTTGCTTGAAAAAAGCTGGTCACACTCGCTTGTTCATCATCTTTATTCAATTTCTACAACTTGATCTCCTTATCGGGCGCCCTCGTCATGGCCGCTGGTGCGTCCTCGACCCTCGCTGTGGCCGCCGCTGCGTCCTCGACCTATCGCCGTCTTGCTACCACAGGCCAGTAGTGGCAGATCAACTTGTCGCCCACACGTCCTTCTAGCCCGGAGCCAGGCCGACCCTTATCCCGCCGATCGCCGCGTCGCAGGAAAGCTCGTCCAGCGAGATTGCGTTGCTCGTACGGTCGCCTCCGCCCCGTTCGGGGAGTCGTTTCCTCTGTACGGGTGTACATGTGCTCGCCTGACAATCGACCGCATCGTATCCATCGCGGGTGGAACGTATCCCGTCGAATTTCGGTCGTCCTCGTCTTCCAGCCGGCTTGCGTCTCGGATTGTCGCCACAGGAACAGTCAGTTGCTACACTTGCCGCAGTCCCACCTTGACTCACACGTCACCACATGCGCCGCGGCGATCCCGAACTTGAATGGGAAGGCGGAGGGGCGGTCGATCGTATTTCGGCGGTAAAGGCCTCGGCGACGCCGCCGAATGCGTTCGAGTCGAGCCGATCTAGTTCGGGAGAATATTATCCCGTCCCACCGTACCTCTCCTAAACACATCCACAGTGTGCTTCTGGATCGTCCTGCGGTCATCATGGGGAAGCTTGTCAACGGATTGGCCATGTACGTACTCATCTTGTATGTTGTGCGTTGTAGCCTGTCGTTTTTGCCGGCTTTGGTTGTTGCCAGATCCTTGTCGGGTTCTTGGATTCCGTCCACCGCTCCACTTCTGGGTATGTTCCGTTGCAGACAGTGCGCGGCTGGTCGCTCTTTCCTCTAGGCTAGGTTGGCGCATCCTGGGTGCTGTTCACGTGATTCCAGAAATTCGAAAGTCCCTGCGCAACATATCCGGCTGGCGCTCTACGCATCGGGTCTACAACCAGGCACGCCTCAACGTACATGCGCATGTGGCGCCCAATATCCGTCGCCCACACGGGGGCCGTGAACCATGCCTCGGTGGGGCCTCTCTGCAGGGTACGAGTGATGAGGTACTCACGCTTCATCAGGTAGTCATGACCCCTGCAACGGTTAAGCAAGCGCCACTCTGCCATATCCTGTGGCTGGCGCGCGCGATACCCCAGCTCACGGAGGCAGTGGGATGGCGAAGCGACGATTTCCCACAGCATCAGTCCCAAAGCCCACACGTCGGCTCCGGAAGTAACAAGCCCAGCGGCTGCCACTTCGGGTGCATGGTAACGAAGGGTACCACGCCGTGTAGCAGAGATTGGGCCGAGGGAGGAGAGCGAAAGGCCAAAGTCGATGATGCGGGGCTCGGTGTCCCGGTTGGCGTTTTCGGGGCGGACGATGACGACATTCTCGGGCTTGAGGTCGAGATGGAAGATGCAGCGCTCCTGCAAGGACGAAACTGCAAGTGAGAGTTTCGTGGCCACAAACAAGCGCCGACGCAGGGTCATCGCGCCATCCACAAGCTCCCTCTGGAGCGTCCCCTGCCCGAGATCCAACACGACAAAGAGAAAGTCGGAAGTACACGCCGTCTCGCGCACATGTACCATACCTGGAACATTTGCAAGAACAGCGCCAAAACGCACCTCCTGGCTCCACGCTGACCGCTCATTCGCGCTGTTCACGCAAACTTTCATGGCCAGCCGCTTCCCAGCGCGGTCGGCAACTTCGAAAACACTACCAAAGCTTCCGCTCCCTAGACGCCTCATCAACTGTACCTTGGGGGCTTCCTTGCCGAAAATCACCTCCGCGTCCACGCCGAAACCAAACACGTCCTTTTTCAGGAACTCGGTCACCCGCTCAAACACACTCAGTGGGAAGAGATGCTTCCAACCCGACGCTGACTTTTCACATGCGCTCATCAACATGCGCTGCGCTTCGGACTGGCCAGCCTTGTGGTCGTCCAGAAGCGCGTACCATGCCCTCTGGGCATCTGAAATGCCATCCGTGGCAACAGAGGCATCAAGTGCCCTAGTAGCCCCTGTGGGCGTGCCAATCACCACTTCAGAGTTCGGGTTTGGGGCTTGGGCAACAATAACCTTCCCAGATTGATACTCACAGGCAATACCCTCAATGGTTGAAGTGGTGTGCGTGTTGGTGATGGGGCGAGACATGGTTGGTAGGTCTAAGATCTTGGAATGGAGTGGTATTGACAGTTGATGTTGATGGTGGGGATTGACAATGGGGAAGCGATGGATTGTTGGACTTGAACCACGTTTAATACTCTGGAGGTTGACCAACCACTGCCTCACCGCTGAGCTCACGGCCCTCACTCGGCTCTGACTGTGTCACTTCCGCTCCACAGGGAAAATCGATTGGGGTGGCGTCAGTGATTCATTCAGTGATTCCGTCCTCCTAGGAACTGACATGTCTCAAGCGCTGGTATCCCGGCTTGCCGGGGAATGTTGTAAGGCCCTTGCCGCAAATGGAAATGGTGGCCTGACACCCATGCCCGTTCGCCGTTCGAGTTGAATTTACGAGAGTCTTCTGACGTGGCAAGACCTGATGCTACACTCCGCATTTGCCGACCGCAGCACGTGGCGATGGCTCTCCACGAGATCTGCAACTGTGCCCTCTGTCCGAGAGAGTGTTTGGCCGTCCTGAAAGTGTTGCGATGGGGCATTCCGCGGGCAGAAATATGTGCAACTGGCATTCCTAATGAACAAGCTACAAACGGGCTGTATCCAATGGCGCAGCGTGCCAGTCCATCCACATATTACAACGTGCCCGGATCTCCGCCAACTGGTTAACTGGTTGGGAGCGGCAGCTTTGTTTGCTGACTTTGAGAGCTGCGGCCCACTTACCAGCTCGTGGTTGAGCAAGCTGTGGACGGTTTCGGTTACTAATCCTCGGGCCATCCACCAATTCCGCCAACACGATCTTGCTTAGCTGATGATGTTTCAACCCGTTAAACCCTGAGACTATACTCTCCTCAACCCTGAAGTGTCCAACAAACCATTCCACAATTCAGTGGCAAGGACAGATCCAGGTACGGACCGTGCGTTATCAAACTCAACTACTAAACCCTGACCAAACGCCACATCCCACACTCTCTAGCCGTGAGTCAAGCAGTGCAGCGTCAACATGGAATTGGGATGGAACAGGACTCTGTGGACATTTTCAATGTGTGCAATCCTAGGCTGGATTCCTAAGTTGAACATGCCCATGCCATGGCTGGCCGACTCTGCCGCAACTTACCTCGTCATGACCCATTTGGTCTAGTGGCGTACACAAGTATCTACACGAAATTGACATTCAAAAAACAGTTTACGTTCTCATTCGCACCTCGGGAAGTCCGTTATAGGATCTCGCACATAACGACACAAGTGGAGAAAGACTAACTCATCGGCGCCATCCGCAGTTACCTTGCAACACAAGCGAATGAGCGTGGTCCGGCCGGTCCAGTCTCGCATTTCTAAAACACTAGGTAAACCGAACGACAAAGTCAGGCCCACTAGCGGGGATTGAACTCTACAATTGTCATTGGTGATACAGGCATGAACGTTGTGCCCGGGCAACGTTACCAGCCATCGCTACCCATACCGACAGTTTCAATCTAACTGATTCATAGTATTGTTAACAGTCGTCTAGGCACACCGGGCGGCCGTTGGATGACACGTAGGCCCAGCATTCCACAAGGCTCGCATTTTTGTATTCACGTGCTGCAGTCTTCATACCTCACTTCAACAGCCGCGTGCGGCTGTTGTAGTACTCGAGCCCCTTAAATTGCGCTCACGTCCAATCGTATTCGTTGCGTCGTACATTCACTCACAGCAGCGCCTTAGTTGATTTAGCCCGCCTAGTAGGTTACACAGATATGTGCATTCCTTAAGGTAAACGGAGGGAGCCACAGCCCGTCCACATACTGTCCTTGCGCAACGCGGTAAGTCGTGGAAAAAGCTGATCAGCTCCGGTCCTGCACAAGGTGGCTCTACCCGCCTTCAGAATCTCTGTCTCTCTTAATTCCCTGGGCCTTGTACGCGTTTGTTAATTCCCTGGGCCTTGTACGCGGTTGTTAATTCCCTGGGCCTTGTACGCGGTTGTTAATTCCCAACGCCGTTGTACTCAATTTATTGACTCGACACGGTCGCTCCTCGGTTGCGAATCCCTGCTCTGACTTTGCACACTAGCCTACTAGCGCGAGACAGGATACAGATCATGCCAGGACGGTTTCTGATCATGTGAGGACAGTTTGCGGTCGCTTCTCTCCCCAAGCGTTCAACACTGAGACAGTGAGGCGGGCAACGAGGCAGCTCAGAGGAGGAGGAGTCTTGCAGCAGAGGCATAAAAACTCATTCGAAGCTCCTCCTCCTTCTTTATTCATCAGCTCTCAACACTCCCAGCAGTCACCTGTCCACACAGACGCTGCTACACCCACAAACACACACATACACACAAACTCCTCCCCTTCCACCTCCTTACCTCGAGTACGTACTCGTCGTGATGATGCCATGCTAACTGAAGAAGCTTCTCACAATGGCCAACTCCAACTCCAACGACCTGGATCCTTATCAGCAGGATGCCAGTGCCACCCAACTCTACAATGAGGCGACGAATGTCGAGGACTCTGAGGGGTCGTGGGAGACAGAGGCAGTTGAGAGCGGTCAAGCAGCAGACGCTGTTTGGGCTGGTGCTCCCCACGGCGCAACCATTGTAAAGCGCCTTGGATCCGGTGGCTTTGGCTCAACCTTCCAGGTTGAGTGGCAGAACCAGCAGAAGGCGCTGGCGCTCAAAGTCTGCGTCAACGACGAGAACTGCCGCGTGGGATGGGCCAACGAGGTCGCTGTCCTTCGCCGTCTTCACCAGGTGCCAGGTGTTGCACAGCTCCACTGGGCAGGCTACAGCCCCAAGCACCTGTTCTTGCTGCTGGACCTCGGAGAGATGGGGAACCTGTCTGCGTACATGGCAGCAGGTGGTGTGGGCTTGGGCGAGACCCTGCGTGTCAGCCGGTGAGTGTCATGGCGTGACATTATATTCAATCAACTCCCCTCGATAAATACGGGGGTCATTCCGCACCACTAGCTCGGCGAGGCGTGGAGCGACGACTGTACGCTCGCACCGAACGGACCGTCGTCATGACACTTTCCCTTAAAAGAGACGAGAGGTGTACAAAGCTAACGGCAGAGAGCTGTGCACTATCCTCGCGGAGGTGCACAGGCGGGATGTTCTCCATCTCGACCTCAAGACCGCAAACATTGTCCTGACATCGGATGAGCAGGGAATGGTCCACCCGGTCATCATTGACTGGGGACTTTCCATGTTTCTGGAGGATGGACACTGTGTACACCGCCCCGATTCCACAGCAGGCTACATGGCACCAGAGCAGAGGGACTGGAAGAAGGATGTGACAGCAGCAGTAGACATCTGGACAGTTCTCCTCATGATTGTCGAGCTCATGGAGGGGGAGTGCATTTCAGAAGTAGCATGGAATGCTGAGCTCGAGTATGATCATGAGGCGCTCAACGCTGTGGATGATGCCGAAAACCTGCCGGTCCTGGGCCCGGTTCGGGGGTGGTTCAAGAACGAGGCCTGGAACAGCAACATCGGCGCATCCTGTGAGTCATGGACCGTCGGCACGGTCGATGTGTGACACATTGCTAATTGAACAGTGCAGCGAGCGATCATGGATTGGCTGTCACCGGACCCGGCGCTTAGACCTTCGGCGTCGAGGATTGCGTCGGACTTGAAGTATTGGGAGATGCAGTACCGGCGTCGCATGGGTCATTCGTTTTGCCGGCGTCTTGCGCCTCCTCCTCAGCTCCAGGACAAAGGAGACGACTTCTTCGCAGGTCTCTGCGCGACTTCCGACGAAAATCGGCCACCGCGTGACGCTTGGCGGATACTGCCGTTGCCTTCTCCCGTGTTCGACCTTTACGGAGGCCCGCGATGGGGGCCTGGACCTCCGCCAGTATCATCTCTTCCCCCCTCGTCCACCTTCCAAATAGGTCGGGGCTGGCTGGTTTGGTGGTTGTGTAGCTTGTACAAAGGTCTGCTCTTCTCTACCCCGGTTGTATTAGTACATGTATCCCTATTGTCATACTTTAGCTGTTGTTTGCATGTTTGCAACCCAGCGGCGACGTTAATGCATTATAGATATGGTGTTGGTCAAGTACATTCAAGTACGCCAGATTCATACATGGTCGTCTACAGTCCTTTAAGACGATTACAAAAGGATATTCCAGCTGATAGGTTTGGGTATATCCTCCAGTCGTTCACCTGGTCCAACGCCAACCTCTTAAAGGCCCCATTTGTTATTATTGGAGGCCATGGAGGGATCTGTGCTTTCTCACAGTACCGTTTTCTTACCCAAAGGAGCCCACAGACTTTTGCCACATTCAGAGTCGCATCAGCGTCTGTGGCTTGATTCATTCAGGGTACAGGGTTTAAAGTTTGTCATTGGTTTCACTTGTGATTCCAGCCATCTGCCACTCGCCACTCGAGCCTTAAGGGTAAAGGGAATTTGTTCAGTAGTTTGTTCCACCATACGTCAGTCGTTTTGTGCACAGCGTTGAGTCCATCAGGGTTGGTTAATGGTAACTCGCAATTAACGACGGTAGGTTTGGTTCCGACCAGGTTGGTGCGTTGCCTGTGCTTGACGTTACCGACTACCCTACTGGCTGGAGCTAAGGCGAGGGCCGAGATGTTGCTGCATGGCGGCTGGACCTAGAGAGTGTTGTAGTACTCGAGCTTCTTAACTTCGGGCCCCTTAAAGTGCGCGCACGTTCAAGCGTATTCGATGCATCGTGCATTCACTCTACAACAGAGAGAAACTGCAGACGGGCCCCAAGTCGACAAGGAAGGAATGTGCCTGTCGCTCGCCCAAACACCCTCGGCCAGCGGTTTCCGTAGCTTCCTCTTCTCCAAGCCAAGTTCGCAGGCCGCTCTCAAAGAACGGGCGATCTGAGTGTCAGCGAATCTTGCTTGTGGTTCCAACTGAAGACACTGGGTGACGGTGGACTCGACAGTCGTCAGATCTGCAGCTCACCAGCTGGAAACTCACGCAGTCTTCCTACCTCGGCGTTCCAGAACTGGCGCGACAGCCACCGTTTTCGAAGCTTACGAGCCGCGTACCGATTTCCGAAGTCGTGGTTTCGCAGAAGCGTTTTCGTCTGATAATCTGCCGCGAGGAGCAAGATCTTTTCGAGTTCGCATCCCTCGACAACCGTTGTAATGAGGTATGAAGAGTAATGCAGAAACGTGAATACGAGATTACAGGTTGTATCGAAAATGCCCGGCGCCGGAGCCTACGGGCATTCAACAACAACCTCCATCATCACGATTCCCAGGTTCCAGATGTCGGGAGTCTTTGTGAGTAGATGGGCAGCATATGTTCTGGAGGGAACCGATATGGTGTCCGGCAAGCAACGGGAGGCGCTGACTCGGGGCAGAGCTGGGCTCCTCCCAAGTCGATTAGCTTGATCTGCCGTCCTCCTAGGAGATTCGTCTCCAGGTTATATATTGTGGAGGCGGCAATCACGATATTATCGCACTTGATCACTTGCGCCATGTCCTTGCAGTGAACGGCCTCGAGCGCAGGTGCATGAGATTTTATGTCAGTGCCGTCTGCTTCGTTGAAGGCTCACGAGAGGTACCCTAAGAGACGGTCGTCGCTCAGACCGCCCTTGCTGATGAGTTCCCTGAGCAAACCGAACTCAGCCTCACGATGATGAGGTACAGGAATAAGCGGCTCGCCTCCCAGGTCAAGATGCGTGTCACTTGGCGAGTCTCCCCCAGTCGTCGAAGGCGGTATATTTCGGCTGCCGAAGATCCACGGGTCGTCTTCTCGTTCGGGTAGACGGTCATCACCCTCTGTTGCAGGGTGAATTTATGATGCATCGAATAAGGTTGAACGTGCGCGCGATTCAAAGGGCTCGAGTACTGGAACACCTCCTTGCCCCCACTTGCCCGTTGACCCGATACTCGGCGTACGTAATCCGGAATGCCGCTCCTAATCCGTTGTGACCAAGACAAGTGTGTAGTAAGACTCTCGGGGCACCTGGAGCCGGTTCCGTTGTCATGATGGGGCAGCAGCGGTAGTTGATGGTGCCGCCCTTATCCTTGATCTTTGCCCTAGGGTAATGAGGTGGTCTCCGTGCGACCCCGGACACTTGAGCAGTTCGCACTTGTTGTCTTTATGGATTGCCTTTTGGTACGCGGGCACTACGTCGGGATCGTATTGTCATGCGGGGGGTACGGGGAAGGCGTGGTGGGGAAGGTTGTGGTTGGGCATGTAGAAGGCCATCGTGGATATAGATGTCGATAGGGAAGTTTTGCAGGATTGAATAAAAGTAGGTAAGCGATGGATATGGAAAATATGAGAGAAGATGCAGATGGGATAAGGGGTAGAGCATTCCCAGTGTTTATATTTCAGATGGGCAACGCATCTTGCCTCTATATGCCACTGCCCGTTGCCAAATTGAGGTGTCGCCGGCATGAATACTCTGAATTAAGAGATGCCTGCATGCGACATTATCAGCCCTTAGTTCGGCAAGGTGCCACGCCACAGCATAGCCTCGACTTAATACTGCAAGAAGCCAATCCATACATGTCGGTCTACACACAGACGGCGCCCGTTGCCACCATTCTAATCCGTATCCCTGCCGAATCACAAGTCCTTGACCATGTACGGCCCGTCCAGGACGTACCCGAGGCGGCGGTAGTAGTCACGTGTCCCGACGCCCGAGATGACGGCGACACGCGAGCTGCCGTGCTCGTCGCGCGCAATCCTCTCCGCCTCCTCCATGAGCAGTGTTCCGATACCCTGATGCTGGAACTTCTTGGGATCGCGCGAGTGGACGGGCGCAGCCGTACCGTAGACGTGCAGCTCGCGAACGAGCGAGCACCCACCAGGCATGCCAACCAGCTCCTTCCTGTACGTCCCCTCGGAGCACTTGCGCAGGCGGAGGAGTCCGACGAGGATGTCCTGCTCAGGGTCCTCGTACGAGAGGAACGTCTCCCATCCACCATTGGCAGTGTAGTCGCGGCGCAGGAGCTCAAGGTCCTGCGGGCGCACGCGGTTGTGGATCTCGTGCAGACCGACCTCGCGGAATCGCACGTCACGGCACTCGGCGCCAAAGTCCTTCATGCGCCCCAGCGCAAGCTCGCGGAGGTTGCCGTTCTCGACACCTGACGAGACGAGCGGCATGGGAATGTCACTGGTGTCAGCTTGTCAATAAAACGGAAGAAAGCTCACCGCTGCACACGGTACACGCGCGTCCAGGGTGGCACAAGTGCCATGATGCGCGCAACAATGTCGACTAGCAGGTTTGGCGGGTAGTTCTTGTACTTGCCGGTGCGCCAGAGCTCGTACAGACCGGTGCCGCGGATGACGAGCGTCGGGTAGAGCTTGAGGCCGTCCGAGCGGAAGGCGGGGTTCTCGAAGAACTCTTGGAACTGCCAGATGTCGCGGTCGATACCGCAGTTGGGGAGGTCAGGCATCATGTGCGCCACGATCTTGTATCCCGCATCCTTGGACATCTGGAACGACTCAGACACGGCGCGCACCGTGTGTCCACGGTTGGTGTCGCGGGCCACATCCTCGTATACACTCTGCACACCGATCTCGAGACGTGTGCACCCGTACCGCAGCATCTGGCTGATGTCAGCTTTCGTTTCCCCCTTCGAGCTCACCTGAGGTGAGTCTTGAGGCAGTAGTCTGGGCGCGTCTCGATCGTGATACCAACACACTTGGTCTTGCTCTGCTCCGAGAACTTGACCGCCTCGTCAACATCCTCGGTCGTAGCACCGCTGAGGGCGTTATGCAGGCCCGCAATGAAGCTGTGCCGGTAGTCCTCGGGCATGCTCATGAACGTGCCGCCCATAATGATGATCTCGACCTTGTCCACCGAGTGACCTAAGCTGCGGAGCTGCTCAACACGCCCACGCGTCTGCTCGTACGGATCATACCGACCCCGAATAGCGCGCATCGATGTCGGCTCGTACCCTGTGTACGACTGAGTCGAGTACTCAAAGTCCGAGTCCGGTCCGCCGGGGCAGTACACGCAGATGTTGCCGGTCATGGCGACATGCGGACACCGGTGCGGCTTGCACATAACGGCGACGACGGCAACTCCCGACGCGGTGCGGACCGGCTTGGCCATGAGCCACCCGCGCAGGCGGTCCTTCCACTCGTCGGGGACGGCAGCGAGCACATCCGTCAGGCGGGGGACCGAGTTGAGGCCATACTTCTGCGCATACTTGGCGCGGAGGCGCTGGAGGTTGGGCGCGGCCGAGTTGGACGAGGATGACGCGCCCTCGTACGCTGTGATCAGGTCGCGCACGATGGAGGACAGGCAGAGCAGGTGCAGCTCCGCCTGCGAGGGTTCTTTCGCGATCATGGTGAGGGTGGGGCTGGTGAGCAGGGAGATAGAGATTTGTCAAGTAAGAATGAGGTGAAGTATTGGGGTTGCGTATAGCTAGCGATTGAGTCCACTGTACAGTTGGACACAACCTTGCTGACGGAGTCGGAAGTGGTAGAGTGTTTGTGGAGTGGTTGGTGACTTCGAGCAGAGAAAGTTGGGTGGCGAGCGGGATCAAATATCTTCCTCCCCTCCACATAGTACATATTAAAAACAAACTTAATCAGCACGTGGCTCCCTAATCCCCCTCCCCTAATTCCCTTTCCTCACGTTAGGTTGTTGACGATCCCTCCACTTCGCGTTCTCGTTCAACATCTCTCCATTCTCATCCACTTCATGACATCCACCTCAGCCCGACCAAGTGAGCCATTCAGCGTATTATAGCAGCTGACAGCTGTACCACGCGACGGGCGCCTGCTGGCCCTTATCCTCGCGAGCAAGGGGATCAGCGACGCCGACGACCGCGTCATCCACCAGCTCCTCGACTTTGCGCATCGTGAGTGATTCCTCACTTCCGCCTCCCCACCCCTGCTCCGGTGCGCGAGATGCAGCTGTGTTTTGCTGTCAACCAGCTGCACTGAGTGTACGGATGCGTGCAGGTCTTGCGTCTCACCTTCCTCGTTGACTTGTCATGCCTTCCTTGTCCATTCTCTAATTGCGCTGTTTCCCCTTCCCTTCCTCCTCTCTTCAGCGAGCCTCTCGCCTCTCCAGCTCTCTGTCCCTTATTGTAACCTCCAGCTGACTTCAGGTTACACCGCCGACGTCCTTGGCGCGGCGCAGCAGCTCGCGGACCATGCTGGGCGGACGGGTGCACAGGCGAACCGTATCGAGAAAGAGGATGTCGAACTCGCCATCCAAATGCGCCGGCGGCACGAGTTCGTCGAGCAGCCTCCCCGGGATGTGAGTGTTCCCACCCGCACCCGCCAGTTGGATTGCCCTCTCATCCACCTTTCCTCCTTGCATATCGACGCAAACCCACGTTCTAGTCTCCTGCGGGCGACCACGTCTGTTCCACAATGTCGTAGACTCAGCTGTGATCAGGTATCTCTCTCTTCGACAACCTGTCTTCGGCTCCACTTGCTTCCTCTCCCCCTCGCTTGGCCCGCATCCCATGGCTAACCCCAGTACCTTGCCAACCTCGCGCATGAGCTCAACTCCGTTCCTTTACCCCCACTCCCCGAATCGTTTGAGGTCGTGCGTCTGCCGCCCGCGTCGCAGAGGCTCACCGAGGTCACGTTCGACCTCGTGCCGACCGATGCGGCGATGGTGCTCAGTGACGACGGCATGTCCGAGTCGGAGAGCGAGAGCGACAGCGACGCCGATGGGGAGGAGGACGAGCCTGGGGTTCAGGACGCCGAGGGCGAAGACGACGAGATGGAGGAGGTCGTTCCCGGTAGCGCGGCGCCTCAACGCGAAGTCGAGGTTGACGAGGACTATGACGCGTAGATACGAGAGTAGAGACCGAGCGAGCACACCTTGGCCAGAGCGCCTTTGTACAATGTCCGCTGGACATGCATCAATGTACCATGTAACTTGAGCAAGCGCCGGCACCGCCCTCTACTGCACCACACATTCGTGTGTTCTATCAACGAAGCCATCTAGTCTGCCCGGCCAGCGAGGCCGGGCGGGACGCGTTCCGTGGGCGAGGTGATGGGCGAGGCGTGGCCCGACGCCGCCGACCGCTGCGGCGAGAGGTTGGGGCTGTGCGAAGTAGGCGAGACCACGGCACTACCGCGGCGACTTGGTGGCAGCGGCGTGAGCGACGTGTGCGAACCACGGCTCGCGATGTGCGGCAGATCCACATCCTCCTCGCGACCCTGCGCCAGCGCAGCGCACATCGCCTTGTACTTGACAAGTTCCGTCTCCATGTCCTCCTTGGCAATCTTGGCAAGAACCAGCTGACGCACGAGCTCGACGTGCTCCTGGTTCATCGTTGCCAGTGACCCCTCAAGGTTCTTGCTGCATGTCAGCACGCACAGTTGATCACACTCACACTTGGCTGCTGAGATGGCGGTTGGCGCCGCGCAGCTGCTCTGTCTCGCGTGCGTACCCCTCCAGCTGGCGGAGATGCTCGGTCTGGATGCGACACTTCTCGTTCCACTCCGACTCGTACTGGTCCAACATTAACGGCGTGCTGGTGTTAGCTTGAGCACACCAAGGTTAACTAACATTCTGGTCTGGTAGGCGTCACGGACAAAGTCGTTGCTGCGCCAATGCTCCTCGCCATCCTCAGACTCGATGCGGTAGCACTCGTACAGGTCACCGGTCAGGAAAGCCAGCAGCTCCTCGAACTCGAGCTTGAGAAGCTGGTCCTCGCATTTGCGGAGAAGGGCGACCGCGAAACGGAACACAGCCTCGGTGCCCTCCGCCAGCACAATGTCGGTAACGCGGTAGACAAGGGAGAGGGGGAAGCTGATGTCAGCTCAGGCTCGCTGGTAGCGTGGAAGACTCACCGGTACGAGAAGAGCGTCATCAGCCACTGCGACGCGTACATCGAGCTCTTGATGCCCTTGCGCACAAGGTGCGCGTTGAGGAGAGGGAGGACGTCCTCGACGAGGCGATCGAACTGGAACAGACGGAGCTGGAGGCCTGGCATGTTGTCGAGGTAGTGCGAGCGGAGGTTGTAAGACGTCATGAGGCGGACAAGCACGCAAAACGCCTCCTCGTCCGGCATCTGGATGTCAGCTCTCGATGACGCAAGAACGTACGTTGAGTAAGAGGGTGGCCACGATGAACGCGAGGCCCTGGGTGTAGCCAACATCGGGGTCGTACAGAGAGTACGCCTTGCAGACGACAAACAGCCCTTCCTGGCCACTCGCCCCCTGGAAGAACTTGTGCGACGGGAACGTTCTGTTGATGTCTTTCTGGATGTTCTTTTCGTAAGGGCTCGTCTGCTTGAGCAGCGTCTTGTACGTCTCCTCGAGGTTGGCATTCTTGCTTGCGCTCATCAGCTGCCAGATCGGACCGCGTATGACAGCCGGGATACCCTGCTGGATGGCGCGAGACAGCTCCTTGGGCCGTTCGTTGGCCACTGTATCGTAATCCTGCACCACGGTCCCCCAAAAAGCCCAATCGACATTCTCATCCGTGCCCAGCGAGATCCCACGCCCCACGCGCTCACGACGGATCTCACGCGCTGCGACCTCCATCTCGTTACGCACGCGCTCAAAGCCCTCACCAAGCGGCTCTTGCTCAACCTCGCGCATGTGGTGGTACAAGTCGGACGACGAGTCGGCCCGGTTGAGCGTCTGGATTGATCCTGAGCCATTCCGAGAAGGTGTGGTGGGGACCGGAGGTGGCGTGGTGGACGCGGACTGCGTACGCTGCAGGAAGTGCGTCATGGTCGTCCGCCATGACGAACCGGGCGATGTGCCCACCCCCGCTGAAGGCATAGCTGGTGCAGGGGTCAAATGCGAGGCCTCGGTGAGTGGCAGCGCGATGTCGGCCGATCGAGACTGGGAGGAGGTAGTGGCTGACAATGAGGGAAGGGAGACCGACGGGAGCTGAAGGGTGCTGAAAGCGGAAGTCGCGCTGGAGAAGAAGCGGCTTTTGGTGGTAGGCGTGGGCGTAGGAGAGGGCGCGGGCGTGCTCTCGCGGTCCTTGTTGCTCGAGCCCGAGGTCTCGCTACCCTTGACCCTGGCTGTGGCCCACTGCTCGTCTGAAAGCCTTGCGTCGTCGAGGTGCTCGTCCTTCATCGCGCTCTTGGACGAGTCGCGGGGTGGTGTGGCCATAGTGGATAAAACAGTGGGAGTTGCAGGTGGATTGAGAGTCGAAGTCGAGGTAGATGCGGGGAGAACCCGGCTAAACAGCGACGTTACACCTGCGACGCGAGACGGAGTGACAGGGGTTGTCGGAGCGGAAGGCGGTGGTTGGAAAACGGGAGCTGCGGGAGACGCTGGAGAGACAGCTGGTGCCAAGGACACTGTGACGCAGCTGCCTTCAGCTAGAGCGACATTCTGGTCGTCGTTCGGCAATGCTCGTGTCGCGTCGTCGCGTGCGACCGTCGGCTCCTCGGCGACCTCGACAGGCTTGATGCTGATCGCGGTCTTGAGCTTGTCTTCGAGCTTGATCTCGGGCTTCTTGATGATAACCGGTGCGGGCTTGGGCTTGTCCTCACGCAGTTCCTTGAACTTTGGCGCCGCCTTGCGCTGGACTTTCGATGTGGTCTTGCTCTCGACCTGTGGCGCAGTACTCTTCGCAGCCTTGGCGTCCGCCTTCGGTGAGGTCTTCACGGCCTTGGCGTCGTTCTTAGCGCTCTCCTCCAGCGGCGTGTTACCTTGAAGGTTCGCCTCGATGACCGACTCTGGTGGCACAGAAGAGATCGTCGGCTTCGCTTCTGGCACGGAAGGTGAAGGGTCAATTGTCGGAGAGATCGGCGCAGCTGGAAGGAGGGTGGACGTGGCTGGGGAAACGGGCGACCTCACAGGAGAAGCGACAGGGGGCGGAGTCGGCTCACGGGACAGCACGTCCACCTTTTCCTTCTCCACGGGCGAATGCACTGCAGGGAGTGATGGCACAGGCGGCACAGGCGAAGCCAACAAGGGCGGTGGCGTGGCCGAGCGGGGCGAGGCCATGTCGAGCTCGGAGCTCGTTGACTTGAACGAGCCGGGCACAGAACCGTTGGCCTGCCCATTGGGTATGCTGAGCTTGGGTGAGAGAGGAGTGCGCTTGGCGGTCGAGGTAGGCGTGGCACGGCCGCCGCTCGAGTTGGAGCGCGTGGCAGTGGGGCGCGAGGAAGGCGTGACCCTCCCAGAGCTCGAGCTCGGCGTCATGCGACCCGTTCCCGGAAGCTTGCCGGGTGAGACCGGACGCCCAGGAGGCTTGCTAGCCGGCGAGCTGGAGCTCTTGTTCTCCCACAAGGAGGCTGCTGCGCGCACCCTGCTTGGGCCGCCAGTGCTGCTCGAGGCAGAAACCGTGCGGGCCTTGGGTGCCGTCTTGAACGTGGAGGGAAGAGCAGGCTTGGTTTCCGATGGGCTGGTAGCCAGGTCACTGAGATCGGACTTGCTGGGGGACGACATTGTGCAAGTTGCGATGATGTGTGAAGGAGGAGAGGCTGGGGGATGGGGTTTGGTAGGTTGTGGTCTATCGTCGAGGTCGTTGCTGTTTTGCGTTGATGTAGTGGATACAAGAGAAGCGATCGAGCAAGATGAACAGGACAATGAATCTTGACGAGACTGTCCTTGTCGATGATGATGAAGAGGATCAGAGAGGATAAGAGAGGGAATAGAGAATGAGAAAGAGACGAGACGGGATCCAACAGTACGGGCTGCACGTCGCGCGGATCCGTGCCTTGGAACCTTGGAACCTTGGAACGCTCGTCCAGATCTCACAGGGTGGAGGTCGCGTCCCTTTCCCCTGTATTACTCCCTTCCGCTAATATCAACTAGAACACGTCCAAATCAATTAGCGGAGCCAAGTTTGCATTCGACCACGTGTCGAGACCCCAGATCTTAGGGTGGCCCAATGGCAAAGTGGAGGCCCGGAATTTCCATCACTTCTGTTGATTTTGCCACCTATCTCACCGTCTTCAGCAACAGTGAGCTCTACCTGATTGCAGTCACCTGACACGCAGTGGTTGCCGATACTGCCTACTATGATCTCCTTGAGATCCACATCGAGGCCACCGAGGTCGAGATCAAGCGTGCTTACAAGAAAAAGGCCATGAAGCACCATCCTGTAAGCACCTTCCCTAGCCACCCGCTCATCGGCAGGACAAGAACCCCGACGATCCCCTGGCGCACGAGACATTCCAGGCCATCGGACAGGCGTACGAGACACTCATGGACCCAAACCTCGTAAACGCTCACGGCCTACCGATTGCTGACAATAGCGCGAAAGCTACGACCGGTATGGCCCGGACGGACCACCGCGCGGCGGCGGTGGGTATGCGGATGAGTTTGACATGTTCGAATCCATGTTCGGCGGGTTTGGTATGGGCGGAATGGGGGGCGCGTCGTTTGGCTTCGACCCCGCAGGAAGAGGGCCCAGGCCGAAGCGCGGGCTTAACACCGACCTGGAGTACCCGATTACCCTCGAGGAGGCGTACAAAGGCAAGCGGGTGGTGATGTCGCTGGAGCGCGACCGCAACTGCAAGACGTGTAAGGGGTGGGTGTCGTAAGCACAAAGTGGTAGCTGACTGCAGGCGAGGAGGACGTGAGGGCATGAAGATGACCACGTGTGGCAAGTGTGAGGGCAAGGGCGTCATCTTCGCAGACAGACATGTAAGTCAGAGACTTGGAAGACTCTTCGCAGTTGTACTAATGCTCTAGCTGGCACCTGGCGTGGTCGGCAAGATGCGTGTCACGTGCACGGACTGCGACGGAGCGGGCGAACACATCCGCGAGAAAGACCGCTGCAAGCGCTGCAAGGGCAAAAAGGTCACAAAGGAAAAGAAGCGCGTTGAGTTCCAGATCGAGCCGGGGACGGAGAATGGCGAGCGTATCGCGCTCAAGGGAGAGGGCGACGAGGAGGTGGGTTCATGACTCAGCTGACAGCGGTCAAATTGTGAGCTGACAGCAGCCTGACGTCCCCGCCGGCGACGTCATCTTCCACATTCGCATCAAGCCGCACACAGCGTTCATGCGGGCGTCACAATCGCCCGCGGACCTGCAGACGACTGTTACCTTGAATCTTTCCGAAGCGCTGCTGGGATTCAAGCGCATCCTTGTCGTCCACCTCGATGGGCGAGGGCTGCGCGTCGAGTCGAAACGTGGTGAGCGAATCATCCAACATGGTGACGAGCTCGTCATTCGCGGTGAGGGCATGCCCGTGCGTGGTCGCGCAACCAAGGGCGACCTGTATGTCAAGTTCAAAGTCGAAATGCCCGGTGTGTCGTGGGCCTCACGTCAGGGCGACAGTGCAGTCAACTTGCCTGCGCCGCTGCCAGACCTCGATCCCGAGCCGGAGAAGGTCGACTTGCGGTACCTCTCATCGGTGCGGAGATAAACATTAGAGCGCTAGAAGTTTCTTGACTTGCTCTCAGCTCAAGTGTACGACCATCCGCAATGCTCCAAGATCTGTATGCATAGATGATAAGCATTGAAGGCACCAGTCGCGCCATCCATGGCGAAGAGAGCGGCTGAGGCCCGTGCGCTGAACAAAGCAAACCGAGACCGGAAAGACGTGACTCCATCCCATCAAAGCCCTCTCGCCAAGTACTGCCTGAATCAGCAGTCGGAGATCGCCGGGACCGCCTTGGCGTCTTCTCCATTCTCTCTCGACGGATGCGCTGACTGCAGTGCCACAGATCTCGTGACACTGCCATGCGCAGACGCAACGCATGTGCTATCAACTTTGCAGTGCTTAGAGAACATCCGGCGCCGAGGCGAACAAGTTCCGCGGCCTGTGGAAGCCGATGGCTTGGAAGCTTGGCTGAAATCTCGGCGTGGGTGAGGAGCGGAGATTTGGTGGATGACGCCATTGGTTTGAGGTATGCTGACGAGATCCATCTCCACTCGGCTTTGACGCGGACTTCACCGGGAACTGGTAGACTGCCAAGCTGCCCACCGCGTCTTTGCCGCCCTGGTGGCGCGGGTTGGTAATCCTCGAAAAGAGGAGCGAGTTTGTTGTTCAACTCCTTTCTCCAAACTTCCTCGATTCTGGCGCTGTAACACGACCTTGACTTCCTCTACTCACGCCACCCTTCCTAACGCCCACTTCCTACACCTCGCAATCATGACCGTTGGTACTACCGACGACTTCAAGTCGATCCCAGTGCTCGACCTCACGCGTGTAGAGACGGACAAGGCCGGTCTGCTCGCAGATCTGCGGCAAGCACTCGTACATGTCGGCTTCTTCTACGTCAAGAACCACGGCATCGACGTTGACTTTTTGGACGCGACCACCGCCAAGGCCATCGAGTTCTTTGACCTGCCGCTTGAGGAGAAGCTCAAGGCGGACAAGATCAACTCGCCTACCTTCCTGGGATACAGCGTGCAGGGCAACGAGATCACCAAGAACAAGAAGGACAACCGCGAGCAGCTGGACTTTGCCAACGAACTCGAGGAGTTCTGGAAGCCCGGCCAGCCAGAGTACGAGCGCCTGACGGGCCCAAACGTGTGGCCTGACGAGGCGGCCATCCCCGGTTTCAAGGAGGCCATCCTCGAGTACTGGGACCGGACGCACGAGCTCTCCAACCGCCTCAGCCGTCTTGTGGCCGAGGCGCTCGGCCTCGCTCCCGACGCGTTGGAGAAGTATGTGACAGAGAACCAGCAGCACCGCGCCAAGCTCATCAAGTACCCTGCCGTTGACGAGCTCGCGCCAAGTGACGGAAACCAGGGCGTCGGCGCACACCGCGACACAGCCTCGCTCCTGACCGTGCTGTATCAGGCCAACGACATGCCTGGTCTCCAAGTCCAGAACCACGCTGGCGAGTGGATTGACGCTACCCCCATGCGCGGAACGTTTGTCGTCAACATCGGCACAGGGCTCGAATATCTCGTCGACGGTGTCGCCGTCGCCACCACCCACCGCGTCCTCAACCCTGTACCGGGCAAGGGACCACGCTACTCGATCGCGTACTTCCAGGGTGCCCGCCTCGACCAGAAGCTCTACCCTACCCCGATCCCCCAGGAGATCCTCGACCAGAAGCCCACCAACGTCGTCACGGACACGGCTGGGTTCCAGTTCGCCGCACTGTATGCCCAGAACCCAGGACTATATGCCGTCGTCAACCGCATGAGCTCACATCGCGATGTTGCGGGCAAGTGGTACCCAGAGCTGTCGAAGGAGCACGGGATCGACGTGTCGGGGACGAATGCGGGATACTAGGCCAGCGAGACAGGCAGAGAAGTCGGGTGCAGGGCACAAGAGTAGGCAGATCAGGACAGTGGATGGTAGTCAAGGCATTGCATGGTTCCCGATGTTACATACAAGTTCGCGGCACAATCTCACCAGCTACTGACTGTCTCATACGCGTGTCCGCATCGCCACACATCTGGTACAGCATAAGGCCACCGCATGCGGCAACGCCCCCCTGTAGGCGATCGTCAACGAAGCGATGCAGGCCATGTATGGCAGCCCAGCGCCATTCCCTCCTCCATAGGATGGGACATCAAACAAAAGTCGACCCCACCGTATGCCCCTCGTTCGAGTAGAATGTCAGCTACTACGAACCGCCATACCCTCCACCCAAACTCGACCGTACCACCAGCTATCCCACTCAATGGCGGCTCGTCTACCTCACCAAGATCAAGCCTGATCCTGCCCCCCAAACGCGCTAACCCCTACAACCGGCGCGCGTTGGCAGGCTCAAATACTCCCAGTAGCCTTACACCCTCTGTGCCGACCTCTCGGACACATCTTCAGCGCCCGTCGGGGCTGCGCCTACAGGGGAATGGGCAGCACATGGTTGCTCGTTCTGAGAACGTCATCCCTACCAATCTCTCCCACGATCGAACGGTCACTGTTAACGGCCCACCGCGGGTGCCGCGTACTATTACGTGTGAGCAGCATACAAATGGACGGCTAGTGTGTTAGACAGGTTGAGGTGGGGGTATGCGAGTACATCTATGTCTATGTACAACAATGGGTTACACCTCATCTATACTGTGATGCCCAGCGCGGTGCGGCTGTCGGGCAGCCTGGACGTGGACGTGGATTCCCCACCATCGGATCACTGGCGCCTCTGCCAACAGACGGGAGGCGGGATTGAGGGATGTGTTCGCAGCTGGAGCGACCCAGTGCTTACTCGTCGTCACTGTCCTCCTCGCTGCTCGAGTCGGCGTGCACGACCCGCTTCCGCCTATTCGTGTTCTCCGGCAACGAGTCGTCGCTGTCGTCGTCGTCTGCTTTCGGGAGAGGACGCGATTGCTCCGCGGCCACAGCCTCGTCAAACGCCTTGGGCCTGGGAGTTAGCTTTGTCCGGGCCTAAGATCTGAAAGGAGAGCTCGCACTGTCCATTCAGTGCCCAGTCATGAGTGAAGCCAGAGCACGGCCGACAGCCTCTCATGAGGCCCACTGTCAAAGCTGCTACTACAGCACTGAGAGCGACTCACCACTCCCCAGCCTTGCGCCACTCCTTGACCTCAGCCCCTGTCACGACGTGCACGATCTCGCCCGCCACGCGGTCCTTGCTGGCGGGATAAAGCTGGACGATAGCGAACGCGCCTGTTGTCAGCTTCTAAATGACCTAATCAAGCTGAAAGAGCGCAACTTCTATGACGCCAACAGTCCTCATGTCTGCCTTCCCTCACTCACCCCTCGTAGCAAACGCTGTCCGCCGCACGCGCGCCGGCATGTCTACGAGCTTGGCTTGGCCGGCGATCTCCGTCGCGAACTGGTTCGAACCTTGTGGAGCACCGAGGCGTACCAGGTGGTGGTCGGAGGGTAAGCCTGAGGGGGTGTAGTCCGTCGCGGGGGTCGCTTTGGGGCGTGGACGGGGCGGCATTGTGTGATGGCTAGTTGGAAAAGTAGAACTCGGACAAGATGACGCGAAATCTGAGTGATGAAAGTGGAGGACGGGACTATTTGCGGAGCAGCTTTGCTCCAGCTGAAGATATGTCAAGCAGATATCACTGCAACCATACACCTCCTCAATGCTGGCACAGAGTACGTACAACAACAATCAGACGCATCGCTGTGGCTTTTTGGGTCTGACATTCCTAAGGTGAGCGCGCGGGGTGGAAGACAGTCAGCCACAGTACACCGCCTTATTTGAAACACATTGATCATCAGCCCACTTCTTCCAATCGCCATGGCCTCCGCCTCTCTTCCCAAAGTTTGGCCAGTTGATTGAGAGGTGCACAAAGTGACTCGTCCTCCCTCATCGACGCGAGGAGTGTAAGCTTGAACTGCGCTGAACCCCTTGTGTATGTGTATGTGCCTCATGGTTATCAGCCCGCGCTTGATCTTATCTTCTGTGAGTTTAAATCGCTAGGCTCGCCAAAGATGCGAATATATTTGATTCCGTTTCGTTTTGGTGAAGATGTAGTATTGCGCCATCGTTTGGTTGATGTTGCTCATCATTTCACAATCCCGCACATTCTCAGGCTCTTCACGGCCAACTGCGGCCACCATGCATCTCTTCTCGGCGTAGGTAGAGCCGGCCTCGGCAAGCGTAGCACAGGGTATAGCGCCGAGAGAACTAACTCGTCTTTCTTCATCATCCCGCTATTCGGATTCACTCACATAATACTACCCGCAGCTGGCACTTGTCCTCATACAGCGACGCGAACAGAGATCATTCCCGATTGAGGTGCGCCAATCCGTTACTTCAACGCGTCATCCTGCAGTGGACGTAACTCCAGCCACCGAGGTTCGAGATTGAGAGGGAGCGTGAAAGCGTCGCCAGACGACACTCTTCTCGTGCCTCTCCCCCTCACGCACTGTCAACTCACCATCGCGCGCATACACCATGGCAGCTATAACACCCCATACAGCAAGCTCCCTCCAATGTACGTCCCAGGACGCTCCCCCGCTGATGTCAGATGACATCGCGTACGAAAAGGACGTCGAGGGCGCAGGAGGCTTCAGCGACGTCTCGAAGGATTCAGTGCATAGCGAAGCACCCTTGGACAAGCTCGAGTTCGACTGGACCGAAGCCGAGGAGCGCAAGGTCGTGCGCAAGCTCGACCTCGTAGTCCTCCTACTCCTGTTCTTCGGCTTCGTTTCCTTCCAGCTGGAGCGGAACAACATCGCCAACGCCGTCTCCTCCACCCTTTTCAAGGATGTCGGTATCACCCAGAACCAGTACAACACCGGCCAGGGGCTGCTCTACCTCGGCATCATCCTCTTCGAGTACGTCTCCGGTTATTCCCCACTGACAGCAGAATCCCCTCACAGATGCTCATCCAGAAGCTCGGCCCGCAGCGCTGGCTCACCGCCCAGGTGTTCGCGTTCGGACTCGTGGCCACACTCCAGATGTTCATGCACAACTACGGCTCCTTCCTGGTCACACGCATTGTCCTGGGCATTGTCGAGTGTGGATACATCCCCGGCGCACTCTACACCCTCTCGACGTTCTATAAGCGCACCGAGCTCGGTTCACGCACCTCGTTCTTTTACCTCGGCAACGTCATAGTCATTGGCATTGGCGGTCTCATGGCTGCTGGCATCTTCCGCATCAAGAACCACCTCCGACCCTGGCAGAACCTGTTCCTCATCGAAGGCTGTGTCGCCATCTTCTGCGGGGCCGTCTTCCTGGTCTTCCTTCCCGATAGCCCGCAAAATCCCCTCCCCCTCCTCGGCAGGAGCTTCTCGCCTTTCACTCAGCGCGAGCGCGAGATCATCTACGCTCGCGTTATCCTAGATGACCCGCGCAAAGCAGGCCCACGAACCCCACTCACAAGCGAGGACATCATGAACACGCTCACAAACTGGCGCAACTATCCGCACATCCTGCACATCGTTGCGTGCGTCACCGCCTCCTCGGCCATGACGCAGTACGCACCCCTCCTTATCAAGGGGTTTGGTTTCGACACGATCCGCGCCAACGCCCTCTCCTCCGTCGGCGGCTGGATTGCCGTGCTCGTCATGGCATCCTCTGGCTTACTCTCCGACAAGGTCCGCAGTAAAGGGTTGCTCGTGATGGCCCTCACCACCTGCTCGCTCGTCATGTGGATCGCATTCCAGTCCATGTCCCACACCTCAAACAAGTGGGGCAAATACGCAACCATGGCACTCACCACCGGATTTGCACTCACCTGGCATCCTCTCAACGCCACATGGCTGAGCTTGAACCAACGTACGCCACAGCATCGCGCGGTCGCCATGGCCATGTTCGCTATGGCGAGCAATGTCGGTGCACTCTGCGGCTCGCAGCTACTGCGTGCGAACGACGCGCCGACATACCCAATCGGGTTCAGAGTCGGTGTGGGGCTTGTGGCGTTCGGAACAGGCGTCGCAGTGTTGCAACACGCACAGTACCGCTGGAGCAACCGCCAAAACAGCGCTCAGGTCGCGCGTGGCAACGAGCTGCGTACGGATAGACCAGAGGTGTACGTAGAGTAGACGTCTGTATACAATAGAAAATGTATCACTAGTGCTTGACTCGCTGCTGAGATGTTGGAGACTAGTCGTGGCGCGGCTCAGGGTGGTCGAGATTGTGCGGTACGTGCCTGTCTTGCGGTTGGGACCTCAATTGAACAGATTGATGCGAGTCTTCTTTGTTCAATTCAACATGACCGTCATCAAATACAATGGGCCGACTGCACCTTCAGACCCGCTCGCTGTCCAGTGTCGCCGCGTTTGCCCGTTGACGAGTAGTCTACCGAGCTTTCGAGCCCTTTGCTCTCTGGAGCAACCTGACCCCTCCACCATCCGTCAGACAGCCAGTAGTTCTGCGTGGCGTCGATTCGGTACTCGAGGCGCAATGGTCCACCATGGCCGACAGGGCCGGCTTTGACGATCCATTCAATCGTTTTTTGCATCGCGGTGGATATGTTATTCATCAGTGGGCAATTAGAATGGCGGATTTCTGCGCCAGGAAGCCTGGAGCACAGAGGGAGTCCATATTACAGTAGTTCTGCGAGCCTTTCCCAAGCTCGTTCTCAATCCCTGGTTGGCTAAACTCGGCATGATTATGGACCCTGTGGCATTCAGTTATGCGGACAATGTCGCAGACCATGTTGATAGTATCCACAGTATATTCATTCAACAGGTGAGATATGATACAGGTGCACAATATACAGTAATGGTGATATGTCGTTTAGTTAGGGTGGATGATGTTGTGTTGTGTTTCGGTTGGTGGTCTTGAAGTGGAGGTAGTAGGTGTGGTGGATGTGGCGAAGGGGGTGGAGGTTCGGCTTAGGGGCAGCGCTGATGAGGCGGACGCCAGCGGATTCCAAGGACGTCAAAGATCTCCTCTTCAGTGCGCGACGCAACCATCTCGCCTGATGTCAGCTCAAGCTTGCAGAGTGCAGCTGCCTGCGCGCCATCTCCTGCGCCTACCTACCAGCAGTGGTCTTGTTGCCCTTACGATCGCGGATGACGCCGCGGAACAGGCCGCGCTGATTGAGCGAGTAGCCCTGCTTGCGCGCATACAGGCGGAGGGAACGGTTGAACTGCTGTCAGCTATAAACCTAGATTGGTGAGCTCACGACCGCGTTGCCCGTAAAGTAGATGAGCGCGGCGCCCCAATTCTCGAAGGGAATGGTGAGGATGTCAATGCGGCGATACTTGCCACCCGGTACGCGGCCGACGCCCATCCACTTCGCCTCGAGGTCGGAGTAATTATGCGGCGTCGAGAGCTGGTGTCAGCTAGAGGTCTGTGCGGGAATTTAAGCTCACCTCATGTGTGATTACACCGTTCGTGCGCAGAGTTTGTATGAGGCGCTTGAGGACGCCAGCGTGCGTGAGTCTGTCGGCCGTGTCGCGCGTGATAAGGATGTCGACGTCGCCAGACGTCTCCGCGCCGCGGCGGTAGCTTCCCATGATCTCGATCCAGAGGTTGGCATCGATAGCGACGGCCGCGCAACGTATTAATTCGAACAGCTGTCGGCACTCGTCGCGCGGCATGCGCGAGATTAGGTCGTCGTAGAGCTCGACACCGACCTGTTGTCAGCTACAATAAATGCAATGCAGCTCACACGCTGGCCCGTCGTTAGGCCGTACTCCTTCGTCTTAAGATCCTCGATTGAGCGTGCACCTTTCCGATACAACTCGGCGGCAAAGTTCTTGCCGACGCCGTACACGTCCTTGAACGTTGCGATGGTGCGCGCCTCAACTGTGTCCTCGTAGTACGCGCGGCCTAAGCGGCCCTCAAGGAACTCGTCGATCTGCCATCAGCTCCTAGAGTGTCAACTCCAGCTGGACAGCCCATGGAAAGGCCTGACTCACCCGCTGCGCCAAGCTCTCCCCAATGCCTTTGATCTTGCGCGCCTGCGCCCCGCTCGTGATGGCAAAGTCTGTGCGACGGAGAATACCAGCGGCTGGAAGTTAGCGGCGGCTCACAACGTGGGAGAGAGATGAGGATGGATGACGGCCCCCGAAGCCGGATAGGATGCAGTGTCCAGATGGATCATAGTGGATGGTTGCGGTTGGTCGAAGGGAGGCCTCGAAGGCTGATCATCATGCTCACTGCATACTCCGAACTGGATAACCCACCCCGCTGATAGCCACGGATCGAGAACTCGTTCTTTCCCTGTTGTCCTTCGTAGACATGATGGAGCTTGTCGAACTGGACGGCGAGCCACTCGTTAAGACCCTTCTTCGGATCGCCGTCGTGGGCCTGCCCGCATTTGTAGAAGTCAGCCTTTCGAGATGGGTTGCCTGGCTGCGATGAGCTAAAGGAGAAGCTCTTAGCTCACCTCTTCATCCTCTTCATCTGACTCGATGTCCTCCGTTGAGATACTGCCGTCCTTAATGCCGACGATGAGGATGTCGAGCGCGTCCTGCTCGCCACCACTCGGCTCCACCCACCCAGGGCTCATGGGAGGTGAGTGACGCGTCGCGATGCGGTCAGCTTCGCTGAACAGCTGGTCACTGGAGGGATTATTGCTCGAGGCTGTGCGGGAAGGTGCAGCGGAGACGACCGCGCGAGAGGTGAAGGCGTATGACGAAGTACCACGTGAAAAAGCCAACGCAGGCATCGAGCGTGGAGGCGCCCCGCCTGGTGCAAAGCCGGCAACACAGCGTTGCGCTGTGGCCATGCGCCGGGGACGATCTGACTCGGTCTCGGAGTCGGGAGGCGTGTGAGAACGCCGCCTGGACATTAGGTCGGGAACGCAGCAGGGAGCTTACCGGCGTATCGCGCGCGAGCCCGTGCGCACCTGATCTGTGATGTCGGCGAAGCGCGATGGGCCGGCAGTGAGAGTTGTCTTGGGGAAGGTAAGGTACTTGTCGGTCGGGAGGAGCTTTGCCTGATGTCAACTTACGTGCACAACGAAATAGCCAACCTCAAACTTGCACTGAGTCACCCACTCCCACTTGACGATCTGAGTACCGACGGGAAGATCCGACAGGGACTGGAGTCCGAGTCGACGCGCGAGCATGGCAGCCGACACGCCCGAATCTTCGATAACATGAGTGACGGCCGTGTCCGGATGGAGCATGACCTGCCCGCCCAGCCGGACGACCTAAGGTCAGCCAGGCTTGAATAGAAAAATATACGATAGCGGCACGCGGCTTGAATGGACCACTAGGTGCCAGGCAGATGCGCGTGCCGGAGAGCACGCTTCCCCCGATGTTGACGTGGCTCGTCATCCCTAGTCGACTGCGGCCGCGTCCTCGTCCTCGTCCTCGCCCATGTCTTGGGGCGGGAGCGGGACCCAGCTGAGGCAGGATGTCATTCAGATGCTTTGTGAGTTCCTGGAACCCCTTCCTCTTCTGGAGCTTGTCGAGTTCCGCGGTCCCAAGCGGCACGGGAGTAGTGGGGTCGTCGCGCGGCCCTCTGGCGACGGCACTGGGGTGTGTTGTGTCCGGCGTCTGAGGCGTAGCGACATGCATAGGGGTATCGAGTAGCCGACCTGTTGGTGGAGCGGGAAGCTGTGCGGTAAGAGTTGGTGTCTCGACCGTCGGTGCAGTGCTAATTCGCGCCGGCGTCGCCATGGTGTGCCTGGTGGACGGCCGAGTGGGATATGTTGGGTCAACTGCGGAGGCTCTAGAGGTGACTGGAGGTGAACTGAGTCTGGGGGCCTGTGAGGAAGGATCAAGGAGGAGTTCTTGGGGTTCTGATAGAGCAGGAGCTGGAGAAGACGTCTTCCCTCCAGCGAGCTTGCGAGCGACCTCGGATCGCACCCAAGCCTCGTACGCCTTGACGTCGTCCGGGTCCTCATCGAACGCCGGATCGGTGTCGATGCGGTCAAGGTGGGCGAACACGCAGTCGTGCCAATTCGGCCTAGGGAACATGTCCGCGCCAACCATGCCAGCGACGAGGAGGAGAGTGATTATCAGAAGTTGGGATTGCAATCACCACTCAGTCCAGTCAACTCGGAACCAAACATCTCCCACGCGAATCACACGTTAAATGGGGCCCCGGGTAAATCTCCGAAAACTCCGTCCGTGGCTGCCCGGACCTGGGGTGAGTTTGCATTTGCCGCCCAATTCTCCAAAAGTCACTCTGTTCCGATATCGCTAGCTACCTCCGTCGACGCCGACCACTCCGACACGACTCCGCGGTTGATTTCACCCCGACCTACTCAGGCTTCCGCTTCTGCCCCTTCTCCGCCCCTTTTCCCACCCCCCTTTGCTTGATTTAGCCAAAAATGGTGCGTTTGCTCACGTGAAGATCAGCTGACCTCAGTCCGCGCCCCGAGCTCTTGCGCAGCTCGTCGTTGACAGCCTCCGCATTACTGGCAAGGCCTTTGCCGCGGCGGGCCGCCAGGCCATGGCAAGTGAGTTACGCTTAGAGGGTGGAGATGGAGGCTTTGGCAAGTTGGCGAAAGGTTGCCGAGGTCTGCACGCAGAAGCCTGGAGCAGGTCTGTCTGTCGTGCAGAAGCCTGGAGCAGGTCTGTCTGTTGAGCATCGCGCTCCGAGAGTTGAGAGGATCCGTCTTGACGAGAGCGGGGACTGGCACGCCGGATCCCGTACGTTTTAGCTGTTTGAATTCGACCGCTCAAGCAGGGAGTCCCCTGTCGCCTGCAGCTTCTACTGTGATCCTGCCGAGAGACGAGCTCTCGATCAACCTGCCATCTTCCGCCTTCACCTTCCGGGCCGAGGCCTCGGCGCCGAAGCTGAATGACTTCACCGCGAGAATACAGCTAACATCAGACGCAAGGCATAGGCCCGATGCGCCCGAGGCTGGACCGTCGGGATCAGGTGGCGGCGGCTCCAAGGCGGTGACGCAGGACCTGGGCATGTCGCTCGAGGAGGCGCACCTGATCCTGAACGTGAAGAAGGACGAGTCGATGGAGAAGATCTTGGAGGTGCGTTTGTTTGCGGAAGTTGGGCGGCTGTTTGTGGGGTGGCTGGAACGCTGGGCGTCCTGTCCATGGCAACATCGTGGCCGCGGTGCCCCGCGGCTCGGTGCGCGACGGTGTCGCGTATATCGCGCAGCCCGCCAGGAACGGGGGGAGCATCGCAACACCGAGCGTGTCGAACGCACCGCCCGGAGGATAGAGTCCCGGCTTGCAGCAGCAGTTCAACTCCGCCGTGACCGCGGCGTGCTGCATTCCGGCCAGTCTACGCTCTCCTCTGCTGGCGTCCCAATCCCATTCACCTCTACTCGACAGCCTGATTACAGCCACTAACGTCAGAACTACGAGCGTATCTTCGCCGCCAACTCCCCGCCTCCACCGCCGAAGGAGAAGGAGGCGGTGGGGCCGCAGGCCGGGGCCTCCAACGCCAGGCAGCGCGCCAAGGCCAAGGGCCCGACCCACTCGCACTACCTCCAGAGCAAGGTATACCGTGCGTTGGAGCGCATCCAGGCCGAGCGGGCAAGCGAGCAGCCCGAGGCCGAGGCCGCCGAGGCCGCGTCAGAGGCAGCGGAGGGTGCTGCCGAGGGCGCACCAGAGAGCAAGAAGGAGGGCGGGGAGGGCAAGGAGGGCAAGCAGTAGGGTATAGACATCATGCATGGCATCACACCTCCTTGACTCGTTATGGTTTATTGCGCCAGGCGATGAAATTGGATTCAAATTGGGATTGGAGGGCTCGGGCCGAAGTGTTGACCGAACCGGATCGGTCGTCACGGGATCAGCACTTGGCCCCACCCCACCCCACTCAGTGTCACCCAACGTTCAACGCCACTCTAACTCTTCAACAACGCATCAATCATCTCAAAGCTCAAGCCAAAGCCCATGCGCTCGTACTCTCTCACCGGCACAACCCTCCCCAACCCCATCCCAATCGACAACAACAGAATGTTCGGCACGACCTCTCGCGAGGAGATCTACGGCCGCCGTCCGTCCCAGACAGCCAAGTCTCCTCCTGCGCCCCTCCTAGCCTTCCGCGACTTTAGCAA
This sequence comes from Cutaneotrichosporon cavernicola, assembly GCF_030864355.1. NCBI lineage: Eukaryota > Fungi > Basidiomycota > Tremellomycetes > Trichosporonales > Trichosporonaceae > Cutaneotrichosporon > Cutaneotrichosporon cavernicola. The sequence goes on along the minus strand of NC_083397.1, from coordinate 2,813,960 downwards.
GGAGGCCGCCGAGCGCAGCAAGACCGGCACCTCGCCTATTGCGACGACTTCCACTCCCACTTCCTTGTCCACCGCGGGAGCGGCGATATCGCCGACCCACGACAAGACGGACCGCCTTGCCCACATCGCAGGATCTAGGGGCGAGCTGTACGGTCGTCGTCCTAGTCTCGTCGGGCCTGACGGGCGCGTTCCACCCTCTGGCAAGCCTGAGTGGGTCAAGGGTACCGGTGAGAAGGCGCACCCCGTGTTCGAGGAGAACGTGTTCGAGGACGACGACAAGCCCGAGGCCAAGAAGGCATAGGCAGGGCCTTGTCGCCCGGTCGAGATAAGGTTGGGTGAGCCTAGCCTGAGCAGGCCTATGCCGAGGTTCGCGAGTCATCGCCAGTAAAGCCTAGACTATACTGTTGTACGGCCCATGTATACTCGTGGCGTGCAGTGGCCGGCGACTATCTTTCCAGGGGAAGGTAGGCTCTCACCATCTGTGCGCCTGGGGTCAGCATTGATCAGAGTTGGTGCGTTCTGGTCGTTCCGAGGATCTGAGGGATCTGAGGTTTGTGCAGCAACTGGGATGGCGCAAATCGCCGGTTCATTTACTTGTTGTCACAACCGAGGCCCCGCAGGACAGCCAAGGCCCCAGCATTCCGCAACAACAACATCTTGTCTGTTCCTCCTACAGCCGGGTCACATGTCGACTCCTCTGAGTACTCGGTCATGCGCTCTATCCGGTCCCATCATTGGGAGGGATACATACATAAGCAGCTTCAGCACGAGACGAGACCACGACGCTCTCTTGGCACCCCACCGTCTTTGAATCTCGCTACAACTACTCACAATGGAACCAAAGGACGACATCGACGGCAACCTCCCACCCTGCGGGCCGTGTGGGGTTAAGAAGTGCCGTGCCGACGGGCAGATTGGCGTGCACCCCATTGGGTGTGATGATGATCCGGATCTCGTCGAGGACGAGCATAAGCGGACCGAGGGGACGCGGGAGTCCAAGTGATGTGCGTCGGGGAGGGGGGAGCTAGCTGACGCTAGTGCGCGAGCGGTAATGTGGGTGTGATGCGCGGGAGACGACGAGATCGTGATACTGTGAAGCGCACAAGTACTCGTGAGCGCGGAGAGAAACGTTGCTGACCTTGCAGAGGGATGAAGTGTAGTAGCAGTAGTGTCAAGTGCATGTATGAAAGTTGGCGGCGCAGCTTGCGCAGAGGTAGACGGCAGGAGTGGCTTACGGTTACAGCTACGTCATTCATCTGGACGCGCAGCGGTAGTAGCGTTCGACAGCAACACGCGCCCTCGCTCTCTGATTTGTGACACTGCTCTCTAAGGCGCACGTCACGCCGGAGCCACACTGATACATCCCAATGCTATGCTACAACACGCCCCTCATGAACCGTGTGGACAGTGGGCATACTCAGAAACCCGCTGGCGCTCCGCGCTTCTTCGGCCTTCTGCCGCTTGACAGCGATTAAATTGCGCACGAACGCGACGACCTTCTCCACGGCGCTGGCCTCCTTCTCAGTCGGCTCGGCGCGCTGGTATCGCGCCCGCTGGACCATATCGACGTAGCTGGCGACAAAAAGCTCGAGCGTACTGGGTTCCCCTTGTCGATGGGACGGGTCGATGCGGCTGGCAGCGGCGATGAGAGCGCCCAGGTCGTTCGGGCGATTTGGTGTGTCGCCGAGGAGAAGAACGCCTGGGGTCAGCGAGGGGGAGGAGGAGGGGAGACTGATGCAAACAACGCCTGCTGCACGTCAAAGCGTTCCAGCAGGGCCAGTTTAGTACAAGATGAGGCCAATTCATTCACAATCCCAAGCTGGGTGGATCGTGTGGTGCCAGCTGGCATCATGACTCTCCTCTCTCCCGAACAGGATCCGCGGCTTCAACTCCGCCGCTCCCCGCCCTATGCCATCGCTTCCACGCCCTTGAAACCCCCGAACCACACTCACGCATCTCGGGCAACGTGTCCAGGATGGATGTCCGGTAATGGATACCCTCCCACTTCGTCTTTGGCCGTCCCCAGCCTTCGTGCATTCCGGCTGTTGCTTGCGAGATATGCGCGATCATAGCTGTGCGGGAGTATTCTGTAGCGATGTGGTTGGCGACTTTCTGCTGTCAGCTGGATGGCCAGTAGGCTGAGCTGAACGCCGGGAGGGTGTCTTGAATATGGAGACAACGCTCCCCTCCGGTTCCCACATGGCCTCATCCATTGTGGCTGAATACTGTTACGCTGCTGAACGCACTTTGGGCAAATCCATCGTCTTAGTCGGCATATATGGTTTGGGCATGGTGTTCAACGACCGCCGCACCGAAGTCAAGCGCGACCCGATGTGGAAGAGCGATATGATCACCTGGCGTTAGTGCTCCTCATAGCCATAGCCGGGAAGAGGGAGGGAGGGTATGTGGGTGGGACAGACAGTGGGAGGGAGAGAGAAACTGAGGAGGAGGAGGCAAGGCAGAGAAGATGGGGAAAGTGGAAAGTGGGGAAGGTGTACGACTCACAACACCAGCGTACGCCGCAACCATCGCAAACAAGTTCCATCGTCGCTGGTGGTCTGTCCGCCACGCCTGTTCGCCCAACCCCCACGCCGAGCCCATAAGCAGCGCAGCGAGGATGAGGACAAAGATTGTAAACGACGTGTGGTAAAGTGCGGAGCGGACGCGCTCGCCGCGCTTGCCGCGGTGTCGGGCGGGCATGGCGCGGCGCAAGGGTCTTTACGGAATTGACGTGGAGCGGCGACGTGGAGAAGTGGAGCAGGTGGCTCGGATGAGAGAGATGAGCGACAGGAAGCGCGATGCGGAATGGGAGGGCGGCGCGAAAGAATGGTGGGTGATGGAGGAGGCCAAGGTGGCCAAGGTGGGAGGCGAGGATGATGGCGTTGAGCGGCGGGCGCGGAATGCTAAGCGCTCCTTTAGGAATGGGGATTAATGGAAGCAGATTAACATGCTTCTAATTCCTAATGGGATTGTTGTGGGAAGCGATATGAAGCGGTGGAGGTGATCCAAAGTTGACTGGACTTGTCACACCCGTCAACCCCAATCAACCCTCCCATCAGGCCCACCACATGTGACGTATAAAGATGAGCAACTCTCAAGCGAAACGTGGAACACCTTCTTCCTCTTCCCCATCAACTCTCCTTTCACCTCTTCATCTGAAGCTACTCTCTTCTCAGTCCTTACACCTCTGACACCAACTTTCACAGTGAGTCTCCTCCCTCCTCCCAAACCCTTCTTATTGACCCAAGCCATGCCCATGCTCGACCACCTCGGCATCAACGTCACGGACTATGCCCGCGCCAAGGAGTTCTACGGCACTGTGCTCGCCACTCTAGGCAGCAGCATGCAGATGGAGCCCGTCCCAGGTGTGAGCGGCTGGGGTCCTAGCCAGATGGACCCTGCGTTCTGGATCACCGAGAAGCCCGTCACTGGGCCTGCGCACGTTGCCTTTTCGGCCAAGAACCGCAAGGAGGTCGACGCGTTCTATGAGGCTGCGCTCAAGGCTGGTGCTAAGGATAATGGCAAGCCTGGCATTCGCGCCGAGTACCACCCCAACTACTACGGCGCTTTTGTTATTGACGCCGACGGCCATAATATCGAAGCCGTGTGCCACATGCCCGAGTGATGGATGTAGCTGAGAGAGAGCTGCCCTAAAAGAGCAGTCTCAAAAGCCATCAACGAGCAGCTAAGAAGATGTGCCGAAAAGTTGGTGTTGTATATCGCGATGTACACAGTATAGGATGATGGCACAGAGAGGTTGAGACAGGTGACTCATGACTCACTCAAAACTGCTGAAGGCCCTCTAGGATCTGGGGTCCACCAGTCTCTGGGGTTTGTAAGCGTAGCGACGAGGCAATGTGGCTCAACATCGGTGCGTTGACTGTCCTCGAATGCGACTATAATACAAGTCCCGTCTACAACTACAATTATAGTGTACTCTAATCCCACCTCACCGCCGATGAACCTTCAATCCACCCTACTTGCCTTCCTCCTTAGCAGCGACCTTCTTCTTTTTCTTGGGCGTCGGCTTCTTCTTCTCCTCCTCCTCCTTGTCGCTCTCCTCTTTCTTCTTCTTCTTCGACTTTGGCTTGTCGGCCGCGGCGGGAGCCGGCTCCTCGTCCTTCTTCTTCTTCTTCTTCTTACCCTTCTCCTTCTCCGCCTTCTCTCGCTCCTCTTTCTCTCGCGCCTCGCGTTCCTCGCGCAGCTTGGCCTCTCGCGCCTCCTTCTCCTTGGCTGCCGCCGTCTTCTTCTTCTTCTTTGGCGGTTCCTTCTTCTCCTCGACCTTCTCCTCCTCCGCTGGCCGCTTCTTCTTCGGCTTCTTCTTCTCTTCCTTGTTCCCGTTTCCGGCCGCACGCGCGGCCGCTTCTCGCTCCTTCTCCTTCCGGAGATTCGCTATCCGGTCCAAGACTCTGATCACAGACCAGTTGGGCTGGAATGCCCGCCCGTTGGATCCAGTCGCGAGGAGCTTGCGCAGCGCCTCCTGCTCGCTATCCTCTTCCTCGCCCTGCGCCTGTGAAGATCGTGGGGCGCCATCAGCCCCCGTGCTGGGGTTGGCAGGTGCGGTGAGCGCTAGTGAAAGCGCCGCGTTTCGAGCAGCGAGTGGAGAGGTGCCGAGATACAGTGGTGCAGAAGTGGCGGCCTGTGATCAGCTCGATGGCGAATCTTTCCAGCGGACGGGTGGGTGCGACACGAGTGACAGCGACATATCGCACAGACAGCCGCCTCACTCGTTCGATGCTACAACTCCTATCACTCACCATCACACGGCTCTCCAGCTCAAGGGTCATCGCCTCGTCCCAAACCTCGGCTCGTCGCCCGAGCATGATGTCAATTGTGAGTGGCAGCGTCTCCGGCGCAGGTCGCATCACGACGCGACTTCGTACTTCTGGCGTTTTGCGGAAGTCCTGTATTTCGACGACTAGACAACCATCGACGAACGATACTGGTGGCCGGATATCGTACAGGAACGGGATGAGCGCCGCCGGAATGACCTGCGCGCGCAGCGCGAGGAGGAACGGCTTCATAGGCCCATCGTAGAGGAAGTTTATGTCCTGCTGTCAGCCCAGCTGAGATCCTTCACGCGACGCATCCAGAAGGAAGGCGGAGAAAGGTGGCTCGTGAGGAGCAGCACGCCCAGTCGCCGAGACCCAGGTACACAGACTGCAAAACCATCGTCGTTCTATTCTCGGCGATCCTCCTCGCGTGCTCTGTCCCAGACACTCACAGAGTTCTCGAATCTCCAGTAGCTCTGGTAGAGTTGGATGGAGAGTGATGGTTCCCATTTACGCGACTTTTTGAGCAGCGCGCGGGCGAACCGGTGGTAGTTGTATCCAGAGGCGCTGGCCATGGCGCTCAGTTGATTATAGACAACCTGGAAGGTGGATGGGGAAATGTAGTGTCGAGAAACGAGTTGATGGATGAACGGAACTGTCAAGGTGGAGGTGGTTTAAAGCCAGACTTGGTGCCTAGGCGGAGTAGCGGGATCAAATGCCGGCGGGCTAGGAGTCTGTGCACGATAGGGCGCCAGCGTCATCGAAAGCACCCTGCACACTATCAACAACAGTCGCAATCATCCTCATCACCTCTCCACTCCATCTCTCTCCTCATCGCTTTCGGTCCTCTCTGAAACACAGACCGGCGACATGAGCAACTCCAACTTCCTCGACGTGACTAACAACCTGAATCTGGCTGACAACAGAAAGCGATCAGCATCGTCCAGAAAGCGATCGACGAGGATGTCAAGCAGAACTATGCCGAAGCGTACAAGCTCTACCAGGACTCACTCGACTACTTCATGATGGTGAGCTTGAACTATCCCGCTATAGCTGACAGCAGGCGATGAAGTGTGAGTACTCGCGATGCGCAGCGCGGATGAGGTTGGGACGCCACCCGTGTTGAGCTCCGCTTGGCCAGCCGGTATGCTGCGGTGCATCGCCTGGCGACACCGTAGTCAGTTACGCATCTCGAGCCCCGTTCATGCCGCGGCCGGCCGAGTCCTCGTACTGCAAGCAACCCAAGTACTGCACGCGGCTTACACATTTCTCCCCACCCCCCTCCCTTCTCCCTCTCTCTCCTCTGGTCCGAGTTACCGCTCACGCCAGACGAGAAGAACGACAAGCTTAAGACATTGATCCGTAACAAGTTCACCGAGTACCTGGACCGCGCTGAGAAGCTCAAGGAGCACATTGCCAAGAGTGAGGAGAAACGATCTCGAGCAAAAGTAGGCGCGGCGGGCGGCGGCGGCTCTGAGGCCGGCGGCCCGTCAACAGGCAAGGACGAAGACGACCCGGAGATCAAGAAGCTTCGGCAGGGCCTTCAGGGAGCGATTCTGAGCGAGTCGCCAAATGTGGCGTGGGACGACGTTGCGGGCCTCGCCCAGGCCAAGGAGGCGCTCAAGGAGGCCGTCATCCTGCCCATCAAGTTCCCGCAGCTGTTCACGGGCAAGCGCACGCCATGGCGCGGTATCTTGCTGTACGGACCCCCAGGGACGGGTAAGAGTTTCCTCGCCAAGGCCGTCGCCACTGAGGCCAAGAGCACATTCTTCTCCGTGTCATCGTCCGACCTCGTGTCCAAGTGGATGGGCGAGAGTGAACGGTAAGCCATTTTGACGGGATTTAAGTTAACACCAGCCTCGTCAAGCAGCTGTTCCAGATGGCCCGCGAGAACAAGCCGGCCATCATCTTCATCGACGAGATTGACTCGCTCACGGGCACGCGTGGTGAGGGCGAGAGCGAGGCGTCCCGCCGTATCAAGACCGAGTTCCTCGTCCAGATCAACGGTGTCGGCAACGACGACACTGGTGTGCTCGTCCTCGGCGCCACCAACATTCCATGGCAGCTTGACCCGGCCATCAAGCGTCGGTGAGCATTGCTGGGCGCATGATGCCACTAGGCCTCTTCAACTCGCACCTAGACTTGCCTGTTGCCCGAGCTCACACTGACAACAGATTCGAGAAGCGTATCTACATCCCACTCCCAGACGCCGATGCGCGCCGGAAGATGTTCGAGTTGAACACCGGCACGACGCCGCACAGCCTGAAGCCCGCCGACTTCAAGCACCTCGCGGAAATCACCGACGGCTACTCTGGATCGGACATTGCTGTCATCGTCCGCGACGCGCTAATGCAGCCTGTGCGGAAGGTGCTCGCCGCCACGCACTTCCGCGAGATCGACGTCGATGTCGAGAAGGACGGCGTCACGACGACTGTCAAGAAGCTCACACCCTGCTCGCCAGGTGCACCCGGTGCGATCGAGAAAACGTGGGGCGACGTCAACTCGGACGAGCTGCAGGAGCCCCTGCTCGGCGTCCGCGACTTTGAACGCTCGATCCAGGTCAACAGGCCCACGGTTAGCCTGTCCGACATCCAGAAGCACATCGACTTCACCAACGAGAGCGGCGGCGAGGGCGCGTAGTATTAGGGTTCCGGTATGCATGTTGTTTTAGGCTAACCATTTCATCATTCACCTGTCTTCCTTGTTTCTTCACTTTCTCCATCCACTCACGTCTTCGCGGTACAGTTGAGCCTTCTCACATCTCCCCACCAACCGACAACCCTTGTCGTTCCATAAGCCGATGCCCCACTCACGAGCATGAGCAGCCCGTGGACCAACCCGCCGTCCCTCAAAACACCAACAATGTGCAACGCAAGAGGAGCCACAGAGGCGTAGTCAACCGCCACCAGCGGCAGCGCCCCACACAACTGTGCGCAGATCACATCCCCCCCTCCTGCTCTTCCCGTCCCTTCCCCTCTTCCAACCTCGGCCTCGGCAGACGCATCCACACTGGCCTTCAGCCAATCCCGGCACCTCTACCACGGCACCACTTCATCGTCTGGCCAGTTCCCGACAGCATCTCGCCAGCCAGATTATCAGCCTCACTTGCGCACCTCGGGCCCGCGACCGTGCGCATCGGCGGGGGAATCGCCGACATAGTCTTCGACAAGTCGCAACCGGGCCCTCTGTGTTTCTGTGAGCTGGGGACACTTGGTGAAGGGAGCTCACGACAGTCGAGACTACGACAATCGACCGCGGCGAGCCTGCCAAATGTGGTCGCAAACGGAAGCACGGCTGCTCGCCATGGCCATCCCGCCACGTCCGGCACTATGCGGCCCTCGTCAAGACGACTATGACCCGCTAGTCGAAGTGGCCGCGCGCCCGTCTAGTCTCTCATGGTCTCGCACATCCCGTGGCGGGCCAAGCCATGTGTCATCCCCGGGATCGAGCCCCACGCGGCCGTAGCTTACCAGATCTCCGGAAAAGGCTAGCGCACGTCGCGGCGACTTCGACTTGTATCAATTGATGTGATCCGCTTCATTACCTGGGGCGTACCAACCCCCCGACGGGATCTTAACTTGCTGTCTCCGCTCTCTTCTTTCAACCGCCATAACTCATCTGGTGTAACCCCCATCGCGGTGACACTGAGAGTGACTGCGATCCCATAGTCACGACTTGTACACCGCCGCATTAGGATAACACTTTACCCTTGGCGCAACCACCCATTGGGAAACGGAGGTGAGTCAACTACAACCATGCTGACGAGGGCGATCCACCGGTCGGCACGTCACCTCCCGCTGAGATACGCTCGTATCTCCTCTGCCGGAAAGACGACGTAGGCCGTACGTATATTAAGCTTAATTACTGTCTGACCTGAAATCGACTAATCCAACCAGGAAAGGTGCTGCGTATCTGTCGCCTTCCTCCATTCACTTACTTGCCAAGTTTGAGACATTTTCGCCTTGTTGCATTCCCTTCGAAATGAACGTTGACCTCCTGGAGGTATATAGGCCCCTTTCCCGCGGACGCAGCGATACCTGGCTGGCCGCAAGCAGCTCATCGATATCGAGCTCCTTGGACTTAGGGACATCCCTTCGACACTAGACCTGACCAGAATCGTCGCCAAATCATCCTCCGATGCCGATGATCTAGCCACTGCTCCCAACACCCACAAGCGGCTACCACCTGACCGACGCAGGAACGTCGTGGCGCAACCCCACCCTATGTTGAGGGTTCGAGGCCGCTCCATATCTACAACACACCACCTCTCCGCGGCTACACCCCCCCCCCCCCCTCATAACCGCCTTGCGTCTCTCTCACGGGAGCTTCTGTCGCACCTCCATTACTCCACACAGCGCAACTAGCTCTCTCAAACAACCCTTCATCCTCTCCCGCCCCTTCCGTTCCACCTTTTGCCACCAAGTCTCTCATCTGCCTCATTATATTGTCCAGTTGAAAATTTCCCTCCGGCCGATTGAGACCCAAGTAGCCCAAAGTTGCCGCTATTTCTTGTTCTGTTCCGTGCGTAGAGGTCTTGGCCTGAGCCTTTTGGCGCTGCTTACAGTACACGTTGGTCCCGCCGGGGCACTGCAGGCCGGGGCCAGGATAGCGCGTGAGCACACTCAGAGCCGTGAGAGGCGTACCATGGATTTCTTCAGGCCTAACTGCAGCTCGTGAGGATCTAACGGCAGTGATATCATTGCCATCGACGGCGGTCAGTGTTGTGCTCACAGGTTCTGCTGACCCCAGAGGCCGTCTACGTCTGTGCAATGTCCGTATGACCTTGGAAGGTAAGGCGCGTTTCGGGAAGATTCCAGAGTACCCGGTGTCACCGAAGCCGCTCAAGGAAACCGAGATCGTCAGTCCACGCAGCAACCTCTGGTCCTCACAGCTCGGCACCCTGCCGGTGCACTGAGATCTGAAAAACCCCACAACCATCGCTTCGGTACAACGAAGATCCGGAGAACCACGACTGATGCAGCTACGCATAACATACGAGGACATGTAGAAGGAGAGGTGATGAGATAGTTGACACACGCCGTAGGTTGAGACACAATGAGTGGGAGGGAGGAAGGTGACGACATATCCCAGCAAATGTTTCCCTCTGAACCCCATTAATGTTCTTTTCGTCCAGTAACTCATCTTGTCAACATGCCTCTTGAGAGTGATCCACCCATGGCAGATACAGATTTCGACGCCCTGGAGGTACGTCACCCAACCTTTGAATGTGATCTGACCCAGCGTTTTCTCCAGGGCCTTTCCTCTGGGGCTGCCGACAACCCAGCCGAGGTTGAGCTGCGTTCGTAGTGCTCTTAACTGACAACAGACCTTCGACACCTTACTCATCGGGTCGCTATCCCTCACTGGTGACACGGCATGGACCGCCAGGAGTGTACAAGGGTTGGCCGACTTGCGAACAGACTCATCAAGCAATCTCTCCTCCGTGTCTTTTCTTGTTAGCCCATTCCTCCCTCCCCAATCCTCTCCTCCTCCAGCCCCTCCTGTGTCTCCTCCTTCAGCCCCTCCCGTCTCTCCTCCCATACCTGCCCCCTCTTATCCCCCTCCGCCTCTGCCGCCGTCTCCCCAATATTTTCCGGTAACTAGGGTCAAGCGACACCTTTCAACCCCCGATCGCCCTTTGCCAGTGTATGAATCCACCCCTCCTCGCGGCTCTCCACCACCCCAACGGCAGGCTTCGAATCGACGTCGCCTCCCTCGGGGCCGTAGAACCCTACCTCCCCCACACATCACCCTACCTCCCCCACACATCACCCTCCCACCCCGCCCCTCCATTCCCTTCACACAACCGGGCCTCGGCACGCGCCTTAGTACCGACCTCCCAGCCCTACCTGATCACCCAACCTACCGCGCTCGGCACTACCTCATCTGTCCGGTCCCCAACGGCACCGAGGCTGCACTCGGTTACGAGCTAACTCGCCACCTGGGAGCAGTGGGGTTCGTACATATTGCTGGAGGTTGCGCCCGCGTCGTGTTCGAGAAACCTCAAGGAAACCGGGCGCTCCAGTTCTGTAAGCTATCAGAGCTATTCCCAGTTGACACCAGTCCGCTCCGCAGCGATCGATGGAGGTGAGCTACAATGCATATATCCCGGCAAAGCTGACACCAGTGCGCCTCTTCGCATGGCCCCTCCCACTATTTCCTGTCCAGGCGTTTCCTAAGCACGGCGACCGCTGTTTTGAAGCGCCGCACCCTATGACAGATGAGGAGAGATTCCCCCGAGATGACTGGCCGAGTCGATCCACGGCCTCTCGGGAACAGATGGTCGATGTGATTCGTCACACTTTAACCCGCCGTACAACAGACAAGGCGAGGGCGGGAGGGGAGCTCGATCGTCTTGATCGGGAACGAGCGCGACAACCTCGCAGCAGCCTCATGTAATCTTGTAACCAGTTCATCTGTGATACATGTCGGGTTGGTGCGCCTATGCCTAACGCTTCTGTCGGCATCGAAAGATTTAGTAGAAGTATAAAAATAACGACCGACGGGCCCCCACAGAGGGTCCACGGCTTGGGAAGCCTACACGGCCTGCACAAAGGCTACCGTGACATGGAAAAATGCAGAAGAAATGACAAGCCGATTCATCGGACTGAGGTAGGGCTAGAGAGCCGCAATGATGCGCGCAGTTTCGGCGCCACGAATGCCGCTCTTCACAAATAATCTAACTCACCAGACTCCTCGTTGCTACCTTCATTCCTCAACATCTTGCTATGTCCCAGCCAATGGAACTCGACCTCTCGCTTGACGAGGTAAGCCAATCAATATCAAGGCTAACCCCAGCTTCTAGCCCAGAAGCTGCAAATTTCATCTCTAGGCTCGTCCAACTCACCAAGCCACCTAGGGAGGGAGCAGGTACAGTAGACTATTCCTTCCGCGACATCCCTCTCAAGTGCCCCTCAACCCCGAACGTCCCACTTAAACAATTCCCGAGTCATCCGGACCCCCTATCCACGCGCTTCAGCCTCGGTCCGGGGACACCCCTCCAGCACACTCGCAACGTCAGGAGGTTCCTGTTCTACCCCGTCCCCGACGGCATCATGGTGGCGGACTTGCGTGCATCCCTCGCATTCCGCCTCGGACCGGTGGAGAGAATCTGCGTAATCGACTGGCTGGCAGATGTGCACTTCTCTGCTCAGCTTGAACACGAGGCTTTGCGCTACAGTGTACCGTAAGTCCTCACTATTTTTATCTGACGTGGGAAGAACTGAGGGCTGAGAACAACAGTATCGGCCCCACCGGCGCCCTCTGCCAGTCGAATGCATTGGTACTGTAGGCGTGTGTTTTCAGAAACTGGAGGGCATTTGAGCGTTTAACTACTGAAGGCTCAACTGTTTACTTGATCAAGGTGATACCAGTACGCGTGGCGTCGAATGATCGAGGTGAACTGCAAGGCCGTCAGAGGAGCTGGCATTAGTTGGAATGCTCGCTCCGGCACTACTGTACATGCAACCCATGCCTTCACCAGGGCAATCTCGTACACGTGCCTACAGTAGCCTGAGCAAGCTCAAACTCGTAGCCCCCTTCAAGACCTGCCGCCTCTCCGTCAACCGTCGTCTCAGCCTATTCAGCCGCCCCCATGGGTTTTCTTAGCACCTCATCCCAACGCCTTCGCCCACGCCGTTGGCAGGCCTAGCTCATGAGACGGAGGTCAACTCTCCGGTTGAGGACCAGGTCCTTTTGGTGAACGAGGTGCTTTCGCTTGCATCGCCCAGCCAGAACCGGCTGTGACTACAGTGTATGTTGGAGCGAAGTGGTGTGAGTGGCAATGGCCCAGCCAACCTTGAGACCAACTCTTTCGACTGTCTTTACTGTATCCATAGAATACAGAACGAGTTACACATCTATGAGCAGCATGGATTTTGGTGCGAGGAAGGGAGCCCTGGAAGAACACAAATGCCACCGCCTTCTTCCTTGACAATTGACAACATCACTCGGCCAAAATATATTGCTTCATCCCGAGTCTACGCATTTCTAATTCACTCTTTAACTCATTGTCACTTCTTTCTCTACATCACCTTCTTGCCTTTCCAACACTGTCTTGCGCCCTCTATCCCATTTATACTCTGACTGCATTCCCTCTTTATCATGGGCGACGTCTCGGGGCAGTATCCAACGTCGTTCGAGTGAGTCAAGTCACCTTCCTTCTCAAATTGCTTCACCATGTTGATACCAGCGCCTCCAAACCCGAGGATGGGGTCAATGGTCTGTACAACGACATCGACAACGCGATGGCAGACGATGCCGATGACGACAGCATTGTTCCTAACGAGCCCGTGTACCCGACCTCCAAGAAGTACTCCAATCCCACGAAGAACGATGTGCTGTCGCTCACTCCCCCCCGACTCCTCTCAGCTGCATTTCCTCACCGCTCAACTATCCCAATGCACCGCCGCAACAGATCGCGCACCCTCTCTGGGAGGCCTCCAAAGTCGTTCTTTGCATCCACGGCCGACACTAATCCTTGGAATAAGAGGCGGCCGCCCTTCACCAGGGTCCACTCCTCCCCCTCTCCCAGGTGTCCCGCTGCCGCCCCACTCCTCTTTCTTCAGCCTTCCTCCCCAGAGCTGATCGTGTCTCCTCATCAATACCCAATTGAGACTCACAACATGGCTTCTCCTCCAGGGCCTCCGCTTTATGCTCCCGTCGCTCAACTTGATCATCAGCCGGCCTTCGCCGAGCCCATCTTCACCCCACCTAACCTGTCCTTCTGGTCACCTACCAAGCCTCCAGTTCCGCGCCCCGTTCCCATCATCTCTCCTCCACCAGGCTATCGTGAATCCCGCTTGCCTCATGTCTTCACTCCCCTCCGCGCCCGCAATCCGCTTGGATCCTCTCCCTCTTACCAGCCGTATCCCACCGCCGTAGGCCGTTGTACCATTAACTCTCCTCCCGGTCCTCTCCCAGGAACACCCGTTCTGGGTTTCACCCCAAGTCTTAGCGAAAGTGAGCGTACGGTGTTCATCCGTTACCGCCCCGGGTCGGTCCCCGGATCTGAGATCGCTATGTTTCTTCGCCGGAAGCTCGGGAAAATGGACTTCGAATGCGACGACAATATCGGATTGGCTTGTGCTGTTCTTGCCGAGAAGCATGGCCGCCTCGCAAAGCCGCAACGTGAGAAGATGAGACAAATGGAGCTGACAATAGTTCACAACTACGCGCGAGCCAAGAAGCTGACCCTCGCCGTGGCCGTTATGTGCGAGAACGTCGGCGAAACTGCGTTTTAATGGGGTAATATGTGCGTGAGCTCAACAAACAGGAGGATAGAGCACGGGCCCACTGCACTGTGACAAAGGTGACAAAGTACTATGTCCCTATTTTCTTGTAACCCCCCCAGCCCCGAGACCCCCGAGCCCCCGAGTACACATACCCAGCTAGGTAGACTGACCCACGCATTGTTTTCTTGACCAGAGTCAAATACTCGTCATTGTCAAAGTAGGGTGGCAAAAGTCAGTCACGTCACTAGAACTGTACCTGACGGATTGTCGTCATGCGTCATGTGGACAATGGATCAGAATCTGGCTATTGATCGCGTGTTCAACAAGTCATTTGCTCATTAACTTCATTCCACTCATCCCCATCAATCTTGTACAGTGGGCGATACTCAGAATAATCGATATCAAGCCTTTGCCCGCTCGAGTAAGTCGTTGCGAAGATATGTTCGTCCGTGCTTGTTGATTGAACACTACCTGTTTATTGTCATTCATGGCGTCTACTATACCTCTCCTTGTCTTCCTTGTCTTACTCGACTGATGAGGTTGGAGGTCGACACCTTTGCAGCTAGTAACAAAATTGATACTGTATCACCTGGTTTCAAAGAGCAGCATCTGCAATCGATATCAAAGTCAACTGCTCGTGAATATGCCCCAAGCTTAGTCTTGGCGGTCTCGTCGCCACACTCCATTTTGTCACCCGATGATGAGTCTGCATCCCACGCTTTGACAGCGATGTCATTGACATGGGCAACCTAGGGCGCTACCGTATCCGCCTTCTTCTTCTTCTTCTCACAACCTAGCCCCAAGCCGACTCTCAAGCCAAGTCCCCACGCCACTTCGATCCCCCCGCATCAAGCCGAGGCTTAGAGACCCCTACCTAACACTGCATCCCCTTTTTTCTCCTGTCGCGCGTGGCACCCACTGGGGTCCTTCAGGGGGTAAGCGCTGGCTAACTTGCCACCACCCTGCTCCGCCTTACAGCTTGAGTTGGGGTCATACGGATGTCCCATGGCGCCACTGAGGGGGCGTTCACACATTCACAGGCTGAGCACCCACCGTAGTTGTGTGAGTTAAGCTCTTAAGACTGTTTTAGAACTGACGGCAGTGCATGATAATGTGCTGGACTTTGGGCGGTGGATTATCGTCGTTCTGGTAAACGAGGGGCCACGGCGACGGAGGAGATCCCGATACTATCTGTATGAGGGTATGTGAGCGAGGGACACGAGAATGACATGAGTGGCGAGGATCGGGTCACACGTCTGGTGCGAGGATGCGTATGTGAGAGTGTCAAGTTGAACATTTGCTCGGGTAACTTTGAGTGAGTCACACTTCGCTCCCCAGCTCGTCATGATCATACCAAATCTACAATACATATACATGTACCTTCCCCTCCTTTACATGTATATTAGCTTGACCTCTGAACCACCCACTTCATCATCCTCATCATTCACCTCTCACCTCTCAGGTCTCTCTCACACCATATTTCCCTCCTCTTCATCTCTTGAGTTGCCTGCATAACAAACAAGCAACAAACTACTTCAGAATGGAATACTCCCACGATGACGAGTGAGCCGCCGTGTTGATGTGTGACTGACCATAGCCCCTGGGAGGCACGCTTGACGCCGACGCCGACACCTGAGTCGCTGACGCCGACGCCCGAGACGCTGACCCCCGAGGGCAGAAGCCCCTCCCTCGATCAAGACCCCAAGTACCACTCGCCTGGAGACACGAGTGAGGTGAGCTTTGCTTCGCGCAGTACTTGGTATGCTCCGTCCCGCTTCCTCTCGCCTCTGCAGCCCAACTCTAGCCTCGAGACCAATGGGCTCGAGGATGTTCAGCTTCCTTCCTTCATTACGCCCACCCTACAAGAGTCTGGCAGGTGGACGTCGCAGAACTGGCGGTCGTTCAATCCCCCGTGGAGCCAACTTGGTCTGCCTGGCACTACCCCCGATTCCTCGGGCTCGGTCCACGCAGCCATGGCTCTCACGCCCAGCATTGGCAACCATATAATTCATCAAATGATCTCACCTCCCCAGGCCACTTCCAACCCGCAATTCTACCCTAGCCTGCCGCATCGTCCTGACAGACACGCATATGGTCACCACGATCGTGGCCGTCGTTCGCATCACGTCGGCCCCCTTTTCCACGACCGTCCGATGTACTGGCACTATAAGCCCTGGTCTCCCCGCGCATACCGCAGACGTCCTCTCGAGCAGCGGATCACTGACAGCTACCGCCCCGCCACCCTCTCGCGCGACGAGCGCACCGCTCTCATCGGCCCGCTCCCTTCGACCCTCAGTCGGGACGACCTCACCTCCTTCCTCCTGCACCACGTCGGGGTGATTGAGCACCTCTCGGTTAAGAACACTGTCGCCAAGGTCGTGTTCCAGCGCGCCAATGCGAAGATTGCCCGCCGCAAGCGTTGGTTTAGGTGTTCGACGTTGATCTGACCCCAGTTCACGATGTCCTGATCGACAGCCGCTGGCCCATTAGTGTCGTCCTGCCCGAGCTGGAGGATGATCGTGTCCACTTCTAGCCTCGGCAGCTAGTTCAGGAATACTACTCTATTCTCTCATCTTTGTACATGGACACTCATCGGACTTATCCTGTCCCCCTTAACTGTAGTTTATCGCCTTTACAAGTGGGCTGCAATGATGCACCAAGTGACTGTTCAGTGTCAGGCTGTACTCTTGGGCGAACCGTGACTGGAAACGGCTCAGTTTATCCCAATGGTCTAGTGTGACTATCCTAATACGTCACTGAAGGCCAGCGAAATGGCCGGATGGATGGTCAGCGGCTACGCTCGTCGAAGGATGAGGGTACAATCAATCAACCAAAATCGCCCAGAGGGTCAATTGTCAAATCACTCAAACTCTGAAAGCGGGTTCCTCTAAACAGCTATTTAAACCTAACATGAATAGCGTTCCCTTGGATACGAAACGCGCGGGGAGTTATGGACGATGTTCAGTCTGCGGAGGAGAGTTGCTCGGCACGGCATTCCTTCCACGTTTCATACTCTGCTTCGCAATCGCATATTGGGCCCATGACGGCAATCTGAGTATCTAGGAGGTTGTTATCTCTGTCCAATTACAGTAGGACTTTGGTGCAAACGCACGGCTCGGGAGTCTGAACTCGTCAAGGACATCTCCGGCTCATCTATATTTCAATTACAATCGCGCCATTGCAGCGCCACAAACCCCGTTCACACTGTACCAAGTATCGTCGAGCACGTTACACTACCCACCGTCCATTGATCAATGTATCATGTACATTACTGTCATCGTTCCTTTCCTCCGACTCCAAAGATGTCACGCGTCCTTGCTGCGTGTGCCTAGGAAGTCGGCCCACACAACTCACCCCATCACTCTGAGGCAGTCAATGCTACCATCTTGCACGGGGGGGTATGCAGCCAATTCGCCGATTATAGCTGGGTGATTGGGCTAATTATTGCTGTGCGTTCTGCCGTCCGGTCGCTGGGGCGGAAGCGGTCACTTAGACGCTCGCCGAAAGATGGGGAGCTTGATTCGATGCGAGAGATGGAGGGGATAGAGGTGAGAATCGGATGAACGTCCGAGGCCGACGGCGTGGGTTGAGGGTAAAGATGTGAACGGTGGCGTGAGGTTCGAGTCCGGGAGCACGGTGTCGGCGATTGTCCATGCGGCGGGATCGATAAGGGGCTGCTCGGCCATTTGCAAAAGCAGAGGAGAGACGGAAGGCAAGCGGTCGTATACTGGATCAATTGTTCGGGAAAGATGGGTGATGAGCGAAGGTGAAGATGCCTGTATGGGAGACACAAAAACAGTGCTGCCTGTAACCTCTCGAGCAAAGTGACATACATTGCCACCTAAGCGCTACCTAATACATTTCGAGCAATGCATGCCAGCTAAAGCACTATATTGTAGTTCCGCATGCAAGTCCACTAAGACAGTTGCATCGCTCCGTCTTGTTCTTCATTCGTCTGCCGGTTCTTCTCTCCTGATGCGCTGTCACGGTTGGGGTTCAGGTCGTTACAGTAGCCATGTCATGGACATCGGTGTGCCGTCAATCTCAAGACCAGTAACTGGATGTCAGGACTGCTTTGGTGTGATTCACGATATATCGTCGCTTGCTCTGCGGTCACATTCATGAACTCGATGGTTGCGACACTTCCACAAATAGTCACTACAGCAGTGTTAACCTTTTCGGAAAGATACTCAGCCAGCTCCCTCTCCCTTACACCATTGGGAAGATTGTGTATCATAAGAATGCGGTCATGTCGAGTGCCGCGACGGCCGAGGTTACTGGGAATCGCGGGGCTTCCTGAAGCGTTACCCCCCGGGAAAGTGATCCGTTCGTGAAGCAGCCGGTTGTGACGCACTACTGCAGTTAGGGCGGCAACAGGGGCGACAATTCTGTGTTGATGCTGGGGTTGTCGTCTTCATCAACCAAGGAAACAGGGGTGGGGCGCGTTCGATCAGTGGATGAGCGGCGCCTGTCTGGCCGAGCGCCGAGGTGATCCCTCCGTGGCGACATGGACCGCCGATGGTGCGTGGGCGATGACGACGGTGAGTGGTGGAACCAGTTAGGACTGTGAGGTGCGGTCGGTATCGAAAAAAAGGTCGGTAAGACGACTTGAGTCCTGTGTTCGGGTGTCACAGGTCGGGAAGGACTTAGGCTTCTGTTCGAGGAAGGTGCATTGAGGGAAGGTGGATGGAATAGCGGAGGAGGTTGGTTTGACATGGGATCGGAGGATGAAGACGGGTATTGAGGACTGAGTTGCATGTCGGCCATTTCATAAATGGGACTGTTGAGAGGAGTCTGGTGTGGCGCAGGCATATTCAGAGAAGGAGAAAACGGAGGTGTGTGTTGACCGGAGGATGTGGTATCTGCAGCGTGGAGAGAGGTAGAAGACTCTGAGTCTGAGGAGTCGCTCCCATTTGTCTGGGTGATATTAGGGCGGGGTCGAAGACTAGTGGGGAATGGGGTCCTAGGAGGGGGACGAGGGGCTGAGGACATGATGACCAGTATTTGAGGAGTGAGTGGAGAAACAATGAAGAGTGAAGAATGAAGAAACCAAATTTAAAGGATACAGTGAGAAAGAGCAAGCTGACGGGGAAGGTGCGTGATGCGAACGGGTGCGAGTTGCGAGCAAATACCGTAGATGTACATGCCTGAGTCGCTGCTCTCGCCCTAACATGACTTTCATCGCAGTTTCTGTGGGGCTCTTGTTACGAGGATCGTAGGAGGAATGGTAAGGATTGGAGCGCGTGGTTAGTGGCAGCCGTGGCAGCGCCACTTACAGGGAAAATAGAGATGAAAGGCGCTGGAGCCGTTCTTATTGTCTCTCCTGTCTGCAGCGCTGTTCAGGAATCCTTTTGAATGGGGCTATGGCCTTTAGACTTCTGCCTGGTAATCTTGGCCACCCTGGAGGCACCCAGATTTGTGTCACCCAGTCACAGCACTGTTCAGACTACATTTCTTGGACAGCCGATGTGATAGTAAGGCCTACTGCCA
Organism: Cutaneotrichosporon cavernicola; assembly: GCF_030864355.1. Classification (NCBI taxonomy): domain Eukaryota; kingdom Fungi; phylum Basidiomycota; class Tremellomycetes; order Trichosporonales; family Trichosporonaceae; genus Cutaneotrichosporon; species Cutaneotrichosporon cavernicola. The sequence continues at coordinate 2,794,465 of NC_083397.1, read as the reverse complement.
CCAACCCCACACGAACGCAAGCTGCTCAGCCATGACGCCATAGGAGAACGACAACGAGGAGCACACGGAACTTGCTGCAAGGCTTTACTTAACAAGCGCTGCATCCACACTACAAGCACCACCACTACCCCGTCACCTCGAGCCTCGACCGCGACCGTGACCGCGACCGCTCGCGCGACTGCGAACCCGACGTACTGCGACCCTCCCGTGACGGATCCCTTGACCCCCGCCGATCACTCACTACTCGTCCCCTCTGCTCACCAGTGGGACCACTGACACTCGGCCGCGGTCCGGTAGCACTTGTTCGCCGGCTCCCCGCCGCGCTCTGGACTCTGCTCGGGTCGAGTGAGCCTGCGCGGCTTCCCATCCGGCTCCGGCCCATGAGGCCGAGTTCGCTCGCCTCACCCAGCCGGCCGCGGCAGACGTCGCAGTACCGGTTCTCGAAGAACTCGACGTGCAGTGCGTGCGCGCCGCAGAACGCGCCTCCACAGCCTGTGCACCATCGCCGCGGGTCGAGCAGGCCAAAGTGTCGTCCGCAGCTGGGGGACATGCACACCGTTGTACTATCAGGCACACGGCGTTGCGCGACGAGAGAGCCGCCAGCGTCAGGAAGAGACCACTGGTACACCGCGTGCTTGCGGCCAGGTGGCGTCGGCTCAAACGCGGCGTAGAGCGTTTCGCTGGTGTCAACTAGTCCTCCAAGAGCCGCTCAACACTTACCCAATAAACATTACCGCCGTCACGTCCCCATGTCCATGCTCGTCAGAACGGAAGAGGACGCCCTGCCGAACCAGACGCCATGGCTCGACGTCCTGGTCCTCGAATCTCCGTACCCCTGGAATGCAGCGGTACAGCACAAGCGTGCCATTCACACCAATGACGAGCAAGTCGCCAGAAGCAAGGAATTCACGGTGGAGGAACGCGATGCCCCCTGTAAACGTGCGGACTTCGGGAGGCGCGTCGTCGAACCGGATCTCGGGGAAGCGACCACCGTCGGCGCTCGTTGCGGCCATAGGGTGCCCGTTCAGGCTGAACATGTAGAGATAGCGGGCGGAGGCGAGACAAATGTGGCCGTTCGCCTCGTTGATGCCGATATGCTCGATTGGATCGGTGCGCGGCGTCTTTAGAGCGCGAGTGTATCTCAGCCGGTTCGAATCCCAGACGAGCGCCGTGCCGTCCGCACAACCCGTCACGATAAATGACCAGGCCGTGCTCACAGCCAGCGAGGTGACTGTGCGGTTCGCGCCCCGCAGCGTTGCTTCGCGGGTTAGGCCAGCGTCTCCGCGCCGCAGACCGCCGCCCTTCACGGCCAGGCGCCAGGCTGTGAGCACGCCGAGCGAGCTCACGGTCACGAGGAGGGTTGGGGCTGCGAAGGCCGCATGAGTGACATCGATGCCCTCGACGATGTACACGAGCTGGAGTCAGTGGGGAGGGTAGGTTGGTTGGATGTGGGTGAGGAAAGAAGTGATGTCTGCAGGGAGCGGCTGGACTCACCCTCTGACCCATCTCTGCATGGTAGATCCGGATACTCTGGTCCGCGAAGCCAAACTGTACACTCAACCCCGCATATCCCGGCACGGCGAGACGGTGTTTCTGCTCTACCCGAGGTCGGCCATCTCCCCGATCATTCTCGAGGATGTGATGCACGCGCGACGCAACGTCCATGATAGGCATCACGGAGCGCAGGAGGAGCTGCCACTGCTCAGCGACGCCGAACCGCTGGCCGATGGGCAGCGTAGTTCTACCGCCGAGGAAACGGTGTGGGTGCGGCGTTCGGAAGATCTGTAGTGGCGTCTGGCCAAAGTTGTGGATGATGGCAGTGCTGGATGCGCGCTCGGCGTCGTCCTTCATTCTGTCGAGGTCGACTGCGCCGCGGTAGCTAAGTGGATGGAAGCAGTTGAAAGATGCCGCGTCGCCCTGCTTGTGTCCGAACGTCAGGTCGATCCATTCGGGGAGGTGGCGCGAGACGTAGTCGCTCTCGAGCGTTTCGCGGTTGATGTGCACGAAGAGTAGCGGGTCGTTTAGCGCCCACGGAGGCAAGGCGACATCGTTGACCACGTCGCCCGATACCTGTTTGCGCCCAAAGTCGTGATGGTTCAGGTTGGTCAGGAAGGAGGGGGCGTAGAAGAACTCGGGGATGAGCTCCCGCACGTCGCCACGGTTGGTCGCGCTGGCCGAGTCCCATGCGCGCGGAACCGACGAGAAAAGGCGGTCCGCGAGGTCGAACGTACCGCCCTGTAACGCGAGGAATATTTCGGTGAACGGACTCAAGCGGATCATGTACCCGCACACAATCATCGAACTCGAGTAGTGCGTGCCGTAGTGGAATGGCTTCTCGCCCACGCCCTCCATCACCTGGTACCGCTCTAGTGCCTCCTCCCTGCGGGCGGGAGTAAGCGCACCCATCGGCCGCGACAGGTCGCGGTAGCTCGCCTTCTTCGACAGGTCGAGGATCTGCGACGTGTAGTCGGCCAGCACCCACGGGAAAACGGGGTACTGCGTCACGTCGTTGGGCGTTCGGTTCGCATGTTGGTTCAGCAACTGGAGGTAGGCAAAGTTAGAGATCTCGCGGCTCTGCCATTTGCGGGTCATGCTCTCGAGCTGCACCTCGCGCGTGTCCACCAGCGCGCGACTCAGTGTGTCGAGAACAAAAGAGTTGAGCACGCGCGGCGCTGTGCCGCTCTTGATCCCCATCTTATGCACAACGGTCTGCCGCTCCCGCTTGTCGCGAAAGATGACAAGGAAGTTCTGCTTGTCGGCAAAGTAGAGCTCGAGAGCGACGTCGCGGAACAGGAACGCGCGCTTGTTCGTCTCGACGATGTCGGAATATGTCCACCTGTGGGATCTCTGGTCGCTCGGATCGAAGTCAGCCAACGTCCCGCTCGGGATAGAGAGGACATCGCGCGGTGCGTGCTCCGCCTCGATCACCTGTCCCTCTGGTGTCTGCACAAGCCCATCGATGAGGTACAGGTTCTTGCGCCCGAGAATGAGCAGGCCAGGAAGCGCGTCAACGCCGACAATCCGCACAATGTTGTGCGCCGACTCGACGACATCACCAGCCTGCAAAGCCTTTGCCACGAGGCGCATTTTGTTGGTGGACTCGTCCTCGACCTCATGATAGGCGTCGTCGTCGCTCTCGTCGTCGCCAGCCTGGGACGGGTCCGCCGGTGCGGTCGGCTTGGTGGGCGTACCAGCGGGCTGCTCCTCCGCCATCGACTCGCCCATCGCGAGACTGAACGGGTCTTCCCACGGCGCGGCGTTTATGCGCGAGACGGCACTTGAGAGCTCGTCTGTACCGGGAATGGCGTCACGGAGGTTAGCACGGATCTTTTGTCTGCCAGGCGCGTCGACTGCATCCGTGCGCTCAAGGCGAATTCGCATACGCAACGGGCCCTCACTCCCATCCAGCCGCCAGGTCGCAGGCCTGTCGTCCTCCGCCCACACGCCATTCTCCGCCCGCAGCGCGGCGACCAGCCCAGGCCACTCGACCTGGTTCAGACGGTGCCAGTGCTCCTTACGCTCGAGCGTCTCTGTCGCGTGCTTCCGCGCGTCCTGCTGTCAGCTCACCGTTACGTCGCATAGGCTTACAGTCGACAAGATGATCATGCGCCACGCAGCGTTCTTGTCCCGCTCCTCCTGTAGGATGCTCTCGCCCGTAAGCGTGCGACGGAGGGGCATTCGGGTTGGGTTTCGGGCGCGGAGGCGCGCCAGAGGTCCACCGCCCTCACCCGAGGGTGCACGGCGGAGGGGCGATGAGATACTGGTAACGCTGGAATTGGAGCGCATGGATGTGGAGAGGTTGGACGAGGACCGTCTTGGCGGCGCTGGGCGGGAGATGGAACCGGCCACAGATGTCGGCGTGCGCGCCGCGGTGTCCGCCGAGCTCGACGCCTTGAGCTGCTCGATGAGGAGCTTGAGCTGCGTGATGATGGTTGCGGGCGACTTGCTTAAATCCACCAGCGCCTGGAGCCACTGAAGCGCGGCGGCGCGCTGGCTTTCCACCGCCGCAGAGCTCGAGCTCACGGTCATCGTCACAAAGTCGACCATGGCTGGCAGCATGGACTCGATGCGACGCGCAGTGAGAGCGCGTCGCAGCGGCGAGGACTGGCGGTACACTTGTGCGAGCTTGGTGAGGAGGCTCTCGAGGCGGCCGTCGTCGTCAATCTCCGTACCCGAGTCCGAATCCGAGTCGTCGTCCGGATGCTGTCGAATCGGGGTGATGGACAACCCGCTGATCGTGCTACTGATGCTGCCGACGCTGCTTGCCATGTCAGCAACCCCACTCCCACCACTCGCGGAGTGGAGGAGAGCGTCGAGTGCGGCCAACACGCTCGCAATGACAGGCGGGCAGGCGAGGCTTGCCCCTGCCGTTCCTGTCGGACCGAAGAGCATGCCGAAGACCGTATCCTGGATGTGCGCGTTCCAGATCGGTGCAAGAGTCTTGGCGAGGAGGACGAAACCGCCCTCGGCCTCGAAGTGGCGCTGGAACGAGTCGTGGCTTGGCGTCGAGAGGCACAGTGCTAGGATGTCGGTGCAGGGCACGACGACGAACGGTGTCGGGTTGGATTGCAGGAAGATTACGAGAAGGCGGTGGAGCGAAATGGCCTTGTTGAGCTTGGTCAGACGCTTGGCGTTCTTGAGAACGTCCGCGAGCATGGTGAGGATGAGTGCCGCGGGGTACTGGGCCGACGTGGGCTCCGTGGGCACGATGTAGGTCGAAGAGGGGACTAGAGTCAGCTGAGAATTTCGACTACATAGCTGTCCGAGGAAACTCACGCTGACACAGCGCCGAGACGAGGTACGAGAACACGGGCTTGATGCCGTCCTCGGCGGACCAGCGGCTCGTAAGCACGAGGCGGAGAGTGTTGACAGCAAGCGGGACGGCAGCGTGGGTATAGTGTCCTGAGCGCAGCGCATAGAGAAGCTTGCGGACGACGTTGGACTTTTGGAATGTACGTAATTGGTTGAAGCGACGGTACTGCGACTCCGCGAGGAGCGCCTGGAAGTGCTGTAGGTAGAGCGTGAGGGTTGGCAGCTGCGCGTGTGCCCACAGCTCGAGGTCGAGTCCGAGGGCTTTATATCCTGCCGAACACTGGACGCGTGCGGAGCTGCGGTCAGCAAGTGTGTAACAGGAACCATCATAAACGCCAGGCCACGTCCAATCTCATGGATCGTTAAATCGAGCCGACTTATAGAAGGCGGGTTGTTGGGAGAGAGGGAGGGAGCACTCACCTCGGGTCATTGATATCAATCCCAAGGAACGCCAGAATGCCCTCCGCACACTGCGTATCAACCAGCGCCCCCATCTTAGGCCGGAGTATAGCAGCGAGCAGGTCGTATCCGCCTATCGTCAGCCCCATCCTACCCAAACTCACGTATGCGCTCCATCTCCTCGCTCGCCGCCCACGAATACCGCAACATATCCCAGAGTACTCCAAGCGTGGTGCGCAGCTCGTCGGGAGTAGATGCCAAATCGACCAACTTGAGAACCAAAACACCGCCGCCAGCAGACCCGGCGACCACGTCCATGTCACTCATGGCGTAGGGGAAGATGGAGCCGACGAGGTGCGCTCTTGCGTATGTGAAGTCGCGCGCTCGCGAGATGTGCGGTACGGCCCCATTCAAGACGCCTTCTTCTTCCCCTGACTGGGACGGGAGGACGTCGGCCGCTGACAACGAGAGCATGATATTATCTTCTGGGATCGCTGGGCCCGAGGATATGGCCCGCACGAGCTGGCTGTTGGCTGGGAGGAGTGCGGCTTTTTGGCCTGCCGCGAGGGCGTGGAGGTTGATATTGATTGCGGTTGCATCTTCGTATGTCAGGAACTTACCTGCCGCCTCCTGCATATTTCCCGCGTATCGTGGGCCGAGGTGGTGCATCAGCAACACGATGTCCTCAGCCACAACCTCTTCGAGGAGGAGCGTACGGCCCAGCGACCACTCGTTACCCTCGCCGTGGCCTAGCGTAGGCTTGGAATCGGGTTCGGGTGGAGCGCGCCCGACGCTCACGCGCACGCCCTCCTTCGCGCCTGGGCGTGGGATGGGGTAGGTTACGTGCATGACGCCGACACGGCGCCCATTGATGAAAATACGTGCTTCGCCGGCAGCTCTGCCCTTCCGACACCCGACGCAGAAGTGTACCCACTCGCGGTGAGGAATGAGAGCGTCCGCCGCACCACAGATGACCTCCTCAACCTCGTCATCCTTGTCGCTCCACGCGGTCGTCGTGATCGAGATCTGCGAGTTCTCCAGAACCCGCACCGCCAAAAGCGGGTGTTTGCGTCCCTCCTGCGAGAGGTGGAGGAGTGTGATGCCCTCTGTCAGGCGCGAGATGTTGACCCATGCCGCGAAGACGAACCCCTTCGCGGCTGGCGGGAAGGGCCGGTCCAGCTCGCTCAGGTCGAGGCTCCCGTCCTCTACCCCAGGGGCGGAGCGGAAGATGAACGCATGTGGGTTGTGAGAGCGCATGGCGCGGCGGACGAGGTCCAGCACCTCGGTGTCGAGGCTCTCGTGCAGAGGTGGCGAGAGCTTGATTTTCAACGTCGGCCTCTTCTTCTGCGACCGCGGCGTATCTGGCCCAGGCGTCGAGGCAGGGGTGACGAATTCGGCACCAGGACTGGCGGGACGTGCGATCGGTGTAGCAGCTCCGCTGGACGCAATGCTGTCCGGCTCGATCCTGGGCGGCTTGGGCGGCGCCTTCCGCACGAGTTGGAACAGGCGCCATGTGATCTGAGTGTCCATGCCGCCTGTCACCACGCGCTGCAGAAGGCTGAGATATAAAGCCCGACCCTCAGCAGACGGGGCAAACCACTCGCGGGCCGGAGCAACCGGCTCGGCCTGCACGTTCTGGAACCACTCGTCGCGCGGTGGAAAGGTGACGTCAAAGTGCCGCTCGGGCTCATACCCGTATATGCGAGTGACTAGGAACTCGGGGAGAGCCGGGAGGTTGGCGCGGATGAGGAGGAGATTGGTGCGGTCGGCAGCTAGGGCACGAATGACGCATAGTGTGAGCCAGACGGCTGGTGTTGCTGTGGCCTCTCGCGCGCCGTCGTACAGCGCCTCGCGCTCCAGATCTCCCTTCTCGAGGCCCCAGATATACGCCCACAACAATGGCAGGCCCTGTGCCCAGCGCAGATGAGCGTCCTTGAGAACAGCATCGGCGTCGACTTTTGGCCCAGTAAACAGGGAGCGCAGAGTGTAGTTGTTCCCGAGGAGGTGAGAGAGGAGGATACCGAGCACCTCGGCGTCGGCCGTGTCGGCGTCGTCTGACGAGAGCTTACGCAGGAGCGGTAGGAGGGCCATGTAGCCTCCGAGGGCCTTGCGTTAACTCAAGTCGATAGCGGCACTTACATCGAAGGCGCGCTCGCCAGCCCGATCCCCCATCCCCCAAGCCAGAGCCTCGAACCACAGCCGTAGCCCCTCTGCTCGCTGCACTTCGAACACGGTCCACTCGTCTTGGCTTATTGCGTCAGGCCGCCTTGCCCACCCAAGCCCATGGAGTGCGGCGAAGAGGCGCGCGAACCCCTCATGCCGGCGGAAGGCGGCGCGCGTCGCCGGTTTCGATGGCAGCGTGAGCAGATGGGAAAATGTCTGGTGTGAGCGGTGGTGAGGCCGAGGTAGTGAACCCGAGAAGCCTAGAAGGCCGGATACAGCTAGCCCAACAAGTCCAGAACGCGGGACGAGACGGGAAATCATGTACAGCATGCCACTGCGGACAGCGCGGCCACACCGCAACGCACCTCAACATACGCCATCGTGCCGTGCACATCAGGCAGACCGTCCACTAGGGAGATGACGGTGCGCGCGTCCACGTCTGTCTCTTGCTCGTCCACCTCTGGCTCTGGCGGTGGCGGGGCCGGGGCGGGCGTAGGTGCAGGTGCCGTGACCCCAGTACTGAGGCTCGCAGAGCGGCTGCGCCCGCCCAGCGGTTCGGGCGGGCGGGTCAGGTCCTTGAGGAGCTTGAACATTGGAGGGGATGCACAGGGGTGGAGATTGGGATGGACAGAGGACAGCTGAGACGAGTGGGATGTGATGGCCTAGCCAGCTCGCAGGCTAGCTTGATCGATGCAGGGGTATCGTGTATGTTGTATGAATGATGAGATATGACACATAGAAAAGGATGCGGAGGCGGTGACGTTGTGGCTTCCCAACTGTCCCACGACGCCCCTCTCCACCCTGCCCACCAAAACAATCCCATTCCACCTGGACCCGCTAAAAGCCAGGTCACAAGGTATACATGAATGCGCCTACGGGTTTGGTCTACAGAACGTGGGGTTAGACGGTGGGGTGTCGTGACAGAAGTTGGTGCTTAGAAGGCGAGGGCGACGACGCCAGCGGCGACGCCGGCAATCGCGAGGGCACCGACCTTGACGGCGGTCGAGTCCGCGCCGCTCGTGCCGGCGGCGGCAGCAGCCGACGAGGCAGCACCACCGACAGCCGAGGTGACCTTCTCACCAACACCACCGACAGCCGAGGTGACCTTGGCGCCGACGGAGGCACCACCAGAGGTGGCCTGGTCGAAAACGCTAGGGATAGCGTCGGTCGCGACGGACGCAACAGCAGAGGTGGCCTGGTCGAAAACGCTGGGGACAGCGTCGGTCACAACGGACGCAACGGCAGCGGTGGCAGCGCTGAGGATCGAGTCGACTGGGGTTAGCGCAAGGGATGGGGACTTGTGAGAAGCGAGCAACGCCCAGAAAGTGTGATGGATTTAGGGTGATAATGTGCCAGTTGAAATGGATGAGAAGCAGTGAGGTGAGGGTCCAAGGGGGTGGTGAATAGACAAGGGTGTGGGAACGTGCAGCACATATTGCGAAGTGAAACAGACGCGTCGCGTGATTGCGGCCAGAATATCTGGCACCACGGCCGGCCGCCTTGCTCGACTGTCTTCTAATCTCGACTTGACATTGGGGAAGGAGGCAGAGCTCGAAAGAAGGAGGGACTCACGCTGACGCTCCTCAACGTCACGCCTCTCAGCAGCGGCATGGCCAAGCTGAACGCGGGGGAAGTTTGCCTCGGCGGCGACGGCCGTGGCGAAGACGAGGGCGGTGATGGTAGCGACCTTCATTGTAGAGTGTAGGTTGTAGAGAGAGATAAGGTAGAGTGAGACTGTGAGGGATGAGGAATGGAGTGGATGAGAACCGAGTTGTGTTAAAAGGAGGAGTAATAAGGAGTGTGGAGAGGGGGGTTGAGGAGAACCAAAGGTGGCGGCTGTGTTGTGGTGTGTTAGAGGAGAGGGAGGGGGGGAGGGGGGGAATTGCGGAATTGGGGATTGGGGAAGACACAAGCAAAGGCAAGGATTTGAAACCAATGTTTGCGGTTGCCGCTTGTGCTGCGGTGCGGATGGCGCTGGATGACAGTCAAACACTGCATTTTACACGATAGGTAAGCATTCTATCTAATGAACCCTACTAGCTAGCTAGCTAGCTAGCTACCTAGGTCTCATCCATTCGACTTGAATGACCTGCGGGTAATGTATCGTAAACGCCCCCGCAACGCCACCGCCGCCCGCGGCGCAACAGGCCCCGCAGTTATGCTATGACTAATGACGAAAGCCTCCAGGATTCATCATCATCATGATCCTCATGTTCCTCACAAGACTATTCATCTCAACTGCCAATCTTGGCAACCTCTCCTCTGATCCCCTTGCCTTGGATCCCTTGAGGGCCCTGATCGGCCCTGAGGGACGCGGAATCTTGTTCCTTCATGTGCCCAAGTTCCATATTTGTATATGCCATACATTTAAGACCCAAACCACAGTACCACAGTACCACGAGCAAAGGCAATCTCCAAACCTCCAAACTGCCAAGCCAATCGAATCACATATCCCCCATGGCCCATGACAATCCATAATCACCCCTCGGCTCCAAACGGCAACCCAAGAGTCATAGGTGGAACATGACCAAGTGCCAACCTGACCACAACGCCCGCAGCGTACCATCCATGTGCCAGCTGGAGCAGGCCGGGCTGGCGCGGGCGTTACGAATACACGACAAGTCGCGCTGCTACGCGATGCACTTCACGCCTGGCTGCTTTGCGCCAGCCTGAGCAGATACGCATACTCGTCCGGCCCCTGGGCCATGCACAAGCTGCGAAATGCAGTGCTTTCACGCGTCATCAGCGTCAGAGGATGGTCGTTCTCGATTACACGCCCGCGATCCAACACAAGCACCCGGTCGCTGTGGTCAGCCATGCACTGCTTGAGACTGAGGTGGTTACTCACTATGCAACGATCGTGGCAAGGCGGTGCGCGATCACCAGCATTGTCGTGTCCGCAAAGCACTCCCGGATCGTCTGCGTGATCTTGCTATCCATCTCAAAGTCAACCGAAGATGTCGCTGGTGTCAACGTCCGTTACGCGGTGCATCTCCACACCGCAATGTCCGCTCGAGCCGGATATCACAGACAGCAAAACCCACCCTCGTCCATGACCAATACTCTTGACTTCTTGAGCAGCGCCCGCGCAAGACACAACAGTTGCCGCTGCCCATGGCTGAAGTTGGCGCCCTCGGCAGCCACAAACGTGTCGAGGTCGGCGAATGGGTTCGTAAGCACATCCGCGGGAGTGACCACGGCGGGGAGAAGGTGTACGCGCCGCAGCGCGTCGTAAATGTCCGCGTCGTCAGCCTCGCCCGATATGTCGAGCGCGTTTCGCAACGTCCCAGCCGGCAAAGAACCGTCCTGCACGACCATGTTGAGGCGCTGGCGCAGCGGCCGGAGAGCGAGCGTCGCGGTGTCGAGCCCGTCGATCTCGATGCTCCCGCCCGTTGGCTCGACCGCGCGGAAGAGGGAGAGCGCGAGGGTGCTCTTCCCCGAGCCCGTGGCGCCTACAACACCGACACGCTGCCCAGGCTCGATTGTGAAGGAGACGTCGTGGAGCACGTCAGGCAAGTCAGGGGCGTAGCGCACACTCAGACCGCGCACCACTATTCCGCCCTTCTCCGGCCAGTGTGCGGGCGGCACAGTGCCGCCCCCCGGTTCCTGTGGTGTATTCTGGAGGTAATAGTTGATGCGCTCGGCAGAGACAAACGTCTGCTCCAGCATTATGAAGCGCTCGAGCAACGAGAACATCGTGACCGACACCTGCGCTGCAAAGTTGAGGATGAAACCTGCCAGCGCGGGCGAGATGTCTCGTCCGACCAGGATGAACCCAGTGATCGTGAGGAACACGGACGAGAGGGTGAGTACAACTGCCCGGACCCAGTTATACACGATCCAGTTCCACGTCTGCGCAACGCGGCTCCGATTTGCCAGTACCTGGAAGATCTTGGTCATCGCAGCCGGTAATCCGAAAGCGCGCAGCATGACCACGCCGTCGATGCTGTCATGGTACAGGCTGATGATCGGCGAGTCGGACACGGCAGCGAGACGGCGGAGGTTGGAGCGCAACTTGCCGAGCTGGTTCGTCACAAGGAGGAGCGGGACGCCAAATGCAACCAGCACGACGAGCATTGCCTGGTGTCAGCTGTAAGGATCACAATATTAGCTTACCGGAGCCTCAAAGCTGACGGTGATGGCAGACACGACGACGCGAAGCATCTCAGACGTGGTGCGCCCAAAGTCGTCGGCTGACTGGCTGTCTAGCCGCTTGATGTCCTGCGAAAATACATTGAGCAGACGCCCAGAAGGTGTGCTCTCGAAGAACGACAGTGGCGCATTCGTGATGGTCCGGAACAGGTCGCGGTGGATCTTCTTTGTGCCCGCCGAGTAAAAGCCAACGTTGCCTACGCCGTACAGCCAGACCCACCTGAGGGCGCCGACCACGACCCACGCCACCCTCAACGTGAGGAAGAGAGTGATATAGTAGTTGAGGTTCGCCTCGATGTTCGGATCACCCGTCCAGATCTTCATCACGTAGTCGATGGACCACGACAGAGCCTTCGTGCCTCCATACAGGATGATCCATATGGTCCAGTACCCAAGGCCGCCAGCCGCGGCGATCACGAGCCAGTAGTGTCCCGAAGCGACATGCCCGACCTCCTGGTGCTCTTTGGTGTACACCGCCCGCGCCTTGGGTTCGTCCTGGTCGTCCTCCACGGAGAGCAAGTCGTCTCGTTCGGTCTGGCGGATCTCTCGGACCAGAGCGGCGTCATCGTCGGGTGCCATAGCAGTCTGCGCGTTGAGGTTGACGAGTGTGTCGAGAACATGGATGGCCTCAGGACGGGCCGTGCCTGTTGCCGGCAAAGGCGGCAACTCCTCCGCCGCCTGCAAAGGCGAGCTCATCTGCATGAGGGAGGGGAGGTGTGCGCGCCGCGCCAAGCACGCCTCCTGCGCTTTCCCATCCGCAATGGCGACGACATAGTCCGAGACAGGGAGGCAGAGGCCCACGTGGTGGCTGACGAGGACGACCGTGCGGGCCCGAAGGAGCTTGCCGCGGAAGCACTCGTCGATGAGGAACTGAACAGTGTGCGCATCAACCGCGCTGAGCACATCGTCGAGGTATATCGTGCGGGCGCGCGAGTACACGCAACGGGCAAGATTGATCCGCGCCTTCTGTCCGCCAGAGAGGTTAACACCATTCTCGCCCACCTCGGTCCTGTCGCCGTTGACAAGCAGCGCGAGGTCCGCTTCGAGCGAGCATTGCCGAAGTACCTCCACGTACCGCTCCTTCCATAGCGGCAGTCCGAAGAGGATATTGTCGCGCACGCTGCCGTGACGGATATAGCTCTTCTGCGGGGCATATGCAACGGTGCGCGTCAGCCACTTCTCGGTCGTCCACTGCATATGCTGGTTGGAGTGATCAAGCAGCGTCGCGTTGATGGGGGAGCGCGGCGAGATGACGTTGCCGCTCTCGACCTTAGCTTCGCCGAGGAGGGCGCGAAGCTGCCGTCAGCATCTGTACGTGGTTTAACTGGCGAGGTTGGCCCACTCACGAAGAGGGTCTTTCCTGCGCCAAGCGGACCGCAGATCAGCGTCATTTTCCCCTGAGGAAGGGAGAGCGTCACCCGGCGCAACCGGAACGCGTGTACAGATTCATCTGAGGGGTGCACGGCGTTCTCTGGCACCGGCCAGGTGAACGTGGCATTGTCAACAGCGATCATGCCGTCTGACACATCTTCCAGGTTGACGTCGACCTCGGCCGTGTTGAGGTAGTTCTTAAGACGGTCAAGCGCGACCTTGGAGTTGAGCACGACGTCGATCGCCATTGGAAACACGTCAAGGCCAGCCTTGACCTTGGCGAAGCTGTATCAGCCAGTAAGACAGAGCAGAAACCCACACGAGAAGGGTGACAAAGGCGGTGGCAGGCTCGAGGTCTCGGCCCAACACCTTCGTATAAAATACAAAGGTGGCGGCAACGGCGAAAGCTGGCAGAAGGTCTCCGACAATGTTGAAGAACGTACCCAACGTGTAGCGCCACCGCTGCCATACTGTCTCGATGTCGCGCAATGCACTGACGCGGCGGGTTTCGTACCCCTCAAAGCCGTTGAGCTGGTGTCAGCTCAGGCATGAACATGAAGCTCACCTTGATGACCTTGATGCCCGCCAGGAACTCCTTGATCGCGCCTGTCCGTCCGTCGCGTGCGCGTGCCCAACCCTTATCACATTCTGGTGTTAGCTGCGGACTACCAGCACGATACCTCACCATAGATCCGCTTGGCGATCCAGGCAGAGATGGGTGCAAAGAGCGGGACGCAGAGCAGCGCAACCGCCGAGCTCGAGCCAAGCATGTTATACATGAAGACGAGACCGATGATCACTGGGGTCAGCTGCAGAAGCGCAATGTCGGCAGACGTACACTGGATAATGCCGTTGGATATGTTCCAGATGTACGTAGCCATCGACGCGACAGTGCCCACGTCAATCGTAAGGAGGTTCATGACCTGTGCACGACCCTTGTTGGCTTTCTGATCCTCCTCTGAGGTGAGGTGCTGCGCCTCCATGGCCTTGACGTCGGTCGAGCGCAGGATCTTGGCGTACAGCTGCCATCAGTCACACCCGGCCAGGACGCACAATAGCGGACATGGTCATGCGCACGGGGTTGTGCAGCAGGTAGTTCTCGCGAACCCAAAGGTACGCCGAGAGGGTGACGCCCAGCACCTGACCGACGAGCATACCCCAGCACATGAGGTACAAGTATGCGGGGTCCGGGTTTCCAAAGTCCTCGATGAACTCGTAAGTCGCCGTGATCTGGATGTAATTGATGAAGACGTTGGCCGTCTCCAGCACAAACGCTGCGTCAGAGTCTGCATACACTGGCTCTCACTGATGAAGATGACCTTCCCACGTCCGGCCCAGAGGGCCTTCATGAGCCCGATCGCTGTGGTAGCCTGGAGGTCCATGCCCTGCGGTTCGAGGGCGGCGAGGTGCTCCGTCCCACCCCTCCGCACCCAATCCTCCAACACAGGCAGGTCGGACTGCTGCAGCGCCTCTACCTCGAGGCTCTTCTTCGCGAGGCTTATGCTCTGTTGTTAACCTTCTTCCTCATCGCACTCACATATCCCAGTGTGAGGAAGTTGAGCATGCTAGAGTTCCCGTAATCGATCACGGGCATGGTGTCAGGCTCCTCGTCCTCGAAGCTGAGTTTTCGCCAGTCGAAGTCTTCATCCGGGCTCGACTCGACTCCGAAGCCAGAGCCGAAGCGCGCCTCGCGTGTGCGCAACAATGGCCCACGTCGCATACACCCGGCGCTCACACACGCTGCGATCAGCGTCACGAGGTGCATGCGCCCGGTAAGGAGGGTCGCGGCGTCGACTGGCGGTGGGCCGCGTTGTGTGGACAGAATATACACGACATCGGGAGCGAGGTGGAGGATGATGGAGGCGAGGCCGGCGAAGAAGGTCGCGACGCAAGCGAGCCGGTGTATGCGCATGTTGGCAAGTTCGCCTAAGTCGGCGGGCCGCAGGCGGGAGGGGAACGGCCGCCACACTAGCGTCGCCGAGAGCATGCCCATGCTCCCGAGCTGGAGTCAGCATGTTGGTAGAGAAGGGGAGGAACGGATGAGGGGGTGAAGGGGGGGGATGAAGGAGGAAGGGAGGTTGGTGGGAGAGAGAAGGAAGAGAGGCCAGGGAAGGCGATGGAGAAGATACGACGGAGTAGGACAAAGGAAGCAACTAACAGTGAGGATAATAATAATTACATCCGCGCCCCACCGCGCGTGACCGATCCACCCTCCTTCCTCATATACCAGGTGCCCAAGATGCACCATCCCGGCGAGGAGCGCCGCGGTAAGACTCGCGCCAAGTGCAATTTTCCCTTGGCGCACATTACGCCTGAACGCGCGGAGTCGGACAGGTCGATCGGTATCGGCGTCCGCTGTCCCAGACGCCAGGAAGAAGGTGCTGTCGGCGCCGGTGGACATGTGATAGTTGACAGCTTGACGGAGAATGGGTGGATGACTGGCACGGTGATGGGTGACTGGGTGACTAGTCCAATTTAGGGATGGGGTAAAATGCGGGGTAGAGGAGGACTGACATCATCTCATGCCATGGTGCCCTGTGGCAGGTATACCTGTGATCAACATACATTCGACATGTAGACCGAGGGCGCTTCATGCTGAGCAGTGGTGTGGGTTGGTAGTTCTTCCTCATTTATTGACAGTAGCAGGAGGAACATGAACATGGACGAGCTGTGCGTCAGTTTTCCGGGTGCGTGGAGATGACCTTCTAGGACTCAAGTCGGGAGAGAAAATGACCTGGCGATAAACCGACACCACAGACAGAGTCCTCGACCACCCCACACTGACCCATCAACCCCTCGGCGGTAAAACCATTTCGAAGCTAGACCATAGCGCCATTGCCGCCGGTATTGGCACTGACCAGAGCACTGGGCGTACCCCTGTGGCCTGTGGGACTTGTAGAGGTATGCGGAGGATTGCTCTGCCGGCGGCAGCAAGGACCGCGTCATGTCGGCCTCTTCGGCCAGGTTTGCTTTCACTCGGCGCTCCGAATGTTCCGTCCCCTTTATCGTTCTAAGCGAGTTTCAGCAGAGCCACAAGCGCCCTCTGCGTGAGCGTTCGTCTCAAAGTCTTACGCAATTACGCGATTGCGCAAATGTACACCTCCACATTCCTCCGTGCTGGTCGCAAGTCGCATGTCCAAGTCGCATGACCTACAAGAGGTGGGCGGTGGGCTGTGGGCTGTGTGGGCGTGGTGGAGCAAGATCGCATGCCGCCAGCCGTGTCCTGCTCCACACGGCGCACAGTACCATTGCCGCCGGCTCAGCTCGTCAGGCACGGATGACCTTGCGCGTTAGGACAACCTTACAACCTGGCAACCGGGCAACCGGGCAGCCTGGCGACCTGGCGACCTGGCGACCTGGCGACTTCTACCCATTTTCACCTCCGGCTCGGATTGATATGACCCACGGTCATGGCAGACGTACAATTTTGAGACCTGACGCCAGCCCACCCGGACCTCGCTGGCTCGTGGACGAGAAGCAGGCTAGAACTTGAAGTGCGAGGGGTCTACTGCTCTCTGCTCTTGATGTGCTGTGCTAGCCAAGCCGGCCGGCTCATCGAGCCCCAAGCGGAGCATGGAGCATTCGTCTGAGGAGCTGACATCGTGCGAGCACGGAGCATGGAGCATTCCTCTGCTAGCGGCCGGTTCATCAAGCGCCAAGAGGAGCATTACCATTCTCACGCAAGCCACTTGCACTTGATGATGACAGGAGAGATTGTGTCATATGAGCAAGTTGACAGTTTACGGGTTACGGGTGACAGGTTACAGGTTACAGGTTACAACAGTACCCGGCAGTTGTTGAGTACATGAGCCAACAACATTCCGCACGGTAGCTGTAGCCGGCGGGATGATGTGTTCGGAAATGATGCCAAGCGGTAGTTGATCGAGATTGTTAGATCACCGGATCACAAACGCGTTCCTTTTCCCAGGCCACTGACATGCGATCACAGTTTAAACATTTTCCGGTTACAGGCAACTTGGGGGTATTTTTTGAAAGGCGCTCAACAGTAACCGGCAGGTCGTAGTCGTAACCGGGTCGGAGCGGGATGAGATAGCAGTCTGGGCGCTGAGAAATCCGCACCATCAGAAGAAATCGTACCAAGAGATGCGACGACGTGACAATGCGACGATGCGACGATGAATAATGCATACAGATTGCCTGACGCACATGGTGCATCCATAGCAGTCAGCGGCTGGCAATCTTGTGAGCGGACTGGTACCACCGCGATTCGAAACGCTATTTCGAACCAAAGTCATATTCGATCTAGAACTAGTGGTGTTTTCGAACTGACCCCGCATGCACCCGTGTGCTTATCTCCGTGCCGTGCGGGGCGGGCCGGAGTTGGCCGAATCTACTTTGAGCCCACGTCTACCCCAGGTGTGGGGATATTTTGTCTTGGGGACAGAAAGCGAAGAATAACATTGACATGAGGATTGATGGTGATGAAGCGGGTTGGGGCGTTGTGAACGCTGGGTGCGCCGGTTAGGAGGATAGGGTTGTAGGCGGTGAGGCGGAGACGTGAATACCCGCGGACCTTGATGGGATTGAGAAAGGATCATATCGAGTCGATCGAACGCGGGGGGGGGGGTTGTATCCTGGGCATTTGGATGCTCGGCTACTTTGTTGTAGGCGGTGGCGCGGTGGGCGGGTGCACGACAGAGTCAGTCAGCTGTAGCCATCAGGCTAATCAGGGACAGGGGTATAGGGATTTCTGATTCTGAACGCCCAAGCTACCAACTAGAGATTGGGGCGCGCAGTGCGACGATGACTGAGGGCGACGCGCGCAATGTCCGGGGAAGTACGGTGCGGCTAGGTGTACCCGCTCGAATCGATTGCGAGCATCCAACAAAGGTGCGCAAGCGTCAAGTGACGAGCTTTGAAAAGGGACAAACCATCAGTTTCAAAACCTCGGAAAATGTCGGGGTCGGATCCAAGCGTCTTTAGATGTGTGTAATATTGTTGTAGACGCGGTTCAATACCTCGCTTCCTTTCAATTACACATCAACAGACCAATCATCTTGGGGTCTTGGGGAAAAGTGGAGGCAAAGTGGAGGTTGGAGGCGTCATGTAATGATACACCTTTACATTCAGACGTTGAAATCTCACCAATGCATACAGTTAGAAGTATGCGGAGAGAGATAGTAGTAGACAAGATGTACATCTACGACCAGTGTGAATTTTATGAATGTAGGGTGAATTGATGTAGCTACAGGCTTGTGTGATTCAAGTCGCGTAAAATGTTTACAGGGGTGTGTTGGCGAGATGTAGTTTGGCTGATCCGTGCCTGAAAAGAGGTATTCGAGTCATCCGATTTCCTGTAAAGTGTGTGTTGGTGCGCCACTCAAATCTCTCTCAGTTGTTGTATGGTAATATTAGTGGGCATTAGCCGCTATAGTCGGGTCAAAGGGGGGAAGGGGAAGGCATGAACCCAGCGGGAATTAGATTGCCTGGATTAGGAGGACGACTCACCACTCCCCTTGCTCCATCACATACCCACTCCACTCACGTCCCCACCCCCACCTCCCCCCCATCCGCACACACCTCTCCCTTCTGCTCAGACTCTTTCGTATCTATCGCACCCCACCCTCATCTTTGTATATAAGACATCAACCCATCACACCATCTGGCCCCTCATGCTCATCCTCTCTCGCGCCACTCCCTCACTGCGCTTCACTGCCTACCATTCGTCTCCCATCATCTCACACATTGCTCGCAACACTCGTATCAACTTTGCCGCATCTCACATCTCCGGTGAGTATTTCGAACTATTCCTGGTAGTGGCCGGGTGGTGGCCGGAGGTGACCGGCCCCGCCTACTCCAACTCAAATCCAACCAGAATTATAATACACCCCCCACAACCCACCCACTCTATCCCGATCCGCAATAGAAGAAATAGATCAGCTCCACTTGACGCAGCCCCCCACCCAACTCGTCATCTTCCCTCCCAACCCCACCTCATCTTACAACTGCCCACTCCTCCTCCTCATCCTCCTCCTCCTCCTTACTCTTCACCATCGCAACAATGTCTGACCCAGTAGTTCGTACCAAGATGACCGCCACCTCGCACCAGATGCGCCCCAATGGCCCCACCCCTCCCCTCACTCCCAAGTCAAATTCCCTCCAGCTCCGTGAGTTACGGTCAGGCGACATCGAGCACGAGCATGATCGTATCGAGCACGAGCTAACCTCCCAGCCTTCGGCGCTGGCCTCGGCCGCTCTAGGCCCAACATCCACCGCGAGCAGAGCCTCCTTCGTCTCCAGCACCAGCTCGACCAGCAGCCAACCTCGCTCATGAAGCACTCGCTCCTCTCCCGCATTCGCCGTGAGGACCCCGAGCTCTTCTTCGCCGCCCTCCAGGCAGACCTCGTCAACCTGTGAGTTGGGTTTCTTAGTCACCTATTTGTGGCTTACGCCACCATTTGCATTTGCTAACATTGTCTCAGTGCCCCTGTTGTCTACACCCCCACCGTCGGTGAGGCTTGCCAAAAGTACTCGCAGGTCTACTCGGGCCCTGAGGGTCTCTACCTTTCGATCGACGACAAGGTGAGTTTGTTGTGGTTGCCGAATGAATCGAATCTGTGAATGCGATGGGGCGGCCATGTCAAATGGGGCGCGTGACCTGTCATGCCCGCCATCGCATCGCGGTGCATTGTACAAGTTTAGTGTGGCGCACATCCCTCATTGGGATCTTCCGCAGGGCTTTTTGGGGCAAAGGAGTGTACAAGTCTGTGCTCACACCTCTCCAGGACCAGCTCCCCCAGATCCTCTCCGAGTACGCCGCTACTCTCAAGCACCAGCCCCAGATCATTGTCGTGACCGATGGCTCGCGTATTCTCGGTCTTGGCGACCTCGGCCTCGGCGGCATGGGCATTTCGGTCGGCAAGCTCAACCTCTACGTTGCCGGCGGTGGTCTGGACCCTTCGGGTACCCTGCCTGTTGTCCTTGAGTGAGTCGTTGCCCCGCACAGACCCGGAGTATCTCTAGTCCTCGGGTTTCCCGGTGGCGTTGGAAGAGGCGGACTAACCGAACAGCATGGGCACCAACAACGAGTCGATCCGTGAGGACCCTCTCTACCTGGGCCTCAAGCGCCCCCGCGCATCGTTTGACGACGCCGTCTCGTTCATGGACGACTTCATGGCTGCCGCATCCAATCAGTTCCCCGACACGGTCATCCAGCACGAGGACTTGTGAGTGGCAAGCCAGTTTACGGCTTGTTCTTTTATCCGAAGCGAGGTCAGGGGCTGACGCTTCTTTAGCTACTCGGAGGCCGCGTTTGAATTCCTGTCAAGGTACCAGAGCAAGTACTGCATGTTCAACGACGACATTCAGGGGTGAGTAAAGATGGTGGCGCATTCTTTCGCACCAAGACGCCATGATCTCCAGCGCTAACCCCATCAGCACTGGATCGGTCATTCTCGGTGGTTTCGTTGCCGCGGCCAAGGCCGCTGTCAACCTTTCCGGGAGGGATCCCAAGGAACACAAGGTCGTCTTCCTCGGCGGTGGCTCGGCCGCAATCGGTGTCGCCAAGGAGATGATGAACTATTTCCGCATGCTCGGCCTCTCTGAGGATGAGGCAAGGGAGCGCTTCTGGCTCATTGACACCAAGGGCCTCATCACTGCCACCCGCCAGGACGTCGTCGACGGCCGCCTCGCTGAGCACAAGAAGTACTTTATCCGCAACGACAACGAGGGCCAGGAGTACAAGACCCTCCTTGACGTCATCGAGTACGTCAAGCCCACCACTCTCGTTGGTCTCTCGACCACCTTTGGCGCGTTCCCAGAGCCGGTTGTCCGCCGCATGGCCGAGCTCAACCAGGCTCCCATCATCTTCCCCCTCTCCAACCCCACCTCCAAGTGCGAGCTCTCGTTCGAGGACGCTCTCAACTGGACCGACGGCCGTGTCCTCTACGCCTCGGGTTCCCCTTACGATCCCGTCGTGTACGACGGCCAGCTCCGCGAGCCTGGCCAGGGCAACAACTTCCTTGTCTTCCCTGGTATTGGTCTCGGTGCGCTGCTCTCGGGCGCCACGCACATCACGGACGACATGATCACCGCGTCGGCGATCTCGCTCTCGGAGGCTCTTACGCCTGAGGAGAAGGAGGCGGCTCTCCTTTACCCACGTCTGACTCGCATCCGCGACGTCTCGGCCGACGTTGCTGTCGGCGTCATCCGCGCGGCCCAGAAGGCTGGCCTCGACACGAACGAGCAGCTCCGCGATCTCGATGACGAGTCGCTGCTCCAGCACGTCAAGAACGCGCAGTGGTCTCCTTACCACCCTGCGGGCTACACTGGGCCCAAGAGCGCCAGCCTCTAGATCGTGGGTTCGTTCGACATGTTGTGCAACATCAAAATGGTGCGGGCCGGCGAGGACAGTGCAGCGTGGGAGTAGCATGTGTTTGGGTGTACTATGCGTAATCGCCTGTTAGATCTATGTCAAGAGTTTCATCAATACGAGCTCAAGTCTCTGCGAGGTGGCTGGGCGAGAAGACGTCTGCGAGCGGCCACTGCTATCAGCAACAAGGAAACGCTCTCTCTCTCAGTTCCCAATACCTCATAGATCACGTGTCCCATCTGCATTCTCATCTCATCTCATCTCACATTCCTCTGGCCAACTTGCAGATAAAGTCACCGACAATCTTGATCGCCGCCGCATGATGTATGCGCGGACCCCACTCCGCACAGTAGGCGCCGATAATTCGATAACATATGTCCCCAAATGTGCGCTTGCAACCGCTCAACTAGGGCGCTAAGCAACTGCCGCAGGCACGCGGCACTGGCGACGTGGACGCGATGGCGATCGAGGCTAGATACGTGCGACATTCCATACCATACCATACCATACCATACCATAGCCAAAGCCAGCGCCAACTTGAACCACATCTAGGAGCTGACTGTCACTCAGTAGGCTCAGTAGGGCTCGGTACATGGCGTCCATTGGGGAGTTTGCGCCACGGCCTAGCCATGGCGGGCGGGTTGACACTCCAAGAGCCGAGCGGAATGGCGTGCAATCTGGAATGCGAGCCATCGAGCTTGGACGCCCACTGAAACGGACAAAGTCGGTTGTCATATTGTCATCAAGATCTCGGGAACACTTGACGATTGACGAGTGCGAGTGCGGTTGCATTCGCGCCGTCCTCGTCCGCTCCTGACATAACGTACATCTACGCAAGCCCGATTGAATCTGCAAAATGGGTACCGAGTGGAGACACGGAACCACATCATACACAAGTCTGTCCATAGCTACCGGCACACCATACCCGTCATCTATCTAATCAACGATAAAAAATGAATCCAGGAGGTCCTTCTCGGACGCCACCTGCGCGGCCTTGACATACCCGGCCGTCTCCCTACATCTACATACCCGGCTCCTCTCGCATATTCAGCAATCGCACGGGCCTGCTCTTTGATTTCTCCGGAAGAAACAAGGCCGTCGGGGCAGGGACAGGCGAGGTCAGACGAGCAGGCGAAGTGGCGGGTGGCGAGGATGGGCGAGATAGCCGACAGCGAGGGATGTACCCTCCACCCTTGGATGTAGGGTCAAGTTGATGTGAGCACTCGAGTCAACAACACAAATACAGTCTAGTCTGGCTGTGCATGAGCGATACAGAGCTCCTTGCTCGCAACCAAGGGCTCGGTTTTGGCCAGACAGGCGCTGGATCACCCACTCCCCATCCCGACAGCGTCAGACTCTACCTACTCGGTGGCCAGCCAACACGTCGTGGCCGCTCTGATGGTTTCTGACATGGCTCGAAAATCAGACATTGAGCGCCGCTCGGCCACA
Organism: Cutaneotrichosporon cavernicola; assembly: GCF_030864355.1. Lineage (NCBI taxonomy): Eukaryota > Fungi > Basidiomycota > Tremellomycetes > Trichosporonales > Trichosporonaceae > Cutaneotrichosporon > Cutaneotrichosporon cavernicola. The sequence goes on along the minus strand of NC_083397.1, from coordinate 2,771,787 downwards.
AGAGGTAGCGTCAGAGTCTGCGTACATATTGCATCCCCATCTACTGGTACCCCGGCACGATCCGCGTAACCTCCTCCATCGCTGCGACCCACTTCCTCACCCGGGGATTCCCACTATTAACCCAAGCATCGTAGTTTGGCCCCGGACTAACCTGTCCAGAGAGGTACCACCCGAAAACAGCGCTATCGGCATGGCTCGGCTTGTCTCCATTGACGAACACGCCCTCCTTCTCGCCCAACTTGTTCTCGAACTCGCTCAACACTTTACGCACTGAGGCGGAGATCTTGGACGCCGTCACGGGATCGAGGATATTGCTAATGTCTTTCTCGAGAGCAACGTTGTCGCCCATATACTTTGTGCTGAGGAAGTAGTTACGACTGGCGCCGTCTTGCATGGCCCAGAAACCGGGGCGGAAGAGAGGCCGCATGGCGGGTGCGAGACGGGTCTGCATCCATTCATCAGTGGAGCGGTCGATGCCGTTTGGGAAGAGGGTGCGGGATGGGGTGCCGTGGTGTTTCTCCAGCTTGGGTTAGACAAAGCATAGGACTGGCTTGGAGAGCTCACCCACTGCGCAATGGCCCATGAGTCGGTCACAAAACCGTCCTCGGTGATCAGCGTGGGGACTGTTACTTGATCGTTGCCCGTCTCTTGGGCGAGGCGACCGCGGATGATGGGAAAGGTTAGGGGTACGACGTTGTAGTGGAGCCCGAGGATGCTGGTGTCAGCGTACGAGAGTAGAGGGTATGCGGGTGGAGATCGGGCCGAGGACGCTTGTGGTCAAGAGAGGAGTATGCGAGTCTTCCATAACGTTTAATGGAGCCGCACAGCCACAGGTTGCACGCCCCGAGAAGACGGGATGGGATGTGTGCTTGGACTGATAGCTGCCACCTCCCCCCCTCCTTCCTCTTCTGCAGCCTGTCCTCCTCATCCCCCTCTGTCCCTCCGCCTCATCTGCCTACCCCATCCCGCCAGACACTCACGCCATGTCGCTCATCGTAATGTGCACAAATGACGAGACATTGGGCCCGCACGAGCGCGCAGCCAGGCCGAAGACGGTATACTCCTTGCTCATGGCTGTCTGTAGTAGTCAAGTGAGTGAGAGACGCGCGTGAGGTAGCCCAAACTACTTATGGTGAGACGCATACTGGATGAGAGGTGGGCAGTTGGCGGAGGTGGAGGTTGCCGAGGTTGATGTCCGGTGAGCACGGAATGCCGACCAGGTCGGAGCGGATAGTAAATCGTGCCAACTATGCATGCAATGTACACTCGTATGCTCCTATGATAATGATACTCTACACCGTGTCCTCCATCATGAGCTTCGGGAGGATGTTCATGCCCAGCAGCTCCTGGATGAGGAGCTTGGCCGCGTACGGCATGGTGATCTTCACCACTGCCTTGGAACTCGCACATCCCTTACACCAGCCCGAGTAGGCGAGCATGCCGCACGCCTCGCAGACCTGCGCGTCGAATGCGTCCGACGAGATCATGAGGCGCTCGAGAAGGAGCTGCGTCGCTCCGTAGCCGATCAGGCAGTCACGCTCCATCTCTCCCAAACGCAGACCACCGTCCTTGGAACGACCTTCGGTCGGCTGGCGGGTCAGGTTGGCGCGCGGACCCGTCGGACGCGCGTGCATCTTGTCCATGACCATGTGCTTGAGCTTCTGGTAGTAGATCGGGCCGAAGTAGACGTAACATTCGAGCGGCTCGCCCGTGATGCCAGACTGCAACATGTCCTTGCCCGCGTAGCTGAAGCCCTTGTCGACGAGGATCTCGCTCATGTCGACAACCTTGGAACCACCGAACGCCGTACCGTACTGCAGCTTGCCTGAGAGCACGCCTGCCTTGCCGCTCAGCAGCTCGATCATCTTGCCGACCGTCATACGCGACGGGAAACCGTGAGGGTTCATGATAATGTCCGGTGAGATGCCGAGGTCGTTGAACGGCATGTCCTGTTGCGGCACGATGAGGCCGCACACACCCTTCTGTCCGTGGCGCGACGAGAACTTGTCACCGAGTTCTGGCCGACGCGTCTGGCGCGTGAGAATCTTGATGAGCTGGTTGCCGTCCTCTGTGTCCGTCACCATGACCTTGTCGATAAGCGCGGATTCGGGCAGCTTGTACACGACAGGCGACGGCTTGAACGTGGCCCCTGGTCCACCGGCACCACGGGTGTCAAGCGGTGTCTCACGCGCCGCGAGGATGTCACCCTGTGCCACGACCGCGCCGGGCGCGACGAGGCCATCGTTGTCTAACCAGCCGTGGCTGTCTGGGCGCATCTCAGCCGGTGGCAGTGCCAGGCGCTCCGAAGTACCGTTCGGGAACGACCTGAGGGGGATAGTCTGCTTCTTTAGGACGTGGCAACGCCCGAAGCCGCGGTCCGCAGACGCACGGTTGACAATGAGCGCGTCCTCAATATCGTAGCCAGAGTACGACATGACAGCGACAGTCGCGTTCTGGCCGGCGGGAAGCTTGTCGTAACCGACGAGCTCAATCGTCTTGGTCTTGACCATCGGCTGCTGCGGGTATGTCATGAGGTAGAGGAGAGTGTCGATGCGGTTGAGCTGGTTGTATGCGATCGCTCCGATCGCCTGCTTGCCCATGGCGCACTGATAAGTGTTACGCGGCGACTGGTTGTGGTGGGGGTAGGGAATAAGGCCGGCGACAGCGCCGAGGATGGTGAATGGCTCGATCTCGAGGTGGGTTGTGTCTTCGGTGATCTCGTGCTCGTAACAGGCCATGTACGAGTCGTTCTCCTCGTTGACGTCCAGGTACTCGACGAGACCGGAGCGCAGGAAGTGGTCGAATGTAACCTTGCCCTCCTTGAGGAGTTGCATGTGCTCCTGCGTGACCTTTGGATGGGCGTTCTCCACAATGATGAGGGGACGACAGATACGGCCACCGTCAGACGCGATGTAGATGACGCGCTGGTGGGTGTTGATGAAAATCGACACGAACTCGGATGTGCGGCCGGCTCGGCGCAGTCTGCGGAAGGTCTGGACGAAGCGCTTCGGCAACGAGGTGACACCGATAAGGGTACCGTTGACCTGGACGAGGTGTACGCCTGGTGTGTACAGCTCGTTGCCGGTCATAAGATTGATATCCTCGACGCCGAGCATGAACGCGAGCTTGATGAGCGGGTCCTCCGGCGTATCGGTGGTGATGTGGGTCATGAGCGCGAGGTTCTTGACCAGACCACAGGCTTCTCCTTCGGGTGTGTCGGACGTACATAACATGCCCCACTGTGAGGGCTGCAATGCACGTGGGCCGGAGACCTTGCGGGTCTTCTCGAACTGCGACGTGATACGCGTCATCATGCCGAGTGCGGCGATGAACGACAACCGCGACAGGACATGGGTGACACCTGCGCGCTCGACATGGAAACGCTTCAACGACCAGTTACCAGTAGAGATGGAACGCACGAAAGCCGACGTGATAATGTCGCTGCCGCCCACGCGCACAAGCGACGACGCGTCGAACGGCCCTGCGCGCGATTTCTTCTCCAAGATCTTGTCCATGCGCTTCTTCAGGTCCGAGTTGAACGTCTTGAAGGAGTCCTCAAACAGGAGCGAGAGCAGCTGGCCGGCCAACTCGAGACGCTTGTTACCAACGTAGTCACGGTCGTCGACCATGTGAGGGTCGACCATGGCCATGAGGACACGGCGCGTCATGGTGCTCAGGTAGATCGACTTTGGCCTAAAGTTCATGTTGCTAACCGGAACGTGACCAAGGACCATTGTAGCAAGCGCCTGCTGCGCAACGTCCGCGAGGGTGAGCTTTTGTCCAGCCGTGCGGTCGTCCTTGTCCTGGTTTGGCGACACGCGCTGACCAATCCACTCCAGCGCCTGGCGCTTCGTCAAGATCTTCAGCCTGGTGTCAGCTCAATTAGGTCGCGGAGCTCACCTAGTCGCCTCCTCCAGAGATACACCGAACGCCTCCTGGTACCGCTCGTCCGAGCCACATGTCATCTGGAGAATCTCCTTGTCGCTCGTCAGGCCCATGGCCTTGAGGGCGATGACAATCGGGATAGGGTCGCGGAACGAGTTGTGTCGCAAGTAGATACACTTCTTGGCCGTCGTGACATATGTTTTGACGACACGGTCGTGGGTCGACGAGGTTACTTCAGCCGTGACAACGTCCTTCTTCGGGTCCGCCATGACGATGATACGGTTTTTGCTCAGTTGCTCTTGCACCAGAATGACTTTCTCCGTGCCCTTGACCACAAAGTAGCCACCTGGGTCGAGCGGGCACTCGCCCATGCGCGCAAGCTCAGCTTCCCCCTTGCTTGCGAGGTGACACAAGTCGGAGCGCAGCATGATCGGCAGCTGGCCAATGTGAATGCCCTGCTGCTTGCGGATCTTGTCCTCGTGCGTGTACTCAATGTCGACGTAGATACCGCCCGAATACGTATTGTCGGTAAGACGGCATTCCATAGGGGTTAGTCGCTGGTTGACCGCGCCGACCTCCTTGCGTAGTGGGCGACCGATACGGATGTCGGTGTATTTGATGTAGTAGCGAGGGTTGGCATCTGACTGCACCAGCGAGTTGGCGTGTAGGATAGCCTTGATGTCGGTGTGAACAAAGTAGTTGAACGAGTCGAGGTGCTGCTTAACGAGACCCTTGACCTTGAGGAAGGCCGGGAGCAGCTCCCACTTGTCCTGCGTGTTAGCCAATCTGCCCTTCCTTGGTCCAACTCTTCTCCTTCCCCCGCTACCGACTGAGAGACTCACCTCGACAGTCTTCATACCCTTGGCGTACCAGTCCGCACCCTTTGGACCATGGGTCTTGCGCATGAGCTCGGCCCACTCCTCCTCTCCTTCTTGAAGGTTAGACTGGGCCTGAGCCTTTGGTCCCCGAACAGGCATCTTGCCTTTCCGCACGCCAGCGCCAGTGCCAGTGCCAGGCGCGGTGGAGGCGGCCTTTGAACCACTGGCAGGGGCTGGGGTGATGGAGGGCCGGGGTTTGGCAGCGGGACGGCCAGCAGCGCCCGGAGCTGGCCGCTTCACTGTCCGTGATGGGCCGGATGCTGCAGGTGGTGGAGCCATGCCGTTGTTGTTGTTGGAGGGTGATTAGAGTGGGACTTTAGAGTGTTGGTAGTTCTTTGGGAGAATTCTGAGCAAGCAGCCAAGGTGTAGCGGGAGTAAATTCAAAGTGGAGGTCATGACCACCATTATCGAGTCTGACCAGGCACAAGTAACTCGGTGGCAAAACACTATGATGATACACCGTGGGAAAGCTGATAGCGACTGTGGGTGGTCTTGTATGTTTTGTTTCAGACTTGTCGGGCCAGGGCCAGGGGAGGGAAGGGTTAGGGTTGTAAAGGTGTAAAGGGGTTAAGCTGTGCGGTGTGCGATTTGCGGTGTTCTAAGCGGTGCTATTTACTCCACTGCTCAACTTTGTCATTCTCTCGTTTCCGTCCCTCTATATGGCCCTCTAGTTACTCTAGTTAGTAGCTTAGTAGTTTGCATTACCATCTGTCATTCCAAACAACTTGGATGCTCCAGACTATTTTCATGTCCCTATTTATTTTTCTAGATCAGTCATGCAGTCAAATAGTAGTTTGTGGCACCCAGCATGTGGTCAAGCTCGTGACTAGACAAGAACGTAAGAGGCGTCAGAATATGAAGATTGAGGGTCATTGGGGTCCCTCATTCCCTATGTTGCTCGGTTCCCCTGTTCCACCTCAAATACCGGCCTTGGCCACCACTCTCACTTGATCTTTGTCTCTCTTCTTCTCACATCAATCACTCTTACATCATGGATTCAACACCCCGACAGATCTTCCAGACAGCCAACAACGTATAGTGCGCCCTCCTCTTGACCTCGTTACTGACCGCAGCGTCTTTCAGCAGCCTTGGCAGTTTGTCAAGGAGCTCGGGCAAGGCGCGTATGGGTGAGTGATGCTCAGCTTTATACCGACACGCACCCGCTCCCGGACCACCGTTCATCACCGCTCACCACCAGTTGTGTCGCGTCGGCACGCCACGCGCACTCCAACGAGACGTGTGCCGTCAAAAAGGTCACAAACGTCTTCACCAAGAAGGTATTTAGAGCTGTCAGCGACACTACACTGACAGTCAGATCCTCACCAAGCGGTGCCTCCGCGAGCTCCTTCTGCTGCACCACTTCCGGGGCCACAAGAACATCACTTGGTGAGCTCTCTCAGTCTCTGTATGAGCTGACGCCAGCCTCTATGACATGGACATTGTGTTCGACCCGCCGGGATCCGGCATGTTCAACGAGGTCTACCTGTACGAGGAGCTAATGGAGGCGGACCTGCACGCGATTGTGAGTCCTGTTCTGCCTGAGCTGAGTTGACCCTAGATCCGTTCTAAGCAGTCGCTCTCCGACGCCCACTTCCAGAGCTTTATTTACCAGACGCTGTGCGGGTTAAAGGTATGTTCAGGTTCAGGGGATAAGGCCCCTTCTTTGTTGACAACTAGTACATTCACTCAGCCAACGTACTCCATCGCGACCTCAAGCCTGGAAACCTCCTCGTCAACGCCGACTGCGAGCTCAAGATCTGCGACTTTGGCCTCGCCCGTGGCTTCCAGCCAGGCGCCTCCGGCGACGACGAGCAAGAGGCGCCGGCCTACATGACTGAGTGTGAGTTGCCGCCTGTTGCGACAACTCTGACGCCAGACGTTGCGACTCGCTGGTACCGCGCGCCTGAGATCATGCTAAGCTTTGCCAAATACAACCAGAGCAGTAAGCCGCCGACCCAACCCTTGACGCAACTGACGGCCAGTCGACATGTGGTCCGTAGGCTGTATCCTCGCCGAGCTGCTCGGCGGTGAGCCCATCTTCAAGGGCACCGACTACATTAACCAGCTCAGCCTCATCCTCAACTGCCTCGGCACTCCGACCGAGGAGACTCTCAACCGTGTCGCCTCGGCCAGTGCCCAGAAGTGAGCTGAGCACTCACGTCCAACAGTTGACACCAGATACATACGCTCGTTGCCCATTATGGCCCGTGTCAGGTTCCGGAAACTGTACCCCCGCGCATCAGATGCTGCAATCGACCTATTGGAAAAGCTGCTCTCGTTCGACCCCACGAACCGACCGGACTGTGCTCAGGCGCTCGGGCATCCTTAGTGAGTAAGAGCAAGTGTGTGGGATAAGGTGCAAGTGTAGGCTTGCGGAGGAGGTACAGGGCCAGCCGACAGCCGCAAACACCCCTCTACTCGTCTGTACGAGCTTTGCTGATCTCAGTCTCGCCGTGTGGCACGACAGCTCCGAAGAGCCGACATGCGAGGTGCCGTTCGACTTCTCGTTCGAGATGGAAGACTCGACAAACGGGATGCGCAACCTGATTGTCAACGAGGTTAAACGGTTCCGGGCCGACGTGCGCCAGCCTATCGCGCCGCTGCCCCCGGCCCCGGCTCCGCACCACGCCCTTCCAGCTGCCCCCGCTGCACCGCAGACTGATGGCGCGGGCGTCGGACCAGCCTTCTCTGAGACGGCCAACATGAACCAGGACAGAGATGAGCACCCAAACTCGGCGCTCGAGCGTGAGCTGGCGGGTGGCATCCACGCATAAGTGTCAACGATAAACTGTGATAGATTGAGAAACAGCATAGACCGGCCGTGATGCAGATTGTACATAGGACATGGCATGTGGCATGGCGATGATTGCACGAGATCTCCACCCACCGCTATCGCCGCGACCGCGCGTAGTAGTCTAAGAAGCTCGCTTTCTCGACCCACCCCATACCAGGCACGCGCCGCACCCGCCCCGTCTCAGCAAGCACGATCGCGCACGCGTCGCGCCACTCCGTGCCAGCCTTCACGGCTCCAAGGCCACCAGGCTGCGCGGCGAGGACCTCGGAAGGCATGAACGTCGGCGCACTAGGCGAGTTGGTGGGATGCAGTGTCCGGACCGCCGCAGCGCGCGGGATTGGCGGCGTGAACAGCACGCTGCAAAAATGTGCCCCAGCGCGGGGAAGGGAGCAGGTAGCGCCTGGCAGCAGAGCGCTTGGAGGGGCATGCCGTACGAATTTGACCCAGACGACGCCGCCCTCGCTTACATCCTCGGCGAGCACACCCTCGCCGAAACGCAGCACCGCGCGCCCATTACTCGTCGTCCCCTCTGGAAAGAGGACGACTGTTGAGGAGATAGAGCGCCTCGCGGCGGCGAGGGTGGGATACACCTTATCCGCATCAACCTCGGTGAGAAGAGGGGGAAGAGTGCCGGCGCGAGCCATAAGAGCGAGGGGTGAGATGGCGACGTACCCGGCACAAGGAGGGGCCGGCCCAGACGGAGCGAGGATGTTGGCACTTCCGGTCCCCGTTGCGCGCCCGAACCCCTGTTCGCGCTGAGGAGCAGACGTAAAGACCGGCAGCAGAAAGACGGGGTTGTGCAGATACCCGAGGACGAGGACGTCGACCCATCCCGTCCAGTTTGCGATAATCAAGTCTCCACGCCCTGGGGGAGGGGGAGTATACGCCGTACCCTTCTTCTTCTTTGCAGAAGTCGTCTCCGTGTCGATCCAGTACCATCCCAAGACGGCTAGCGCACCGCGCGCACAGAGGTACGTGACGATGCTGGAGATGAGGGGGAGTGAGCCGGCGAGGACGTAAATTAGGAGTAGGGCGAAGAGGAGGATCGAGCGTGCTAGGCCGATGATGAGGGAGAGGGGGAAGAGGACGATCTTGAGCGGCGACGAGGGGGAGGCGAGGGGAAGGAAGGGCTGGATGCCCGTCGACGGGTCCTGGGGTCAGATTAGAAGCGGGAGGACGTACCCTCCACTTGGAGAACTTTTCCATTGCGTGAATGTGAGCGAGGGTGAGTGAGTTTCAGACAAGAAGACGGAAATGCAAGATGAGATGTCGCCGGCAATGTTGGTGAAATGGCCATGTCCTTGACAAGGGGAGGTGAAACGGAGATTGGACAAACTCCGTTAGTCGCGCGCCTGATTTCATCTGGTGGCACATAATGGTACAACATGGATATGACTACAACTATTTGTAGAACACATGCAGTCGCAGTCTACTCCTTTACTCGTCTAGTCCTTTGCGCCCACCCACCTCCTCTCCGACTCTACGAACAAAAGACGGATTGCGCGGTCGTCCCCGCATAGCTTGCGAACGTTCCATTGGCACCCCGCCAATCGCCACATTCGCCGGCAACGAAGTCTGCCGCGGTCGGGGGGGACGTTCCGCATCCACGCCACCGAAAGTGAAGCGGTGGACTGGTATGGATGCACTTGGTTCGTGTTCCATACAGCCATCCTCTTCTGAAGGAGGGTAGAAGGATGCTCCCAGGATGGGAGAGGTCGGCGCGATTATGGGCGTCATCGCGGCTTGTGAGAATCCCCGGCGTCGGCGCCAAATGGTGGGATCGGACTTGGGCTGGCCGCTCGCCTCGCATCGCCCACTGCGCTTGCCACCGCCACCGTCCTCCATTTCTCCGCGCGCATCAATCTCGCCATTGTCGCTGACTCGATACCAGCTCTCCCCAGTATGGTTCGAGGAAAGGACGGTCGCGGTCGCGCCGTCGTCCCAGTCGCTGTTCGCCCCCGAACCCACATTCTCGGCGGGGACGAGAGAGCTTGTATGCTCCTAAGGTCAGCCAGCTCGCACCAACACATACTGTACTCCACCAGTGGCCCATGATGAGATAAGAAGAAGAAAAAGTCGGGAACAAGTTTATATGCTCTTTAGTTGTACCCATTCGCATTGGGTCCGTTGGTCCGGACTCGATTCTTGGTCTGCTGGTTAGTTTTGAAGCGCCACTGATTGTAATGGTCGCCCGTTCATACGCTCTCCATCTCCAACTCCTCTCTAGACATATCTTGTGAGACATCCTATACCAGGTGCCCCACTTTTGCGTTGCCATCAATTTGGCGGCACCTTTCATAGTCAGCCTGTCTTGGATCCCATTCAAGGCGGTGGCGCCGATTTCCATCTTAGTCAATGTCGACGCCACGCCGACTGGAACGCTCCTCGAGCATTCACACGTTCTCCATCACCACTCTACCTTCAAAGAATGTCTTCTTAGACAGGCTACCCACCTGCCATCTCCCAATTGTTAGCGGCGTTCCGCCTTGATTCGCTCCGCGGCCGCCACCAGACCCCTCACAATCTTCTCCACGTCGGGCCCGACCTCTTCCGCTAACCAAGCCTCCGTTCCCGAAACCGGTCGACTCCCAGTCGAAACGGCAACACCACCGACGATCTCCATTCCCAACTCGGCCATCAACGCCCTCCCGCTCTCGAGCACTTTCTTCCCCCCATCGTGGCCGTGCACGACAAGTCCCGCGGGTCTGCCGCGCCATTCGTGATAAAGCCGATCCAAGGCGGACTTGAGGAGACCCGGCACATGACCGTTATATTCTGGGGCGACGAAGAGAACGGCGTCCCATCGCCGCACGCGAGTTGCCCAACTCCTGTCTGCGGACGGGAGGAATGACCACACTGAGGGCGGGCGGGGCTTGGATGGCACGTGCACGAACGTGCGGGGGAGGTTAAGCGATGTGAGGTCCACCACGTCCAGGACGACACCTTGTAGGGAGAGGGTGGGTATCAAGGCGGCTAGGTAGGTCCCGATGCCGATCGTGTTGCCGCTCCTCCGCTCGCTGCCTAGTACCAATCCCAGAGTGAGTGTGTCCTCGTCAGCGGGGGTTCGGGAGAGTTGATAGGCAAGGGCGAGGAGGGCTACCGCCGCAGTCAGAAGGGCCGGTCGAAGGATAGAAGGCATCTACGGTTAGACATGGTGAATGGGTCCTGTGCGTACATTGTCTGGCCAGAGCCAAGACTCGTCGAAGAGGAAGAGGACTTGATGACGTTGAGAAATGAGACACGCAAACTCGGCCGAGAGATGAAGAGATATTCAAGCGAGTATTCCGCACAGGCACTGTATTTCAACAATCAGATCCCGGTAATGCAATCGGCTAATAGACGTACACCACCAGCTCTAGTCAAGGTATCCAGTTTCCAGTTACTCCACCAACGTAGATAGCAGGTTTCCAGGTTTCTAGCTTTCTCAGCCAGCACGCTGATGTAACTGATTACGCCCCTTCAGTAACGCTCTGTGGACATGCATGTCAAGAGATGGTCTCATCGGGATCATCGGGAGAGAGCTAGAGGTACGAGCGGAAGATCCGCCTCTCAGGCAGGTGTCCGCACGTTGGTCGCCTCCGCTTCAAATGCGACTCATTCTCAACCAGGACCTTCCAGTCACCTCTATCGCTTTCACTACTTGGAAACAAGAGCCCCGGACAAAGCAACGCGTAACAAGAACAATGCCCTGCAACGCTCGCCTGATCTGTTGAACGCATGGGATATGGTATGGGCCCAAGAGCCAAGAGCCATGGCCCTATTCTAAGCCATTGTTCTAACAAATCCCTCAAACTGAGACGAAAAGCTGGGCACCATGGATCGGTGCCCCTTGCTCACCCTGTGTAAACCTGTAAACGCCCCGGTTCTGACCGCTTGGTTGAATCATTCTTGGCGAGGATGGATCCAGAGTGGGCCAATCGATGTCACCCTCTATGAGCTCTGTGCATCACAGGCGGCTTCGCATATGAGCCCGCACTCCCCCCGCTCGCGAACCCCCCAAACCACAACCATGTCCACCACTGCATCCCACTACTCTCAACACGCTCTCGCCAGCCTTCGTCGTAGGCCATACACTCCACCTCTCCCACCATCGCCTCTTGCGCGACCACGATCAATCGGCTCTGTCGTTTGTCTCTCCCCTCCAGCCCAGTTCAGCATGATCGACTTTCTGCGCTCCCAGACCCCACAGTCGCCGGTCAAGATGCGCGCCCAACCCATCAGCGTCGTTGACGCCCTCCGCCAAACCAATACCTACACTTATACCGCACTCCCAACTCCTCCCTTTGAACCCCCAATGTCGCCCAAGTCGTACCCTTCCCCAACCGCAGCGATGCACTCACCACGCGCCCCCGAAACTCCCTCGCCATCACCCAAGAAGACCAAGTCTCGTTCCGCCAAGCGCGACACGCTCGCAACCTTCTTCCGTTGGACAGAGCCAACCCCCGAACTCCGCCCCCTCCTTCTAACCCCAATGGCGCGTGCGGCCGAACCCAACCCCTCCCGCGCACGGGTCAAGGACGACGACGCGACCCGCCTTGCAGCGGCCCAGAGCCGCGTCGTCCCAATCGGCGGAGCGAGGGCAGCGCGCCTCCGTTCCCAGCGGCGGTGGGGGGAACAGCTCGGGCGGGGGCGCCCAGCCCTCAGTCTCGACATTGACAGTGAGCTCAGCTACGAGCGCGAGCGCGTCATGACCCCCGTTGAGAGCGTGTTCGTCGCCCGTGAGCGCGAGCGCGACTCGTGGCTCAAGAGGTAGCCTTGGCCCCAAGCCCAAGCCCAAGCCCAAGCCCAAGCCCAAGCCCAAGCTCAAGCCCAAGCCCAAGCCCAAACCTAAACCGAAACGCACCAGAAGGGCTGCCTCTGGAACGGATCCATTGATCACGGATACCCTCCCTCACGAGCACAGACGGCAGAATTGCCGGTACGGCTACACGACACGACACGACCCCCGGCAGAGCCGGCCGATATAATCATAGCATTCCATGTAGCATTACCTGTGTAGCGGCGGCTTGGGTCGTCGTTGGAGGGGTTAGAGGGCAGCCTGTACAAGACGTGAAGATCTGCGGCTGTGCGATCCCACGCGATCACTAACCATCATTCCAGGCTAATCCCTAACTTGCCATGCAATCTTACCTCCTCAAACTCCACGTGCACAATCCAAGAATCTCTCTCAAGCCTCAAGATCTCAAGATCTCAGGCGCCACGATCTCGTAGCTGGGGGTATGGAACAGAAGCACCCGAATCCTCGACATGCCAGCCTCACACCTCAAGGGTTGATATGGATCCAAATATCGGCATTCTCATACCCACAAACGACGACGACACCGAAGACGAGGCACAGCCCGAAGGAACACGACCAGGTACACAACTTTACACACCGATCAGAGTTAAACGAGCACTTCGAGACGGATTTGGTCACATGGCCTGTCCACTTTGAATGTTCAGGCCCATTCCGTCACGGGGGCGGTGTCGGGTGAGCTCGGAACGTGAGAGCCGTGTCGGCGTAGTCAACGAGCGCTCGTTGTTCCAAAGTCTCGGTGGCACACTCACACATATCACACGCATCACAATACCCGATAAGCCATTGTCCCAGGCAGAGTGTACACAACGGCAAATGACCTCGAGGGGTCCGTACACGAATGCACGTCAGGATGAGGAGCCAAAGATGGAGTACCGCAGCCGAGACATGCTGTAGCCCGGTAGCCCGAGAATAACTGCATTGTTCTTAATCCACAACAATGTATCGGTATCTCCACCGCGCCGTGTCAGAGCCTAGGCTTACCCGTGCATGGTAGACCCGGAGCCCGCAGGCCCGGGTGGGGACGCGGACCAGGACCGGGATGGCAAGCTGGTGGCGGATCCTTATCGGGAGACCTACGCATTCCGCACCGACGGCCAGCTGACCTGTCGACACCTCCGGGTATGCCACACCCAGGCTCCACCGGCCGCACCACTTCGGCCGTATACCCCTCTATCGAGAGTTTGGGCATATAAGAGATAGAGACATATACCTTCAGTTCTTCCCCACTCCACTTGCGCCACCTGTCCGCATACATACCAGATCCTCATTCGAGCTCCCATTCGCATCTCGCGCTCGCGCACATATATCTTGCGCGCTCTCCGACTCCAAGCCACGACACACCATCTCCAACCACCAACCACCACCATATCTGCCACAACCTCACTCACAATGCCGCCTACTACTCAGGCTTCCAACGCGTCGCAGGCCCCGGACGTTCCCACGTTCACCTCGCCATTCGGCGCACCCATCGAGACTACGTCCAAGGAACCTGCGCCGCCGCACCCGCCCCAGCGCCGGATGAGCCAGAGCGAGATCGCATCGCAGCGCCAATCGGCCGCCATGCTCCTCGCGATCCAGAACCGCACCATTGAGGAGGACGAGGACGACTTCTAGGCCTCTTGATCGACATTGTCAACTATTGAACGGAAGTGATCATGGTGAGACACGCCAAATGGATAAGTGGCTGATGACAGTCCTAATGTTTTCCCACTTATCCCACAACCGGAATGTTGTATGTTGTTGCTACCGACCTATTCAGAATGCAGACTGTTTCCTTGCTTGCTTCTTCGTTTCTTGCTTCCTCGCTGTGCGATAAGAAGACTGACAACTAACACCTCTGATGGATGGCATTTCAAGGTCGTTATCAGCCTCGGAGCCGAAGGTGGAACCGATAACTAATCGCAACTCGCGTTCCCCAACCCTCACTCCGTGGTATTGCTTTGTTATCACGCCTGTATGGCGGCCTCTATCGCCACTGAACCTCCCCTATCGACGTTAGACGTGTGATAGTGCAGTGCTGCCAGAATGAGCATACATAGCCGAATATCGGAGTCCTTACGTCCGCGGCCTACGCGGTTGCCACTGTCATGTCACGCGAGTTGTGCCACTTTCCGCGCTCGGCAAACGTCATCGTCATGGCCATTTGGCTACCATTGCTATCGTTCCTTTCATAACGTTAGGTCAGCCTGACGCCTCTCCGTTATGCCTATCACGTCGTTTCGGGCAGTATCGGACAGAGCAACTCGAAGAGCCCTTTGATCTACGCAGCCACGATCACCACAGATACAGATACATGCTACACTACCCTACGCCAGCTTGGCGGCCATCTTGCTCTCGTAAGCCAGCACAGCCTGGAGGAGCGTCTCCGTCCCAATCGCGCTATCGTCAGCCCACTCTCGAGGCAAAACTCACATATCCTCGGGCGTAGAGTATTCGCTGGGGTGGTGGCTAATCCCGTCCCTGCACCGGATGAAGCACATGGCTGTAGGACAGTTGCGGGCCGTGAACACCGAGTCGTGTCCAGCCCCGCTAACCAAATCATCGTGAGCGGTGCCGGTCAGCCGCGCCGCCTCCCGAACACAGTTCACCGCGTCGGCGTCGAAAACAGTAGGGTCAACTGTCGAAAGCGTGTCCCAGCGCGCAATCTCGACCCCCTCCTCTCCACCCACAATCCTCGCAAACTCCTTTCTCATCGCCCGCTCGAGCGCATCCATCCCCTCAAGCTGGCGGTGTCGGATATCGAGGTGGAACACCACATCGTCCATCACGCAGTTGGTGCTCTGAATCGCAGCGCTTCCCACCCGCCCAATGGTACACAGCCCACGGTGGGACTTGGCAATCTCCTCCGCCGCCAGAACCAGCTTGGCGAAAGCGATAAGCGGGTCGCGCCTGTACCCGAAAGGAGTAGTGCCGGCGTGGCTACCACGTCCCTGTAGCGAGATCTCAAACCAGCGCCATCCCTGTACGCCCGATACGGCCGCGACTGGGAGACCCGCCTCGAACAGGATGGGACCCTGCTCGATATGCAGCTCAAAGTGCGCGCTGAGGGGGTTGGAAGTGTGCGAGGCTGGCATGGAGCCGAGCATGTCGTGCCGCTCCAGCTCGGAGCGTACCGAAACCCCAGCAGTGTCGGTACGGGTGTGTCTGAATTAGCGACATGTATATATATAGGACTCACCCGTACTCCAGAGACATGTCGCCAGCATAGACCCCGCTACCAAGGCAGGAGGGCACGAAACGCGCACCCTCCTCGTTCGTCCAGCACACCGCCGCGACGGGGTAGTCGGTCTCGTACTGCGCCGCTTGGAGGGCTTTGAGGATCTCCAGGCCAGCCAAAACGCCCAGGATACCATCGTACCGGCCTCCCGTGGGCTGGGTGTCGAGGTGGCTCCCTACCGCGATGGGGGGGAGGTTGCGACGACCCGGACGCACGGCGAAGATATTTCCCATCGCATCGATGGAGACACTGCAGCCCAGCGCCTTGGTCTCAGAGATGAACCAGCGCCGTACGCGTGCGTCGTCGTCGTTCAAGGCGAGGCGGTTCATTCCCCCGTCGGGGGTGGAACCCCACTGGCACGAGGACTGGAGGGTCGCGTTCATGCGCTGGCTGTCGGTCTTCGGAGTAGTGATCGTCATTGTGTCTCTGAGTGTGTGTTTGTGTACGCTGCGTTTGTGTCTGTGTCTCTGTTTGTGTACGCTGTGTCTGTGTCTGTGTCTGTGTCTGTGTCTGTGTCTGTGTCTGTGTCTGTGTCTGTGTCTGTGTCTGTGTCTGTGTCTGTGTCTGTGTCTGTGTCTGTGAGAATCGTCGGCGGTCAGTCATCCACCCCTCTCTTATATCTCCATCTCTTTTCACTCAGCGCTTGGAGCGGAACGAAAGATGGTGCATCGAGGTCGCATCGCATTGAGGTACGGTGTGAACACCGAGATGCGCCTCATATCCGCTCCACCCCACGTTTCGTGCCTGAGATGGCCAGTCCAAGCGACTGCAGCCGCCTCACAAGCGCCCCTTCCGCCCTCAGATGCCTTACCTGCCCCACTCGGTCGGCTGCCACGCTACAGAGCAAGCTACCGAGCTCTGCTGAGGCAAAAGGCAAAAGGTCGATGCATCCTCAATTCTCATGGCCCAAAACATCTTCCATGTTTTGCACATCGGTACCCGGCGTGCATTCGACGGTTCGTCATTCCAGAGCCGCTTGATGCCTTAGAATGCCGAGCACTTGACTGTGCAATGTCGACAACACGCGCTCACTTCCATGCGGATCTCCGTCTTGACTGGCGTTACGCGCTCAATCTCTCATCTCACATCCCACACGTCTACCCTCTTTCCATCTAGCGCTGTACCCGACCACACTCTTCCATCGTGTCAAGAGCTCGTAAACACAACTGACGGCTGCCACCCAGTTCTTCCTTTGATCACCATCATTCACCACCCACTCACTCTTATCACTGTCACGCGCGGAATCCAGGACACCAATGTTTGCGTTACACTATTGACCAGCCACAACCGAATACCAGCGATCAAACCTGCCACCCGGTGATGTCGCTATCGGCGATGGCGGGGACGAGCATGCTAAACGCCACTGCTGGGACTTACATCGTACAATGAGATGGGCAGGTCGGCGCTCGCACGGGCCGCGGGCGTGGGAGAAAGGGGGCGGTGGTAAAGGATGGGGTGCGCGCCACAACGACGAGGGGCTGAACGCCAACGACCATCCCCCCACCCCTTCCGTCACTTGAAACCGTACATACAACAGTCACAGCTGTATCCCCACGTCAACTCTCACTTCCTCACACCTCATTCATCAGTCACGACCACTCTCGCCATGCCCCGGCGCCGCTTCAGCACGCCCGCACGCCCGCAGCAGCCTGCGCCGCTGCGGCATACGCTCATGCGCGCACGCTCCGATGAGGGATGGATGCTACTCGAGCGCGACGAATTCGAGGGATATCTACCTGGTGAGTCGACCAGTTGGAAAGGCCGCTGAGAACAGCCGCGTGGAGCGCAGACACCCTCCCCCTCTCTCGCCAACCCACCATCGAGGCGCTGGCCCGCGCCTTCGTGCTCGACTCGCCGGGGTCTGGCGATTCCGGTTCTCTCTCCAGCGTCGAAGTAGAGGTCGGCCACCAAGTCATCCCCGTCGGCCACCCCGCCATCCCGGTGCGTACGAGCAGCCTCGAGATTGTGCGCCACAGTTTCGAGTTTGACTTCGATACATGTCCCTCTCTCGACATCCAGGAGGTACCCCGCCGCCATCCAGATGTGCGCAACGCGCCTGCCAAGTTCGTGTACAAGACACCGGCACACATCATCCTCGAACGTGACTGCTTTCCCTTCCGACCCGCGATCATGATCCAGGCGCCGACGCCACCCCGCACCGTCTCCGGCTCGAGCACCTCTTCTGCGCCGCCTCTCACGCCCACCCTGGAGATGATCAAGCCGCCAACGTCTCCGCAGTTCCCCCTCGTGCCCAGCCCGGAATCGCCCGCAGCCATTGCTTCGATCCCGTCTCTCTCGTCGGCGTCCCTCAATTCGCTACCTTCCCTCATCACGCCACAACCCGACCCCACGCCCCGTGAGCTCGCCGAGCGCTCAGAGCGCGTCCAGACCCTCAGCAACGCCGTCATGCGCTCGCGCGCCTACAGCGGCCTCATGCACCGGTATTGCGAGACACTGGGTTCTGCATTCGAGTCCGCTGTCGAGCTTCAGGAAGCCCGCGCCGAGATCGCCCGCCTCCAAGCCAAGGTCGTGCGGTATCGCGATGTCAACCGCTCGCTCGTTGATTGGGGATTGAGACTACGGGAGGAGAACGAGGTGCTGCGCGCCGAAGCTGGGGAAGCGCCGGGCGTGGCGCTATTCGATCCCGAGCGCGACATGCTCAGAAGAGACGACGAGGGTTACGAGGGGTCAAAGGCTTACCAAGGTTACGAGGTCCGACCGGCGTATGGTGGCCACGACACGTATGGGAGCCACAAGGGTCACGACATGGTTGAGAAGGGAAATGAGGAGGATAGCTGGCGTATAGACGAGCGAGAGGAATACGAGCAGCAGGGGGAGGGGTGGTGGTCGATGTAATCTAATTGTCAGCGTGTCTGTTGGAGTAGTTGTGTCACCATACGGATATCATTAGAGAGAAGTGTTCCGCGATGTAGCCGGCTGTATCAAGTTGAGTGTACAATGTGAGAACGTGAGTGTGTATGTGAAGTGCATTTGAGTGTGTTGAGAGCTGCAGGGTGGCGGTGTACTTGCCTCTCCTTCCTTCAGCCACTTCCTTCACTTGCTTGGTACGTCTGGTGGTATTTGCCCCGCCTTCCTTCATCCACTCACCTTTATTCCCTTTTCTCTCTTCTCTCTTCTCTCTTCTCTCTTCTCTCCACGGTCTCCTTACTCCCTCACCGTCTCCGACGCCATGACCACTGTTACTTCTCTCTCACCTATCATCATACTAATGCCCCAGACCATGCAGCTCCCCAACATGCCCGCAGTCTCCGGCGCCAAGCCCGCTTTCCTCGCCATCAGAACCAGGGTCAGTGCAACTCGCTGGGCGCGGTGCCGCATGGTGGCGGCGGTATCTTACCCCGGCAACCCGACGCTATCCCGTCCCACGTTCCTCCGGAAATACTTCCGAACCCGGCACGCTCCGATACTCGCCAGTATACCTCGCATGTTTGGTGTCGATCAGTCCGTCTTCATCAGCAGCACACCAGTGTCATTCGCCCCTGTCATCAACTCTGTGACAGCGCGTGTCCATGGATGAAAGTGTGATACAAAGAGCAAGCCAAGAAACGGATCCCGACACCCCGAGCCCCGAGAAGTAAGCACCGGGTCATTGGGGACTAGGATCAAACGGCACGGTTCTTGGCTGGGTGGATATAGGTAGATCACGCACGTGGGGCGGCGTTTTCGGAGTTGTTAGGCAAGTGAGGAGAGGCAAACGGAGGGACGGACTGAAATGCTTCAGGGTCGTAGTGCGGCCGGTGGAGTGAACCGGGACTGTGCCGCGTGCAAGACTTTTGCAGCTTAAGGGGGTGGTAGACTTTAAGCGGTAAGAAAGGGTAGCCAACCTATACATACAAGCCCGTCACCACCCTATCAATCACCTTCCTCCCCACTCTACATCTTAACCCCCCCCTCCTCCCTCTTCCTCTTTTTCTTATCTTCTCTCTCCTCTCTTCTCTTGTGTCTCAAAAAAAAAAAACACTTGTAATCACCCAAAATGCCGTACCAGTTCAACCCCCTCTTCAACCCCTCGGCCAAGTTCTACGCGCCGGCGGCCACCGAGGCCAAGGACGCCAAGGCCCCCCCCACTGGTGCTGACCTCTACGCTCGGTGAGTAATCCATTGCAGAGCTCGGATGTGCCATGGGTATGGTATCTAACACACAGCTTCGCCGTTGCCGGTGCTCTTGGCTGTGCCATCACCCACGGTGCTCTCACCCCCGTCGATGTCGTCAAGACTCGTATCCAGCTCTCGCCCGAGATCTACAACAAGGTGAGTTGCATCCACATCGGAGCAAAAGCGCCGTTCCTCCGACATCCCTGTGTGCTGGGTCCGGCGGACACACATCCGTGACGCCCGGTCGCCAGCAAATTCAGGATTCAGGTCGTCGCAAACGACAGCAGCTGGCGATCTCACATCGTTACTGCTGTGTAGCACTCCTCGCGGTCATGTCGAGCTCCGCTGACTTGCAGGGTATGATCAACGCCTTCCGCCAGATCATCTCGTCTGAGGGTGTCGGTGCTCTTCTTACTGGTCTCGGCCCCACCGTTGTCGGTTACGCCATCCAGGGTGCCTTCAAGTTCGGTGGTTACGAGTTCTGGAAGAAGCAGGCCATCGACTACTTCGGTGTCGAGAAGGCCTCGCAGAACCGCCAGGCTATCTACCTCGGTGCCTCGGGTATCGCCGAGTTCTTCGCCGACATTGCCCTCTGCCCCCTTGAGGCCACCCGTATCCGTCTCGTCTCGCAGCCCACCTTCGCGTCGGGTCTCGCCTCGGGCTTCCTCCGCATCCTCCGCGAGGAGGGCCCCGGTGCCTTCTACGCCGGCTTCGGCCCCATTCTCTTCAAGCAGATCCCGTACACCATGGCCAAGTTCGCCGTCTACGAGATCTCGGTTGAGAAGATCCTCCAGCTTACGAAGAAGAAGAAGGAGGACCTCACCAACGGCCAGACCACCGGCCTCAACCTCGTCTCCGGTCTCATCGCCGGTATGGCCGCCGCCGTCATCTCGCAGCCCGCCGACACCCTCCTCTCCAAGATCAACAAGACCAAGGGCGAGCCCGGACAGAGCACCACCTCGCGTCTCATCTCGATGTCCAAGCAGCTCGGTCTCAAGGGTCTCTACACCGGCATGACTGCCCGTCTTGTTATGATCGGTACTCTTACTGCCGGCCAGTTCCTTATCTACGGCGACATCAAGCGCCTGCTCAACGCTACCGGCGGCGTCGAGATCGCTGCTGTCCCCAAGTAAATCTAGATTTCCGAGGGAGTACTTGTACCAGATGCACGAGTGTTCTACTAGCAATAGTCACATAGCCGGCCCTGGCTTGCGCCGCTTTATGGTGTCTGCGAGTCTGCGCTGTGCGAGCACGAGTTGGGGTGCAGAGGAGCGCTCGACTCTGAGCGGCGTGACTTTGAGCGAAGAGCCGATGTGGCGGAATGGGTTCCAGTTAAGGTGCTCTGCGCCCTAACAACTAACAACGAGCCCGTCGGCTCCTGCACGAACAGTTGAACCCGACGGCTACGCCGCCTTGCTTGGCCCATAATGTCGCCGTCGTTCCGACCACCTGTTGCTGAAAAGTCGCGGGGTATCGGGCCCCATTCTCCCAGGCACGCCCCACCAATGATCAATGGGACGTCGTGACGCTGGGGCTCCAGGCTGACACACCTCAAGACTCAATCTACCCACCTCCTGATTTGCTCGACGCGTTGGCTATCAAATGCCTCCAAAATACGTCAGCCAGTGGTCCAAGCGTACCGAGATGATGGGATTAAACTGGTACTGGATGTGATCGGCAAAGTCTCGGGCAAGCCACCGCGCCATCCGACGCCATGCCGCCTCGCGTTCCACACGCGCTGCCATCAAAATAGCTATGGGTATGCATTCTAGCCCCTCTATGACTTGCGCCGGTAATGGAGGACCATGTCCGGGCCTCCGCGCCAGTAGTACTGCTTGAGCGTCGCGACCTTCATCTCCGGGTCAGCGAGATGCTGTCCGCACCACAGCTCGAGCGTGTCCTCCGGTCGCCGCGCGGGCACATCGGCAACGCCACTCATCGCGCTCGCGGCCGACATGGCGCGATCGCGGCCCTCCTCGCGCGCGAGGACACCGTGCAGGTGTTCCAGGACGCCACGCACGCGCGCGGTGCGCGACGCCTGCACCTTGAGGCCCTTGCCCGAATCGCGCGACGCGCCCTCGGGAAGTAAAATGAGTGGAATCTTGGGCGGACGCCGCTCCTCGGGCGTCGCGCTCGTGAAGAGGAAGTTTAAGAGCCAGAACGGCGAGTTGAGCTCGAGGGGCTCGATGTCCCTCTCTGTGCTTCCCACCGTTGAGCGGTAAGTCACAATGTACGCGCCGTCCGCATGCGCCTGCTCCGAAATGATGACACGGGTGCTCGTCGGGATGAGCAGCGCTGGCGCGTCTGTTGCTGACGGCGGCCCGAAGGGGCGCGACCGTACCATGTCGAGGAACAGGAGCTGCTGCCGATCGCGGTCCGAGAGCTTGGACACCTCTTCCGTCTTCTCCTCGCGCTTGCTCTCGGTAACAGTCGCCATCGGTGACGCCTCGACAGCCTTCTTCTTCCCGAACCCCTTGAAGCCCTTCTTGAGTAGGCCGCTCGAGCTCTTGTCCTTCTCGTTGGTGGCTGGTGTCGACGATGACGGAGTCGACGGCGTCTTGTCCCCGTTGGTCCCGTCCTTCCGGAGCGAGAAATAGTCGCGGCTCGCGGGCATGCTCCCCGGTGTGAAGTGGTTAGCCACGCTGGGCGAACTCATCCCTGGTGAAGATGTGGGAATATTCGCCGCCTTCGCTGCCGCTGGAAGGGACAGCCATCCACTCGCAGCCGGCGCGCTCTGTCCGAGGGGCGGACCCTCTGGCCGAATCGCAGGCGTCTGAGCTCGCGTAGTCAGGCCAGCAATGTTGATACTCGGCGTGATGCCACCGCCGAGTGACGCGTTGCTGAGGGCGCGCTGCCGGTGTCGCGGCGACTTCATGGGAATGTGTGTGGTTGCCTGCGGACTCCGGCCTACGCCAGGCAACGACGAGGTCATGCTCGTCGGCGAGGTGCTAGCAATGTCATCCTGCTCAGCCTTGATTAACCCTCTGAAGAGGTTGGCTAATGTGAGCTTGCCAATATTAACCGCGCTCGTGTCCTCGAGGTCGCGCTCGTCGATGCCGATCTCCTCGGCCAAGATCTCGGCGGCGAACACACGGTCACCCTCCAGGTGCACCGTGATCTGGCCGACCTTGGTGTCGAGCTGGCACCACGGTAACACGCTGTTCTTGCCCTCGATACGCCGTTGCACCAGCTCGAGAACTTCCTGCGGGTGCAGCTTGATCTCCTGCGGAACGTTTGTTACACCACGCTCGAGCGTGAGTGCCTCGGCTACATCCTCTGCTGCGAAACGACCAAGACACTCGCCGCGAATGAGGTGCCACACCGCTATCTCACCGCGAGTGTCGAGCGTGAGGGCATGGACGCGATCATTGAGGCACAGGCTCCGGATCAGACCTGGTGTACCCTTGATCACCTCGATCGGCTTGCGGCGGTACGGCTTCGCCTCGCTTGTGACCTCACGGTCCTCGAACGCACGTCTGGCAAGGTCACGCGGGTTAATAGAGCGATCGCGCATCATCACCTCAGGCTCCTCAGGCCCGCGCCCTGATGCCAGCGACGCCGCCGACATGCCCGCGTGAGACGACAGCCCAAACGAGTACGGCGAGTCTGGAAGGCCGAGACACACCAGACTCTCGTATGGCAGGCCGTGGAGCTGTACGTTGTCCTCGTCGTCCTCCGACAGAATAGAGTTCGGGATGCTTGCGCCTGACAGCGTCGAGCGGCGGTAGCCGGAGGGGTTCGGGCGGTCGCGCAACCCGCCAGAGGAAACCCCTGGCGATGCAGGTGGCGACGTTCCGACGAAGGTCGGGCTCCCACTCTCGGGACGAGGGAGTGGAGATGGTGCGAACGCGATCGTTCTCGAGTCGCGGCTGTCTGTCCGCATGAGCGTCTCGGGCGTGTCATCGATCGACAGCCGCTTGTTGCGCAGCGGGTTCGGGTCCATGATCGACGTCGGCTCGAAGCCAGTGTCGAGGTGCGCCGAGACGAGCGGTTCGTCGGCCCCATCACCGAAGTCTTGGTGATACGACGCGCCGTCATGGTCCGCGTCAAGACGGTTTACGCGGCGCCCAACGTCACGCCAGCAGTGAACGTCCGAGCTCGACGTCGCGGTCCAGACGTATTCGTCGTCCATTGCACAGATGGAGCGGATCGCCTCGTCGCCCGTCTTGCTCTCGTAGTGGCCTGGCACACCGGGCTGTCCCTCTCTTGCAAGCACAAGACATTCGCCCTCGGACATGTCGCCGCACTGCTCCACATCAACGACGCAGAGGTGCCCATCGCGTGAGCCCGAGTAGAAGCGCTCGAGGTTGGGATGGTTCGAGAAGAGCGACCATACCGACGATGTGTGGTGGTTGAACGTATGCAAACAGCGGTGCTCGCCGACGGACCAGAGCCTGTTGTCAGCATAAGTCTACACAGCAAGATGTGAACTCACTTGATAGTCGTGTCCGAGCTTCCGGTCAGCATGTAACGTCCGTCGTCGCTGAAGAGGATGGCGCGGACGCATTCACTGTGGCCGACGAGCTTGGTGACGGAGCGCTCGCCGGCGCGCGGGTCCCACAATCGAACCACTCGCTCAGGCGTGCCGGCTGCTAAAGAGTGACCAGCTGGGTCTGCACATTAGCACACACTGTAACATCTAGACTCACCAACACCCAGTGCGTAGATACTACCCCACTCGCCTTCGAGGCCGGAACCACCGTGGTCGTCGGCTTCGCTCAGCCGTACCTTGAGTACGGGCTCGTTAGGTTTGGGGCTGGCAATGTCCCACACCGAGATGTCCCGATCGAGGGCGCCCGAGAATAGTACACCAGGGTGACGTGCGAACGCCAATGAACGCACATAGTCGGTGTGGTGCCCGATAAGCGCGGGAACTGTGTCGTCGTCACAGTCGTGCGGACTCCATGCACGAATAGTGCGATCAGAGGAAGCAGTGATGACCGTCTGGTTCCTGTTGCAGAGAACCATGGCATTCACCCAGTCCGTGTGCGTCTGCACGCTCTCGCGGAACGTCGTTGGTGGCGGCGCCTGCTGTCAGCGCAGTCACCAGCCCACTCACGTGGCGTGACATGGCGGCGTGGTCAACCTCCCACCGGTCCTCATACGCCAAATCCTTGCGCTTCCTGGGGCCGCCCGTTACGTCCGGGGTCCCCTCGTCGTCCTCAGACGAGGTATCATCGCCCCCGTCGTCGTCGCCGTCGTCGTCCTCCCAGTCGGGGCCTCCGTCACCGAGCCTCTCCCACCGCACGCGACCACCGGTCCCCCGTCCTGGCACGGGGCGGTATCGCCTTCCGCGTCGACGCATGTGTGGTACATGGGTCTCCCAACTCGCGACGAGTCCATCACGCCCGCCAGTGTACAGGATGCCGCCCGGTGCGTTTGTCCCGCTAACAACGGTGGACGTGTCGAGCGCGAGAGCCGAGATGCCCAGCCTGTGCTGCGGGTGCCGTGTCTCCTTCGGCAGCTGCAGGGAAGGTGGGTTCGCAAATGGGTTTCTACTGGCGAACTGGGCGGCACCGTTACTCGCACCGCCTTTCGGACGGATATAAGGGAAGGAGCGAGCATCGCCACCCGGAGCGGCGCCGAAACCGGGTAGCTCCAGAATGTCGGGTTCATAGTCTGGGGCGGGGATGATGTAGGAGACGCGGCGCTTGTTGGGCTCTTGGACGCCCACCATGGTGGAATGGGAGGTGGGCAGAGATGACCAAGCAGCGGCGCGTGTGGTTTAGTTGTGGATGAGGCCCGGGCGGTGTGGAGTGAGATGCGAGGTTGAGGAAGAGGAAGAGTAATTGTTGATGGTTTGCTGAGGCGAGATGCGGGGGAGAAAAGGAGAGGGGGAAGGGGAAGGGTAAGGGGAAGGGGATGGGGATGGTGGTGGTGGTGTGCGTGCGTTCGTTGATGCCCATAGTCAGTCGCTCTCCCCGCAAGGTCCCCCGCACACCCCACCCCACCACACATCCACCCGCTTGTTCGGGCCATCATGTACCGAAATGAGAACACCCACGTCATTAGGAGGTGCGTAACACGCGAGTGATATGAGCGGAGTGCCTCCACTTTCGAGTCCATTCTCCCATCAGCTCGCTCAACTTGGCTGATCTCGTCATCTCGTCATCTCACCTCATCATCAAAAGTCTAGATATGCCTGTACCTACTTCAACAGCGCCTCCGCCCCTCTTCCCGACCCTCACCCGGTCCGAGGTCGACGCCGCGCGCACGAGCGCGTGGTACGACACCTTCGAGGACCTCACCACCCCTGCCACCGTCATCAACATCGATGCGCTGGACGAGCGCGCTGCCTTCCTCGAGGTGCGCCCTTCTTAGCTCGACAACGGTATTTAAGCTGACATCAGTGGATCGAGTCAGACTCAATCTTCATCCCCGAAGACGCGGGCGCTGAGCCAAGCCACGAAGATGCGCCAAAGTACCATCTCCCCGCGCTGAACAAGGCGATTCGCGCCGCCATCGATAAGTATGGCGCCGTGTTCCCGAAGCTGAACTGGACTAGTCCAAGAGTGAGTGCGCATGTCTGAGCTACTGTAGGATCTGCGCGACTAGTTGACACCAGGACGCCGCCTTCATCCTCCCCCAGGGCCACGGGCCGCTGCACTCAACCTCGCCGCACGACATCTATCTCCTACTCAAGTCCTCTGACTTTGTGCAGCACGACCTCGACCCCATAAGCGCGTACGAAGGCGTTCCCGCCGCCGATATCCCTTCCGAAGTATCGATCGAGCTCGTGCTCAAGAAGTTCACCGAGATGAACCCGAGCCAGGAAGTGCGGTGCTTTGTGCGCGACGACATTCTGTTGGGTAAGCTGAACTCTCCTCACTGTGAGCTGACGTCAGGTATCACGCAGAGAGACACCAACTTCTACGAGCACTACCAGGGTGCGGACGAGCAGGCGGCGCTCGTCTCTCGCGTCCGCGAGTTCTACGAGGACGAAATCTGCGAGAACTATGCTGGCGGGGCGAACTGTGAGCTGGCGTCCGACATTTAAGCTGACAGCAGACGTCTTCGACCTGTACCTCGCAGACAGCGGGAGGATCACCGTCACCGACTTCCAGCCGTACCGTGGGTCTACGGACCCGTTGCTCTTCTCGTACGAGGAACTCAACGAGTTGCTAGCGAGTGCGAGAGCCTCCCCATCCACAAGCGATGAGGCTGAGGCCGGAGCGGAGCGTCTCCCAGAGCTCCGCGTCATCGACTCGCGCGCACACCCCGCTGCCAACACCGGCCCCGCATTTGGTGCAAACATGCTCCCAGTCGAGGCGGTGCAGATGAGCGAGGGGCAAACGGCGAGCGATTTTGCTTTGGCGTGGCAGGAGGCCATGGCGCAGGGCATGGGACGCCGGATGGACGAGTTATCCGACGACGAGCCTGACCTCAAGGGGTCTTTGTGACCCGTTCTGTCTTGGCGCGAGTAGTAGATCATAGAGCAGGCGTGATGTGCATGAAGGGCGTGTAGGAATGTATTATTATATACAAGTGGTATCTCGGCTGGACATGGGCATTGGCATTGACATGGACACGGACATGACAGTTGTTCGTGATTTTGTGGATGGGATTACTTCTTGCCCTTGAAGAGCTTGAACAGGCTTAATCTCCTCTCGTTCTTCTCCTCCTTCTTGGTACTCTCCTTGCTCTTTCGGCCCTCGGCATTGGGGCTGGTTCCGAAGCGGCGAGGAATGGTCTTGTCTCGGTCCATCCCCAGGCCTGCCTTAACGGCTTCACGGAGGCTCATGCTGCTCGCAGGCTTGCCCATGCGGGAGGGCGTGAAGCGCTCCGGCTCGCCCTCGGTCTCGAGCACCTCCTGCTGTTGGAAGGAGGGGATGGGCCGCCGATCGAGATGCGGCTCGCTCTTGCGCACAGCAATACGAGGCCGCTCCGCTACTTTCAGCTCATCCTCACTTTGGACTTACGCGACAACACCCCGCGGTCTCCGCCCCACCGCCGGAACACCTGGCTAACAGGGTGGCGCTTGAGCGTCTGCGACGCCGCCTTGGACAGCGAACTCTTGTGCTCCTTCTCCTTTGGCTGCGGAAGGGTCGTGACAGTCGCATGCGGCGTCTGCAGCGTGGTGCTCGCCGTACTGCGTGAGCTGAGCGACGACATGGGGACTTCGAGTGCCTCGCGCGTGGGCTCCAGCCTGCGAGTCTCAACGCGGACTTCTGTCTTCTGCTGCAGACTCTCCCGGCGCACCGGCGCCTGGATCATGGAGTGGGTAGCATGGGCGCCCGCGAGCGCCTCGAGGTCTGGCAGCGTCATCGTCGGCACGGGGCGGCCCTCCGCCATCGCCCGCTTCGCCTGCTCCACATACACTATTAGTCAGCATTCAGTTAGAATAAAACGGACGCTCAACCCGCTTCGCCCACTCAGCCAGGCGCTCGAGGTCGTGCAGAGCATTACCGGCTGGCGCGAGCTCACTCGGTGCCGTGCTCTGTTTGGCTGCCGTTAGCGTTGGCCTCAGGAAGGCTTACCCTTGCGGTTTGGGGAGGAAGTGGCAGGTGGACCGCGATACTTGGACACAAGGGGTTCGGTCGGACGGAGGGGCGAGAAGGTGGCAGGAGCAATATCGACGTCGAGGCGTGGTGCGGTTCTAGAGGGGGAGATCTGGATCTTGGGCGTTGTTGGGCCTCGGTTCAGTTCAGGGGTGAGAGGGTACGCGCTGCTCGCGAGTACCTCGCACTCAGCGACGTCGGCAAGCCTGGTAAGTCGAGATGCTGGGCGCTCGCGCATACTCTCGACACGACGGGGAGACCCGTCCATTACACGATGGGGTGAATCAACCGGCCGTGGGCGCTCGCGGTACGCTCTCGCATAGTCGGCGGCGGCGGAAGATGGGCGCTCACGCTCCCGCTCCCGCCGCGGTGAGGGGGTGTTTACGGGCGAACCCTGACGCGAGTTGGCCTGGAGAGAGCGGAGAGTGGCTGCAAGTGCCTCGTCACGCGTCTGCATCTTCTTGGGCGGCGACGGAGTGGCGGCCTTGTATGCACTTGCAGCAGTGTTTGGCCGGAGAGGGCGCGCCTCACTGCTGACAACACGCGGGGCTTTGCGGTCATCGCGCTTCAGTTCATCACGCCAGCGTGGACGAAGCTTGGTCGCCGGTGCCGGGACGGGCGGTGCCTCGACAAAGACGTTCTCGTCGGGCGAGCGGGAGCGTAACTGCTTCGCTGGACGGAGGACGCTCGCGCTCGCCATCTGCTTCCGGTCTCCCAGGGCAGAGCGGCGGAGCACCTCGCTCTGCGCCGTCTTGAGGCGGCGCTCCGTGTGCTTGTCCTTCTCAGCAGCACGCTCCCGTTCGACCCGCTGTGCCGAGCGCTCTGTGACACTGAACTCGAGGTCGAAGCTGTCAGAGCGCGCAAAGCTGGGTGTCGCGATGGAGCTCTTGTCGTACTGTTCGATGATGTTGGAGATGGCCGTGTAGATCTCGACGGCCGGCAGGCGGTACGCCGGGTCTGGGTACAGCATGTGCTGGAGGATACGCTCGAGGTGGTCTGCGTTCAGCTGAAGTCACAAAATTTGTTTAAACATACCGTCGCCAATGTGGTACTCGCCATACCACTTGCCGGATCGCGAGCGGGAGAGGTACTCGTCAAGTTCCTCCTGTGTCTCAAACACCTCGTCCTCCGAGATCTCGAACGGCGTCCGCCCCACCAGCGCCTCGTACATCGTCACGCCGAGACTCCAGACGTCCGACTTCCGCTCATCGTGCGGCTGGCCCATGACGCGCAGCGGGTCGAGGTACTCGGGAGTGCCCCAGCTCGCGGTGGAGAGGAACCTCTTGGCGTCGTCTGCCTTGTGGTGCTGTGCGAAGCCAAAGTCAACAAGAACAGGCACGTCGCTGTAGCTGATCACAACGTTGGCAGGTTTGATGTCGTTGTGTGTAATACCCCGCTCGTGGAGGTACGCGACGGCGCTAGCCAGCTGGCGGAAGTATCTGAGCGCGGTATTGAAGGGGAGGGGAAGAGGCATTGGGCTGCGGTGGAGCGGCATCACCACCGCGGCGTAGGACGGCGTGATCAGGAACGCCTCAAAGTGGATGATGCTGGGGTGTTGCTCGTGGCGCAGACCGCGGATAATCTTCATCTCGCCCCATAGCGCGCGAATGCAGTGCGCGGCGGCCTGTTGTCAGCTTGGATCAATACGTACGGTCAACTCACAGGATTCGTAGCACGCTCAACCATCTTGATGGCGACTCGCCCACCGCTCGCGAGGCCGCTGCGGATCGCCGAGTCAGCGCCAATGCCACTGTCCGTGTCCGACGGCACGGCCTCAAACACTTGTCCCCAATTTCCATACCCAATGCGCTCGCCAAAGCGGAAGAGGGCGATGAGCTCCTTGTCGTTCATCGAGTAGATGCCGCTCGCCGACTGCCTGTTTGTGTTTGTGCGCCGGTGTTTGTCCTGCGGATCGGCCGCCACGCTGTGCGCCATGGCATCAGTGTCACGCTGGCGAGTCACGCGCCGCGTGGTCCCCATCGCATCGGCTGCGGCGTCGGTGAGATGCTTAAAGCCAGGTGGTGGAGCAAGATGCTGGTGGTGGTGATGGGAGAGATGGGGTTGTGTGTGGACGTGAGTGTGGGTGTGGGGGCTTGTGTGTGTTTGGGACTGGGATCTGCGACGGTTGGGAGAGTCCGCTTCAGTGAAACTTTGGCTTTTGCTCTCATCGGCGTCCGTGAACGCGTCCGTGGTTAGGCTGATGTCGGATGTGTTGATTGTGTCGTCACTATCCTCGCGCGAGTAAGATGAGGACATGCGGCGCGGCGAGGCCTGGGGGTAGCGCGGTGGAGAGGGCGAGTAGCTAAATGTTGTGGTAGTGGTGGCAGAGACGAGATGGTGTGTTTGGGGAACCGGAGAATGGTGGGACAGGTCGTGTTTACGTCCGACCTGTCCCTTTGACTTTGGCCTCTGTGGCCGGCTCGAGAGTGACATGGACCGGAGCTGTTTCGTGAGCTTGAGTGCGGACAGGTATGGGTGGAAGTGATTGGTAGTCGCTAGGCTTGGTAGAGCATGGTATGGTGTTGGTGTTTGTGGATGTGTTGAAGGCAAGCCGGCGGAACTGACAAGGACCCAAGGCATTTGGGGCTAAGTGAGGTTGGCACTGTAAGGGGAAGCGGGGGGCGGGGCTGTCGATATCAGCGTGAGGGTCGTTTGGCTCGTGGCGTTTGAGTCGTGAGGGGCGTTCGGTGGATCGAAAGGATGGCCAGAAAGGTGGCGTCCAGGAATAGCAGGAGTCTTGTGTGTGAGAGATTAACCTCCCAAAGGAAGGCAGCCGCGGTGTTTACAAGCGGGCCCCTTGCTTTTGAGGGCTCCCAAACTGTCTCTGCGCCCGTCGTCTTCGACGTGAGTTTTGCGACGCGCAGGATGCGAAGCGAGGCATCAGCTCATCAGCGCATCTACGCGAAGCACTTCAAGAGCGTTGGCGCGCACGGGCGCACTAGCTGCCCTACACTTCCCTTGACGTTTTCCTTGATGCTGCCCATTGCCCATTGATGCCCTTGAGTGCGAGAGTGCGGCGTCCACACCCGCACTGGAGGCCCACACCTGCAGTAAACATCACTCACAAGTGTCGGGTGGTTTCAGCCCATTGTCTCAAAGAGTTCTACAACAGGTACAGGGTGGCGTGTGTCGTTCGTCAATCTTCATTTCATCAGTTCATCATTTGCGCATTCCTGATTGGCATTGCGCGCGCATCACAGTCCAAAACATCAGACATTGCTGCCATCGAGTGAGTCGCGAGTGCTCCGCTACGTCCACAGAAAGATATCCATGGGGTTCCGCATTCCTAGGCGGGGGGTA
Source organism: Cutaneotrichosporon cavernicola (assembly GCF_030864355.1). Taxonomy (NCBI): domain Eukaryota; kingdom Fungi; phylum Basidiomycota; class Tremellomycetes; order Trichosporonales; family Trichosporonaceae; genus Cutaneotrichosporon; species Cutaneotrichosporon cavernicola. The sequence continues at coordinate 2,740,301 of NC_083397.1, read as the reverse complement.
TGTAGCCCGCAACATCGGAGTAATGTGGCGTCGCCAGGGGCCCATGTGTGGTGGCGTCGGGGTGGACGTATCAGGCCCCTTTCGTTTCCAGCTCCCTTCTCCTTCCTCCAACAGTCGTTCATTTGCGCAAAACCTCGCGACCTCGCTGCGGGAAGGGGAAGCCGGTTGAGGCTCTAGGAGTCGCGGATCCCGATATGGATGGCGAATCTTCATCTGGCGATGGTGCTCGGAGCGGAACCGGATTGGCGCCATCCTTCCGGCGGGACGTGTGTTGGGACCTGCGCCATCAGTCTCAGCCGTCTGAGCGTTCCAGCCACCATTGTGCTGGTACCTACGGATTGGATGATGAGTAGTCGGTGCTGAACTGTCAGCTTTGTTCATATGGGTAATGGCGACGCACTGGACATAGGCACGGAGCACGCCGTCGAGGCTGCGGTCAGCAGGGTCCGATTTCCTTAGCCTCACTTTTCCAACATGCACCTGTGCGAGTCAGTGTCTCGGACAAACCTGTCGACTCACTGGATAGTCTCTCCAACGTCATGCGCAAAGCGAAGGGAGGTCTTGCGCGGAAGAATCACGTCGACTTCAACCACCAGGTCGTCACAGGTATCAGTTTAGCCGACCAGGTTACTCACCCAATGTGGTACACCTCGACTTCTGAGATCTCCAGCACGGGGTTGAAGCGCGACACCATGTACAGCACACGTGTGTACTGGTCTGACGAGGCCCGTTTGCCTGACACTACGTGTCAGCGTCGCCGCGTGCTTCAGGGACATACAGTTCGCAAAATTTTGGAGCAATGTCTTGATCCACTCAATGATGATGTACGCCGAGAGGCACAGACCGCCGATGGGATCGAGCAAGTTGGATCCAAGCTTGTGTCCAATGTACTGAGGGTCAGCATTCGCGACGGTGCGTTAGGCCCACGGGAAAGGACAGCGAGATGGCATTTAACCAAACATCGTTCTCCGCGTCCTGCGCCAGGGCTTGCACGGACGATGAAGGGATATTCGAGCACCACATCCAGCTGGAGGTTAGTTCAGTTCTCCCAATCACTCACAGGACGGCCTTGACCCCGATGGTGGCCAACATTGTGGCGACACCGATAATGTTGAGGTCTACGGGCGGCTCGTCACCGCGGAGTGCGCGGTTCAAGCGTTGCAGGGACTCGATGAAGACCTGGATGAACGAGACGATCATGACGACAGAGAAGATAAGCTAAGGTGAGTGCAATTGTGTTGGGCAACTTACCACACCAAGAGGCTCAAATCGCCTTTTCCCAGCGGGGTACTGTTGTGAGCTTATCTACCAGCTGAGCTCACCAAGTGGCGGTCTGTTGGCACACCGATGGCCCAGTTCGTTCCGACAATGATCAACGTGGACAGCAGATCCAGTGCCGAGTCGACAAGCGACGCAATGAGCGAGATCGAGGACGAATAGAGGACTGCAACAATCTTTGCACCGACAAGGACGAAGTTGACGGCTGTGTTGACTGCCGTCAGCTGCATTCCCAGAGTTGAGGCTCACCATTTATGGCGAGCTTGACCACGCGCTCTCGCTCCTCTTCCCTCGCCCCGACGACGAGGGGCGTCCGCTCGGTCGCGGTCTCCTCATCCCCATTCGCTTGCATCATGCCCTCATCAATTGGGCCCCAGTGCCTGAGCGATCGCAGATTCCAGTTAGGGTGAGGTGACGTCGCGCGCGATCCTTGGCCCGACCCAAACCCGCCAAGCGATGCGTATGACTTTGAGCGTTGCGGCTCCGAGTCGCCAGACACAGTTTCGTTGAAGAACGAGCTGACGATGATCGACGGCAACTCGCCGGAGAGCAGCCCGTCCACCTCCTCGTAGCCGTCGTGGATCGTCTCGAGGTTTTCATAGTATTTACGGAGCTGATGTCAGCCAATGGTAACGCCAATCAAATCAGCCGCCCGGACGGACAAGAGATATCTTCCATCCAGGTTGAGTCACTCACCTTCCTGGGCTGTTGCTTGATTTCTTCTGGCGAAATGGGCACGCCCACAAAGTCGGTCACGCTACGCTCTTTGGATGAGATGATTCTGCAGTCAGTTCACACAAGAGACTTTAGCTCACGATTGCATGCGTTCGACCGACATGCCTCTCCGGGCCCGGTGGCGGACGAAAGTGTGGGGCTCATGGTGAGGGGTTGGCTCCTCCTCGACGCCAGGGGTTGGAGGCAAGGTCGCGACGCGCTGGGCCCTTGGGTTTGTGTACCCGAGAGAAGTGGTATAGGGGTGCGAGTGGAATCCGCCGCCCTTTACCGTGTTCGGGGACGACATGGTGATAGATGTATCAATGATGGATGAGTTGATGATGACAAAGAGGTTGCCTGTCACAGTGGAGGAAGGTAGGGACGCCGATGCGGAACATGTTCTCTAACCACTCTGCTTGGCAAGTGACGTACCGACTTTTCCGATCGGGAGGTCACGTGTTTATCCACGTGATGGTTCGCCCCAACCCCACCTCCACCAAGAATTTCTCATCTCCCCCATAAAGAACAACAACAACCATGCGCGCAGGACTCGGGAAGACCAAGGAGAAGAGCTTCGACCCACACGACCACCTCGTGCGGCAAGGATGGAAAGGAAAAGGGACTGGTGAGTTTTACTTTTCCGGGTCGAGCACAGCGCCTCACATCGCACATGATGCACCTCATGCCCTGTTCTGTCTCACGAGTCGGCCACACGATATGGGGAGCAACCGCCGGTGTTCAGGCCGCTACAGCTATCCTCCCCAGCCCCGGAGGACAGCCTCGCTGACCCCAGCCCTGAAGCATGGACACGCGACCCGGCCCCTGCCCGTCGTGCAGAAGAAGACGATGAGCGGTATCGGCAAGGACCGTGACGAGGCCATCCCCTTCTGGGACCAGTGAGTGCAACACGTACAGAGCTGGGCATGCGATGGAATGGGATGGACGACTAGCACACTGTCTACTCATGCCCGCCGTCATGTCGGCGAATGCGTTGGCTCCATTCGCCAAGCCCAACTGGGAAGGAACCTCCCAGCTGACAGCAGCATCTTCGCCTCTACCGCAGCCTCTCTAGCATCCGCAGCTACGTCGGGCGCCTCAACGCCGACCACCACCGAACCTCCAAAGCCAGCGCTAAGCATCGCCGCGCGGAGCAGCAAGGAAATCGCGAAGCGCAAGCTTTACTCTGGCTTCTTCCGGAGCACCACCGCGAGCAAGGAGCATACGCCGCGGGCCACAGACGATGAGGAGAGCTCGGGGAGCTCCAGTGAGGGGGCCGTGGAAGTGGTGGTAGATGAGACGATGGCTGTGAAGACACCCTCCGACGCCGCGGAGAGCTCGTCGAAAGCCGTCCGGCGGGCAGAGAAGGCGGCGCGCAAGGAGGAAAAGGCCGCCCGCAAAGCGGAGAAAGTGGCGAGGAAAGCTGAGGCCGAATCAAAGCTCACATCCCAAAACGATGAATCTGCGGAAGGGGAGAGTAAGGAGGAACACCGGGCGCGCCGCGATGCACGCCGAGGCGAGCGAGCCGCCAAGCTCGCGTCGCGGGCGGCTAAGCAGGCCGAGCGGGGGGATAAGGAAGCGCGGCGGGCGGCGCGCCAGGCCAAGAGACGAGACAAGGAGGCGCGGAAGGAGAGGAAACGCGCGCTCAAGGCCAAGGCTTGAGTCCCGCGTAGACTGTCTGAGATGGTCTAGAGTAGCGAGAGGAGGTGCATCGTAAGGTCCTATCATCTCGGTGGGGGTGTTGCCTTGTGTTGAGGGGCCTACGACGTTGGGGGGTTGCCATTGGCAGTCATAGACCGGCATGGTTTGATGAGGAAGCGAGAGTGTTAGATATAGACATACCCTGCATCATGTATAGCCCATCTTGAAGAACAGGGAAAGAGGAAACGGAGGCGGAGGAGTCGAGGAGTTGAGGAATGACGCAATGAAGATGTCAGCCGACGCCATCGGACTTCTGGCGAGCGCGCGTCTGAGGATGTCGTCAATCGTTGTATGGAACCCACGCCGTCCAAGGTTACAGAAACGCCATCAAATGTTGTTCCATTGACGCGGTCGGTGAAAGGTTGTAGGTGAATGCAGGAGGTGGCATCTGACCAAATCGGCTTCAGCCAAACCATCGTACCTTGTCGCCGCATGTGTTGGTTCTAGTCTTCGGCGCTATCCAATAGTTTGAATGGATATCGTCGGAATTCGTCGTTCTGAGATTAATCTGGTGCTGGAGGCAAGTGGGTAGACGCCGAGTAGCTAACGCGATACACAAGCGACGGTCGCGATGTTCTCGCGGGCGTCTTTCAGGGGGGAAATGAGAGAGGCCGGTTAAGACTAGTATGTGGGAACATGGAGCTGTGGGCAACGTGAGAAGGATAGGGAGAAGTCTCTGCAACCACACCATCATTCCACTCGCCACAGAGTAAGGGAAACACCGACAGGAAAAGTCCGTAAACATCAAGCTCCGGCACATATGCATTTCTGCCATGCCCATTCTCGACTAGTACAGCAGCCATTATCATTACACCCATGACGGCAGTGGAACGGGGAGCGGACAAGGTTAGAGTGGGGCCAGTGATGGGGTGAGGGATTTAGTCGGCAGTTCCATTACGACAATGGCGCACTGTGTTGTTGCTTCTGTCACATTTCTGCTATCACTCTTACAGCCTCGCCTATGCTACAACGCTCTTTGTTCTGCAGTGAATAAAAATTATGTACTCAGTCTGAAAGGATTAGATTCGACGCCATGTAGCGTACCTCGTTGGGGATAGCGATGGATCGCCCGACCCGCCAGCGAGGCGCCAGAGGAGGGCGGCGGACTCGCGGTCAAGGGGCTGACCAAGGTCATTGAGGCGGCGGGCAGCGGTGGCCAAAAGATCTGTCACGCCTGCGTTGAGGTCCACACGTGCTGGAGAGCGGAAGATGCCATCAAGTAGCGCGGATGCGCTACTTGACGCTCCTAGGTCGGGAGAGGGTGGTGCTAGCGTGCGGTCGGCCCCCGAGGCGTAGCCCCACACGACCAGCGTAGTGAGGAACACGGCCCAGGGAGTGTACGTACCCCAGTCGGAAAAAAGGGCGTCGCGAAGGTACCGGGTACTCTGCCAGAGGCATGTCCACGCGTCGGGCGTTGGCGCCCATAATTTGAGGCGGCGCTCAGCGTCGGTAAATTGCGTCAGCCCGATGGTTGCGCCACATACGCTCGTCGAGCCGGCCGCGACCTGGAGCATTGGGATGTCGCTGAGAATCGAGATGATCCCGATCGCGATGCTGTCGCGTAGGTCGCGGTTCTCGACGCTAGGCGGGAGATGGGCGGTTGCAACCTCGTGCTCGGCGCGCAAGTTGACGACTGCGTTGAGAACAATCGAGCGCCAGTGCTTGCTGCCGTCGCGAAAGCGCAAGCCCAATCCGCCTCGGGTACGACAGTCCCACGCAATTGCGAGGAGACCAGTAAGCACAAGACTGACGGCGAACACGTTGTCTGTGTCCACCTTGGATGAGGCGCTTTCGGCTGCCAGTGCGGATAATACTGCGCTCGAGTACCCCTCGTGGATGACGTTGACTTGAAACTTAGGATGAAGACCTGGTTGGAAACCCTGTCTCTGCTGACGAGCCGGGCGGTCACCAGAGCCCTCGACCTGGCGAGCGAGGACCCAATCCGAGGCAGTGCACGCTTCCCACTGTGTAGCGGGGCAGGGGAGATTGATGTTGTGCGCAAAAATGGCAAGCTGTCGGCTGGGATATTGCGACCAGAACGTGCTTATTTGTGTGTCGATTAATAAAATTGCGTAGGCTGTCCGCCGGCGCTCCTCGTCCTTGGCCCACGCGACCCACGCGCCCACGCCTTGACCTTGGGGGCTCGACGACCCTGCGACGCCTATGCCGACTTTGCGACTGTGTGAAACGACGACGGGCCACATACATTGGGCAACAAAAAGCGACTCGGTGTCGCTGTACCAAGTGTCGAAAACATGGCAGAGAGTGTATGCTTGAAGAGCAGAAAGTTGCATGTCGAGACCGCAGTGATCTTTAAGAAGGTTTGAGCGCACAGTGCGAACGAGTTTGCCGTCGTCACGTCGAGGGCGGTCACTGTGTACCGCACCAGTGACGACCATCATGACGACTAATTCGGTGGCAGCGGTGTCAACGTCAAACGTTCCACGGTGAATAAAAGGAAAGCTCGGGGCCACCAGACTCCAATGGAGCTCGAGTGCCTCTGTGAGGTCTGGGGCGGTCAAGCTGAGATCCTGGGCATGTCAGCCCCAGCTGCTGCGGGCGGGAGAGCAGGCGGCGGCTGGAGCCAACGCCAAGTCCTCGGTGACCACAGGCATCGCGACACGAGTCTGGTAGGTTTTGGCACAGAGTTGGTCAAATCCCACAGGCCCGTGAGCGCACACGCCTACCCTCAGAACAAACTCACTGGATAACTGTTGTTGAGGCGCTCTAGTAAGACGTCTCCAACATCGAGCATGTCCTCATTACCACCCACACTGGCACCAGCTCTTCCTCCACTTCCGTGCCTCTCAGCGCTCTCCTGTGGGCGCATGGGGCCATGCTGGAGTAGCGAATCGAAATCGAACGAGGTCTCGGGCACGTTAGGTTCAGTCCAAAAATTGGGGACCATCGTGTTCTGCAGCAGCGCCTCCCATGGATCTGGAGGGCCTAGGCCAAAACCAAAGTCGGCCTGCTGCGGCTCCATGACGAGCGGACCAGCTGTTAGCTGGAACGGCGTTCCACTATCACCAGTTCGGCGTCTGGGAGCGACTCCAGTTGACGGAAGGGACTGCAGAAGAGACGAGGATGTGGAGCTGCCGCTACCGCCGAGCAGGTCGTGCACTGGGAAGCCTTCCGAAGTGGACGATTCAAAGGCACCAGTGACGGATGAGGCGACACTACGCCCCGAGCGCCCAGAGTCGGCGCCCGAATGGTGCGAATGGTCGTGACTGCTGGCGTGCGAATGTGTCGAATGGCCATGATGTGACTGAATAGGGTTTGGCGACGGACGGTTATTTGGTGGTGGCATGGATGACGACTGCCCTGTGGAGTCCGAGCTCGACGTGGAGGCATGGTCGACGGGTCCAGAAGTCGGAGTCAGCTGTGGCTGTGTCGGTCCAGTGCCAGTCCGCATCCGCTTCGGATAACGCTTGTGATCGCAAATCCGACGCCTCTCGTGACGTTGTAGAAGATCGAGTCGCTGGAAGGAGCGGCCACAAGTGCCACAATGAAAGTTTGGTTGCGAGTCTGTTGTTTCAATGTTGGTCAGGTACACAAAGGAGCATCATGTGCCGCAAGTTGTGCGGGCGGTGGAGGGGCGGGTTGTGGCGGCCATGGGGCGTTGGGGATGAGAGGAGTCGTAGTCGCGGTCGTGTCCATGTCAGCGGGTAGTGGGTAGTTTGAGTACGTAGTTGTTCGAATTCAAGACAAGTCGGACGGCGGAGAATGGGCCCAGTTCCCAGTTCCCAGTTGCCGAGGCCCGTGGCGAGGTTGTTGGACGGAACAAGTTGCAAGGCCAAACCAGCAAAAACAGAGGTTGGGTGGTCCCGGACGGCATTGGCGGATTGTCAGGCACGGTTCGGTTAAACGTAACAAGTCAGGGTGAAAGAGGTCAGGGGGGGTGGTATGGGTGACAAGGCATCGGTCAGCGCTCATCTCGTGACGCAACTTTGCTTTCGTATCGATCCAAGCAGCCAAGCTGCCACTTGACTGCCAGCCAAATCCCCCAAAGCCCCAAAAGCCACCTCTCGCCTCCGCATCCTAAACTCCCATCACTCCACCCATCCCGCAATTCAGCCGTTTACCGGTGGTGACACGGTGCAGCTCCACCTGCACCTGCCACAAAAACCCGCCCGCGGGATGTATGCCATCAGATTCAGATCCGACAAGCAACCAAGCAACCGCTATACGCCTGGGCGCGTTGTGTGTGAGGGACAAGAAGCGCAAGGAAACTGTGGGCCAAGGAAATTTACGAGCAAAACAAGATCGTGCGCGCAGTGAGCAGCACAAATCACTTACGGTTGGCAGCGTGGCGGATGAGATGATCCTGGTAGCGTTAGCGCTGTCCTTTGGGGGGAAATGGAATGATGGGGAAAGAAAGGGGGATGATGTCAGCCAAAAGCTGCACTGTGGCAGTCCCATGTACTTTAGCATCCAAGGCGAACCCCGAGTTACACCCGAGTCATGAACCGAGACGGGAAACTCACCTTGCGAGTGAAGAGCTTGCCACAGCCGGGGAAGACACAACGGAGGTTTTTGGCCGGACCGGAACGCGACGACGAACTGCTTGTGGGGGATGTGGAGAGGGGCGCAGGCGGTCGGGGATGATCCCAGAGATGGTCGCGTGGAATGTGATGAGCGGGGTGGTGGTTTGAAAGGAGCTGTGGTGCGGGGGGTTGCGGGTGTGGCGGGTGAGCGTGCGGCTGCTGTTGATGTGGTGGTGCGCCGACTTGGCCAAGCTGCGGAGGCGAGTGGGCGTGGTGGAGACGCGCTGGGAGGTCCCGGCGGCGCATGTCGGCCATATTACGAGGTGGACGTCTGTCACCCCAGCCGAGGTAGATTGCAACGGCGCAGTGTCGATCAGTGTCGATCCTGTGCCGAGATCAAGGGAAGGGCGAGGATAGTGGAGGAGGGTGGAACAAGCCCACCCCGCCTGCGATGTGGCTACTGGGTGGTGCACACGCGATAGATAAGGTGGGGTAGGTTGTGGCAGCGGCCAAACGAAGCGGACAAAATAACGTGCGGTAATGGGTGTTGTTGATGTGTGTTCTAACCTCGGTGGCGTGGGGAAGTGGGGAGAGTGGGGGAGAGTGGGTGTGAAGTGGGTGTGGGGACTTGAGGCTGCGGGTGGGGATGCCGTCGTCAGAGGCGTCGTCGACCTGAAGATGAATAGTCTAGAAGAGATGAATAAGTTGAAGATGTTACAGAAGCCACATATATCGCAGAGGAGGAAATCGTTTGTGAGCAAAGATATGTGGCGCTTGCCGGCGGTTACCGTCTTGATGAGATGCGATGCAAACGGAGATGAAGGAGTGGTCAGATATCCGAGTTGCCGGCAGGCGGGAGGCATGGGGAGTAAAGGTTTCCAGGGTGGCAGATGTACGTTTGTATGAGGAACATGAACAGTTCCTGACAATTTTCTGGATCTGCCGCTTCCTGCTAGCCCCCACAGGAAGATGAGAACAGCTGGCGGATATGTGTCGGATCATAAGCATTGGAACAACAATCCTCACCCAGGGTAATCTCTGTGCCTATCCTATCTCTCTATGCTTTTGCTTCTCCCGCGGCTCTAGCGGCCTAGCGGGTGTACAACGGTAGTCGAGCTGTCAAGGTGTCGGTCGACGTACGCCCAAACCGCCCTTATCCGTTCTGGACGGGCCTGTCATCCAAATGCGCCATGCCGAGCGATGCCGAGCCACGGCATGCGGCATGCGGCGTTCATCTCAACCGATCGCCAGTCGCTTGAATGTCTGCCTGCTGGTCTGTAGCCGTGCGCGATGTGCGAGCATGTGTAGAGAACTTGTCTTCCACGTGCATTCAGACAAGATCTGTCTCGGGTTTACAAGTTTTTCTGCCCCTTTCCCTGTCCCATCTATCATGCGCCCTGGGACCTTGGCTTGTTTGCCTGGGCTTTGACTTTACGACCCAGGATCATGAGCCCATGAGCCCAGAACTCTGGTGCCATGGTGCTGTGGCGTACGATTCATCAAACCGGCCGCTCTCAATGCAATCATTGATCGACCCCACATCTGGGGGATCGACGCCCAAACCTTGCAAGGCATGAAAGGGTGCCAACCCCTGTTGATCTGCGGATCTCCGAAACCCGAACAGTTAAACCCTAAGTTAGCCGTCGTTTAGAAGAACCGAGTCATCCCGCGCAAACACCCGCACACGACGCATCCCATACATGTGCTCGTGGCATGCATCCACGAGTAACACTGTCGGTGGCGCCGACGCCTGTTGATGACGTTACCTTGGACATTCCACGGCCGGGCCGTCACCACCGCGGACCGTGGCCGAGCCCCTGTGTGCCTTTCTCCCGGCGCCCTCTTCTCCGCCGGCCGGCGTCCCGAGGCCTCTGTTCTACCGCGGCTGACACCAACTACAAAGAACCAAAACTCACAGTATGCTCAAGCCCAGCAGACCAGACTCTACCACACGTGCATTTCAAAACTCTCCGGAAGCCGGTTTCAGTTCAAAGGACGAATATATGTCCGTCCGCTCACACCGGAAATCGCTAGCACTTCGTCATCGCTAGCCTTTCGTCACAGCATTCCGCCCTGCAGATCCCTCCCTGATCTCCAAGGGGCACAAGGAGTGTCCACAAGTCAGTGCTTTGTGTGCGTTTCGACACTCCCACAGCCCTCTACTTCCTAGGCAACGACAAGGCGACGTAAGCGCCGCACCGGTATAATGGCTATGCCGAGCGCTAATGGAACTGTTCCTGCAGACGGTAGACAGTGACGGCTCTTGTGGAGATGGCGCCGAGTTGCATCATGATGTCTTTGTCAAAAGGCGGTGTCCGTAGTGTCCTGGCGACGGTGGGCGCAGCTCGATCGTAACAGCGATGGGTGTGGTTAAGAGCCTGAAGAAAAATCCCCGTGACTCCTAGCTGCGCCGCGTGCTTAGACTCGTAGGCCACTTGGGATGTTGATTTTGGAGTCCATACGCCACCATCAATTTTATGCATCTCCTCGCCACCACAATAGTGACCATCAAACACCGGTCACGGATATGCGTCCAGTAATTTCTCTTCCTGTAAGCCACCATCATTGCCAGAGGACGGAATGTCCGCGGCGCCACATACCACACTCAACTGGGGTGGAACGACAAATTTTCGTTGGCGCCACTGCCACATTCCGCCCTCCTCTCCTGGGTTCAAGCACGAAAAAATACGCAGACATCGGCAAGACCCGCCAACAGTGCGTGACTAGCCTCCTTGCCCCTGCTACGTCGGGGGCCGGTGAGGGCGCCAGCAGTGGCAGTTGGGGACTGGCGTCGGCAAGGAATGTTTCGCCGCCCGAATTGGCTGAGCGTCTGGTATAATATTAGGTTACCTAGTTCTCAGGCAAGCCCTTATTGGAGCAGAGCCATCGAGGGAGAGTCACCCAGCCGATCTCGAACGCCCATTTGATGAACAGGCCGCTGACGCCATGGCAACAGTGTTGTGCTAGTAGGGCCGTTTAGTCACCACACCGAGCTCCCACAAGCCTCTGCCAAGCCCGGACGGGTATCCGACCAGTGTCGTATGACTGACTCTGTCGTATGCGTATGCCTAGCGTCCGTCCGGACAAGTTCCCTGTTTCGGGCAGCACGCCGATCCTCGACAGGTCTGGCTTGGTCGTGTTTGCGTCCTCCTCTCCCTGACGTCTATCTCGTCCTGATTGTTACTCTGCAGATGAACACGTTGTTTATTGGAGTACCTTGCCATCGATGCTGAGGACCAAATGGGCTATATATACTGCCTACCAGGCTGAAACATCAACCTGAGCTACTCTTCCTCCACTTGTCTCACGATTCACGATATCCCATTAACACACCATGCGTCCAGCCTCATTATATCGGTTCTCCCTCTCTTAATGGACCCCACAAGTACCCGTTGTTGCGGTCAGTTACAAACAGTGGTCCAGCGGACCAAGCGTCACCGTCATTGCCATCTAGCCCCTAGCCCCAAGCTCATCTCCGGGAGACCTGGTGACTGCCACAGCAAGGACTCCATGGATGTAGGCGCCTCCGACCCAGTTGCCATTGGTGCAGGGAAGTGGCCGCGTTGGGCGGCGTTTGACCCGGCTGTGATGATTGGCACACCCCTGCAGCTCACGAATCGCACGCCCACGACATTTCCCGCTCCCGCCGCATCATCGTGTGGAAAATGAAGGCGCCAAAGTCACGAAATCATGGGGTTGACCATCGCCTCGCATGTCACACTTCGGCAATTCTGTCTGAGACCTCGCCAGAATCGCACGTTCGTGGACGTTGCCCCAACGTCAACAACGTGTCGGTTTTCGGCGTCGCTGTCCATCCGCCTTGATCGGTGTCCTTTCCGACCGGATTCAGTATCTATCTCTTCCGGATTGATCGCAGGTATTGTCGGAACTGGGCCCGAAGGCCCGGGGCGGAGCCGGTTGCAGACACCCCGTGATCTGATCAAAACCAAAATCCAACCCACTGTCCGAGTTTCACTTATCAATCTTCATATCGCTGGATAGTCTTCCCGTGCGGTCCTTGAACGGAGGCGGTGAGACGTGTCGATCTGTCTCACTAGCTCTTAACCCAGTTGGCCAGCGGGGTCGCGAGTCAGCCACATGAATCGCTCTTAATCTTCCAGATAATGTCTCGCCATGTCTCACATAATAGCTCGCCCCATGTCCTCCGAGAATAATCTTAGCCCCATCCAGCGCTCTGAACACGTCTCCGCCCATCTCATCATTGATGACGAGTCGCCACACTTGCATGTCCGGAAGCTTCGCCCCGCAGGTTCGGATGCAATCTTCGAACCTTGAAAATCTGGCTTGGTTTCGCCGCAGAGATGCCTCACAACATCACGCTTCCCCCGCGTTGCCTCATCTACGGACTTATCGCTGTGGATCGAACTCGCTTTGGCCTTGCTTGTTTGTCCATGGACGTCGGCATGCTATTCGACCTGCCGGACGTGTCCTCCAGGCTGAACTCGCAGTTCATTTGGTTGCCGTGCCCAACCCTATCTGGAAGCCGTCCCAGAAGTTCCTCGCTTTTCTCCACCATATCCTCAACAACCTCTAGAGCCGGTACACCCATGCGTCCACTGTCTGTGGGACCCAAGTGTGTCGCGCAGCGGTCTGTGCGGTCCATGTTCAACGGCCGATGAGCCCGACATGGGGGTCGAGCTACCTTCAGTAAGTTGTGCGAGAGCTAGCCGCATGGACGGGCGATGGCTACCACATATGCGGGTTGGCGCCAGCCACTTCGTTTCCTCTCACCCGGTGAGTACGATGCCGAGGTAGGCCTACGAGGCGCGTGCGCCTTGTCGCCACCCGCGTTCCGCGTGAGGTGCATCATCTGCGCATCTATCCGTTGGGTATCAGATTCTCTGCACAGGATGAGAGCTTGGGCGCCAGCTGGTTGGATTCGGGAAGGCCTTGGCGCGCCGAAATCTGGCGGCAGTCGTCTGACCAAGGCGTTGCACTGAACACTGATGTCACAGGCGGCTCGACCTTGTCACATGGCAAATTGATTCAACTGGGCGTCGGTGCAGCCCCCAGACGTTCGTCCATGAAGGTCCGCGTGCGTGGTGGAGAATCAGTTGTCCATGGCTGGTCGGTTAAATGCCATTGATTCCAGAGAGGAGTCGTCTCCCCGTCCGTCACGCCAAAGCTGAGCCAGCGGAGCGACATGTTAGTCACTAGTCGGGATTTCCGCCAAGGCGGCAGCTCTGGGCCCCTTTTTATTACTGGTGGCTCGTCCGGGAGGTATTTGCAGGCCACGAGGTCTGAGGTTGTCTCTCCACTCGACAGCTCGCCAAGCGCGACGGATACCTGCCGCTGTCGATTCTACCCAAGCTGGCACGGGTGACATTTGTCGGCAAGTATGGGCTTCCGTTGAAGTCGGGTCGGTGTTGAATTGCGGTTCGAGTTGTGAGCTGTATGAACCGGTTGGGACTGGTCTCTACGAAGCTAAGCACCCAATCTAGAGCTAGCGCGAGCTTGGGACCTGGGTCCTTGTTTGTCGTCAGCTTCCGATTCGCGGCGTTCCCATTGAAGATGAGCGTTCTTCTGGTTCTGGCGAGTGGAAGGCATGTGGACAAGCGGTGTACAGCGCTTCAATGGGGATGGAGGCCTAACGTTATCTTCTATACATAATGCCCAATAGATCAAGGTATGCCATCCACTTGCACTTGTGCGTAGTGGCTGGGCTTGAGATCTATCTGTGCAGGATGGCAAGAGACGTTTAGGACCAAGACATCTCCTAATTGGCACGTGACCTGGCTGACCTCACAAACGTTGAATCAACATCAACCGAGCAGTGACGTGCTGACGTTGGGCAACTTGCTGTCAGCACTGGAAAAACTGGCCAGGCTCTTGTACTCTTCATAGACGGCTTGAGATTTGGTAGCGACCTCAGTCTGCGCAAAGGAACGCCCCCAGCCTGCACCGTGTACGCAATCAACATCCAAAAATGCAACATGCAACATCATGCGCGCCTCGCAACGTGGCCAACATGATCCGTACGAGGTACCACTACTACTAGGGATATGATCGAGCTAGAATGAATAGGTCTGGTGGGTAGCATCACGCATGGATGTCGACAAAGTGGACATCGTCATGCGCGCAGGGAACCTCTTCCACTGTGCAGGTTTGAAGCCCTGTCCTGCCGTCGCCACTCGCAACCCCGCCAACGTACACGCCCCATTGTGCAATTACAAGATGCCCGAGTCACGCAGAGCATTCTGCAGAATCGTCTCCTTGACTGCCGCAAATACAAGCCTGATCTGCATGTCAGCCAAGCAAAGGTAGAGGACCCACGTTTGAAGTGTCCGTTGCTTGTGTTAGGTGGGGGTAAATGCTCAAGCGTGCGCGGTTCGTCTGCGTGAACCGCCAGAGGATATACTTGGCCGCCTTGTTAATGTCGGCGCCACCTGGACGTTAGAAGTATTCACAACGATTAAAGAAACAGACTCACCAGTGTACTCTGGGAAGTAGTTGACAAGAGGCACCTTGGGCAGCTTCTGCTTGAAGATGTCGATCTTGTTCAGGAAGAGAATGACCGAGGTGCGCAGGAACCAGCGCGAGTTGATGACTGACTCGAATAACACCAGCGACTCCTGCATGCGATTTTGCCCGTTCTCCTCGAGCAGGACCTGGTCGTACTCGCTCAACGCGACGCAGAAGATGATCGAAGTGACCGCCTCGAAGCCTATGATGTCAGCGGCAGCAACACGAGTCGTCTTGGGAAGGTTGGGATAGCAGTACGAAATACGTTGAGCCTCCGCTGGCACCTGCCCCCAATCCAAGGGCTGCTCAGGGCCTCGATCCACAATACCCAGCCTCGCAATGGAACTCACAGTGGATCCACTTCTTGCGCTCACTGCGCTGTCCGCCGACATCAAACATGTGGATGCTGAGCTGGCCCATGTTAAACCTTGTCTCGCTGATACCCGTTGTTTTTGACCGTGCGCGGAGAACGTCGTTCTCATTGGGGAGGTATTCTGGTGACGCGATGCGGTCGAGGTTGGAGAAGAAGTACGTGGCCGAGTCCATGAGGTAAAATTCTGAGGACCGGTCCATGACGACTGGGATGATGGGGTCGTGCCAGAGCGCCTCGATGCCGTGGAACAGGTCTTGCGACACGAGGCCCGTCTCGTCGATCTTGTAGCCCAAGATGCGGTCCGCATATGTTCGGTTCGTGGGGTCCTCGGGATCGACACCGATTTTCCTCATCGCCATCACCAGTGCTTGTGCCGAGACGAGCACGTTGCTGTGGATGGTAGGCTTGAACACCAGGAGTTCTTCCCTGGTGTAGCCGTTCTGGTGGATGATCTTCATCTGCTTGACGATCGTCGATTTGCCTGACTCGCCCGACCCTGGGGTTAGCGGTGCTCATCGCGTTAAAGGGGTAGTGGAAGCGTGTGTGGTTGCAGCGAATGACTGCGCAAGATGGGAATGGGGGATAACGCCGGAGAAGCTTTCATCGTCGGCGCTCATGCGACGGCCGAATCTGAAGGCCACTTCGGCTCGACGATCTGTATCCTCTCGACAGTGTGACGAAACCAGCTTCCACTGTCACAGGATTTATGGCTTTCGGAGCCGCAATTCCGACAGCCACGAAGGTGATAACGCGATATCCCATTCTCAAGAGGCGTCGGTGGAAGGAGTGGCCGTCGATGGACGTCGCCATCGGTTCATTACGACACATATCCCCAGTGTTGCCACCTTCCGCGACAGAATCCCCATGGGCCTAGTCAATGTAACTCACCGAGGAGAAGAAGCTTGCACTCCTTCTTAAATTTCTTCGAGTCGTCGTCTAGCTGCTTGTCAATCTGGTGGCTGTTGTCCTTCTTTGTCCGCGAGTCGCCCTCCGACGGCGGAGCAGCGGCGAGAGCCGCCGCCAACCCCTGTTGCCTGCTACTCTGGGGCGCCCCGCTCCCATTTGAGATGAGTTGACCGTCTGTCGTCACCTGGCTGATTTGCGACACCGTCTGCTGGTGCTGCGTTGACAGCTGGTGCGAAGTCGAAGCTGTTTGCGAGCTCGCTCCGACAGTCGACACCTGCCCAGGTTCGCTTTGTGTTGCTGGCGCTGGGGCTGGCCTGGACGGTGGCGCGGTGCGCGCCGGCTCCGCCTTGGTCGCCTCTGAGGACATACACCCACCCATGTTGGGCTATTTCAAGGTGTGCCAAAGGTGGATCGATGCGGACAAGAACGCGGCGAAATGGGGGACGAGCAACGCGTGCGAGCGGCCGGGAATCGGAGAGAAAGCTGGCTCAAATGTATAAATGAACGCCTATCGGAGGTCTTGATGTTAGTGGAGGCTCCAGTTGGGGCGTGGAGGAAAGGAGAAAGAGCAGGTGCGATGGCTCGGCTGAGTGCGGATAGCGAGTAGCCGGCTCTGAATGGCTGGCGTCTAGTACCGAGGTGATGGAAGGAAAGGATGGTGATGTGGATGGAGGCTGTGGTGGTTGGTTAAGGTGGCGGGTCGTGGAAGAGTTTTGAGTGCGAGAGAGGGGGGAATGGCAAGTTGGGAATGCGAGCAAAGATGGTTGATGGATGACTCACCCAAGAAGATGAGAGTGACTAGGGCAAAGGGGATGAAGGGGATGAGTCGGTAGGTGCAAAGTGAAGGGCGTATGAAAGGGGTCAAACGATGTTAGGAAGGTCGAGGTGAGACGAGGAAGGAATCGGGTTGTGTTTGAAGTTTGTGTGTGTGTGCGGTGGACGCGAGTGGGGGGTGGGAGGTCGGGAAGGTGGGAAATGCAATGCCCCGATCACTTGTAATCAAGTCGGGGCAACAACTGGGCGCACGGGCGAGTGGGCGAGGTAAGGGGAGGAGGGTCGGAACACTGTAGTTGTTAAAGGATCAAAGGATCAAAGGAATGGAACAATAAAAAGGATGATGAAGGTGAAGGAGTAGGTGATGAAAGAGTGATGGATGGTGGATGGTGGTGAATTGATGGTTGGTGCAAGGTGGTATAGTGTGTGGAGTGTGGAGTGGGGAGCACGAGTGTGTGCAGGGAGGTGCACGCTCTCTATGATTATGGTGGGGTGATTGTATGTGTGAATGGTTGGTTGGCTTGGTGGCAAGCAGAATGGAGGAGCTCAAGGTGTGCCGGGGAGGAAGGTGGCTGAGAGAGTCAGAGTGAGGGTAAAAGAGCAGAGGGGAAGATTATGGTGCAATGATACCCAGGGCATGTCCAGGGCCCCAGCCTCTGAAGCTGTATCCCATCTCTCCATACAGTTGAGTGAGAACAAGAAGTAAGCCTTGGGCCTAGAACCAAATGGGGGCCGCATCCACTCTATCGGGGGCCTGCAATCTAGGGCGCATCCTCCTACAGTATATGCCCCTATAGGCCCCTACCTGCCCTAATTAAAACGCGGAACCATTTTCTAATCCCTCCCATTACTCCCCAATACCCATTACTCTGCTTGCATTAGGCACGGTGGGCTCTCGATCATGCCACGCACCCCCTCAGCATTGTTTCTCCAGATCACAGCTTGCATATATGGCCACGCCATCTACAGCGCTATCAACAATCAACCGAACAGTCTCAAGAGATCCAATTGCATCTGCATCGCCATAGACCAGCCTCGACAGAACAGCCTCGAGGTAGAAATAGTCCTATCCTAAGCCAGTGGCCAGCTGACGACTCAAAGGAACAAGGCGACACTCACTCAAGTCTCGATCGCTAATCCCCATGGGTGGGGTGGGGTGGGGTTTAGAGGTGTGAGGCTGAAATGGCTGCCCCATTGGGTGATACCACCCCCAGGCCTCCCACTTCATCCCCGGTGGCCATGCTTCATGATCGCGCGTCGACATCTTTATTCACACTGCATACCCCAGAAACAAACTCCATCAGTCATCATCCACGACACATACGCGTCGCATTCTCATCAACAACAAAAAAAGACTCAGGTTGTGGAGCGTTACTCACGCCCACGCACAGTGTCCAGGGCCACTTCGATCGCGGGGCGCTGTCTCAATCGGGCGAGCACCGTGCATGGTGGCCCGTGCGCAGATCTCATAGATACAGATTTAGCGCACCCACGCTAAGCCATGCTGTTGCCATGATGCACATCGGCGCCGCTTGCCCTCCGATACTCCGCCATATCTGGCGGCAATATGCGCACCATTCCACGCTGCACCCCGCGGTAGTCACCACGCGCACGGCGTGTTCTGAGGCGGCCTGTCCGGTGAGCCGCAGTGTGACTACCCAGCAACGGTGGTCGGAGAGCAGTGCGCGCCTGCAGGCCGCCTATGACATGTTGGCAGAGAAAGAGCCAAGCGGCAAACGGAGAGTTGGTCCCGTCAGCGAGTAACATCCATCACTTGGTCAGCATCGTCCCAGTTCGAATCATCGTAGAGCGGCCCCCCCAACTCTGAACACGGTCGAGCCGAGTTCATGTGTCAAGCGGCCTAGTACGGGCGCCGTGCTTGACGCCAAGCATGCCGTGTATGTTGCCAGGTAGGCCCTGCAAAGGCTTGGCTCTTGGCCTTCCCATCATCGTTTGTTAAGGCGGCCTGCTTTTGCGCCTTCATTACGCTTCTGCTCCTCAGCATGGCCCCCGCAGATGAACGCACGCTCCAGAACTCGCTACTCTATATCAGTTTACCAGTGGCCGTGTCCTTCCTGCACAAAGTCGGAACGTGAACGATGGAACGTGAGGTTCAAATCTACAAGTTTGGGATGAAGACAACCACAGCCTGACGTCATAGGACAGCCACGAATTGACCACGCCACCATCAGCGGGACGCCAGATTCGATCCAGCAGCCTTCTTTGGCGCCAGCCGCGCACAGGCTATCGGCGTCATGTTCTCCTGACTGCAATCGCCGAGTTTGAACTGCAGGGATGATACAGCCAGCCACCGAACAAGGCCCATCTCCGTCGAAAACGCGATAGCGGGGGTAAATACCCAGGCACGACCTCATCCACCTCCACTTCCTTGTGTAGTGCAGACCTAAACCTAAACCAAAAGGTGAACACCTGCAGATGCAAAAGCACTAGGTCACGACGGGGGTCGAACCCGCGATCTCCTGATGACGAACTTACTAAGTAATCGTAGTCAGACGCGATGCCATTTCGCCACGCGACCTTGATATTTTAGAGATTCCTCGGTTTCTGTAGATGCCAGACATATGATGGTTCTGTGACTGTGAGAGGCTCCAAAGGCTCTAACTTGCCCAAGAGGTCTCTAAATATCACCACGCAATACATGAAGTCTTCAGTGTGTGGTGAACATAGATACTTAAGTAGGAAGAAATCTGTAACGAATACCCAGAATGCGAATGGTAATAGAGATCGGAAATGAGCCTATACAATGGTTAGAGCATGCGCAGGATAGATGGTGTTGGGTTTTCAAATTGTGAGGCCCGATGAGCGATGCCCTCGTGTGCTGGCATCCTAGGGCTCTTCGGAGGAGCCGCTCGACGTGGGTCGCGACTACCCGAGCGCTGGGGAACGTGTGTACCTCCCTCTACAACCCGAGAGCGCGACGTTGCTCGAACGGAATTGCCACCGGTACTGCTGCGGTGGGGTATCTATTCACTTGGTCACACACATCCGCGCAGGCGATATCTCATAGCTTGAGTAGACAACTCAGCCACTCCCGCATAACCAGGGTTGCAAGAATACATATTATTGTGGTTGAAGCTGTCCGTGCCCCAGTGGGCTGGAACGATAACTCGCCTCGCCTTTCTCTGTGCTTGGGCTCCAAAGATGTAAACGGTTCCGACCCCAAGACATGGGATAGATACCGTAGGTGGCAGAGCCGCCTCAAGTTGTTGGTGGTGGGGTGGCGATTCGGAAAGGGCGGGCAGACGGTCATAACCCCATCCGCGAGAGTGTTTAAGCTGTTCCGTCCATAGACAGCGGACCTGCACATTCTGTGTGGTTTTGTTGACTTACATGTGACGGCATTGTACCCGGCGGGAACCATTCGATGTCTGAAGGCGCACTTACTTGTTTCCTTACAACCGTCGCTATACTATTCCTCTGGCGTTCCGTTGGAACTGTCAGCTGTCGGTCGAGAACTCGGCGCCCTGCTCCGAGTTTACTATGGAAGGCCCGTAAGAAGATTCTTATGTGTTGATGCCGTATTCAGGCAGAACCAGCAGCGGTAGTGGCCGCATTCCTGGTCCGTGACGATGGACATAGTCCTGATACGACATGGAGCGTAGTACCTGTGATGCATTATTTCAACTGCACTATTCACTTTACATCCCATGCCTTTTAACTCGCATTGCTTCACAGCCAGGCGCGTTTGATCCTGGCAATCTTCTTATTTAAGTCTCGGCCCTCGATCGAGATCTCCTTACCGTCCCGCTGAGCTTGACCTCAGCTTCAACTCTCTTCAGTTACGTGACGATGCACGCATGATCTGCGTCATGGCCGCTCGTTCTGACACCAGGCCTTCCTCTCGGGTCCGTGTGCGTTGTGTCAGTGAGGTAGAGATCTTTGATGGTCATCTTGCAAAAGAACCAGGGGGTAGACGACGACACGCGTGGCGAGGCTGCTGCTGATCTGACTAGATGATGTTCACAGTCCTAGTCTGGCGCATAAGGGCCTGTCCTTTAGGCCCCGTCTTCCAGCACATCCTGACTAGGCGAGGACCCATCCTACTGTGCGCTGCTCGGCAAAACAAAAGCCTGTTCACCTGTTGAGCGGACAGCCGGTGGCCATCGCCACATCAGGACAGCAGTGAGGCAAGAAAAATACACCGTAAGGGAGTCGAACCCCTGCCGCGTCGACTATCCAGAAGCTGACTTCTGATTGAATGGCAACGACGCATGATACCGTTTCACCAACGGTGTGGAAATTCCTGAATGTAGAGGGTGTTATCTTGTCGAAAAGATTTGAGTGGAGGATGTGCCTGGGCCGGAACTGGTTGGTTTTGGTGCTGTCTCAGCAATTGGCTCCGCTGCGCGTAGAGCGACATCCCCCATTGCTGCGGTAAAGATGCGGGCACCCGGAGATAGCGACTGGAGTAAGCGCGCGAAAGATGGGAGGGATGCAGAATCGAGGGCACGCCGAATCGCAGGGTGAACTTGGGTGAACTGCAGAACCGCCACGGCACCGGACGTGCAAACCTCCGAGGGCTCCGCCGCGTCGGCCGCCGGATCAACGTCGGAGATGACACCAACTTGAAGAATGAATCGACTGGGTCCGGAACAGTTTTCTTAGTGTGTTCGACTGTCAGCCCGTATTATCCAAACTCCGGGCGCCTGGAACAAGATAGATTAGGGTGCTCAATGTTAGTCTGTTCAATACAAACCTGTCTTACCGCAATTACGAGAACGCTGCATTACCGCGGCTGTGATCACTCGAGTCGGTAAAGATTGGAGGGGATAGCTACCATGGATGGATAGGGTGGTCTTCGCCAAGAGGAAGGCTTGTGCGGGCAACTAGCGTTCACAGCCCAAGACATGTTGTAGGCGTTGGAAACATTCGACTCGATGCATTACCCGGTGTGCGAGAGTGGCGGTGAGAGCGAGTAGCAGTGACTGTGAACCTTCCAACTGTGAACATTCCATGTGAGCAGTGCTGTGAGCGGTCTATGCGAGTTGTGCTGTGTTGTGAGGAGGCGAGTGGGGCCTGCTCGCCCGCAAAGGTTGGGCCCCCAATGTTAACCGCGGCTATGAGTCGGAGAGCCCTCTTTCTGCATTAACGCTTGGTGGGTCTGTGAGAGCGTGTCGGTGAGCACGCGGTGTTTGATAGCCAGGGCCCCGATCTGGCTATGGTTGCAGTCTGAGAAGCGCGGCGAGCATGGCGGTTCTGACACTATCTCACGCCTCACGATATCAATGGTATTCCACATATCCAGGTCGGCGATCGGCTATGGCCGTGTCCTCGGAATTGTCTCTTTGGCTGTGCGTTCATGGGCTTTCAGCCACGCGCCACTAGAGTAGGTGGTCGTAGAGAGGTCACTGGCGACGCGGAAAAAGTTCAACGGAGTTCCGAAAGCTTGATAGCGCAAAGCTTCTGTGCTATCTATGCTCAGATGACGCAATTATATTGTGGGACAGTCTGTACATCCGCAAATCCCTCGTGTGTCTGGCTATGCCCACATCAATTTTGAGCCAAACACGGCTGAGAAAGCTGAGAATAGCGGCCAAACCCAACGATCCGGGGTGTTAAGAAATTTAGGGCGCCACGTGTTGTATTCGGGAATGCTGGATTCGCGCTTTCAGGGCCAGGAATTGAAGCCAAGCTGTTGACCGGCTTGGCGGAGAGGTCTCGTTCTGGGGTTGCTCTGTAAATGTTATGGTGGCTGGAATGCATGAGTGAAGATGACGAGGCTGCTAGCCCTCGGAACATTGATACGCGCCACAAGGTCTGGTATCACCGTATCGGCTAGTTCTGGGGCCGTTCAAATTTGTGGCGTTGTGGAGTGGTCGTCTCACTGGCTGAGTTGAATACGTGCACATGCGTGATGCACGCACATCTGCGCTCCAAGCGGAAGCGAGTAGAAGCGAGTCCCGTCGTCGTGTTACATTCAGCTCGGATCGTTACCATGGCAGTCAAGACATGCGCTATGATATTGAACAGTAAACTAACAAAGAATCTGTATCCTAATGTCTGAGCGGATCTGCCTCCCCCTAGTGTTTGTGGATCAGCCCAGGCCTAGAGAAAGATCAGCATGATTGGCAGATTGAGATTGACAGGGGGTCGACAGGGCACCGGCAAGGATATCCACGCGTCGGGGGCGTCGGCGAGTGCCTTTCGGGGCCCTCTATTTCCCTGATAATCGCGGTCTTGGGTAAGAGGACCAAGGGCTCATGGTGTATGGATTTCCTCCGGTTAGTTCGGGGCCAGGGGGGTGAGAGACACTGCCGCTTTCAACAGGGTTTAAGCTACCAAGACAAGGCCTTGTTCAGTAGAATTTGTCTCTGCCTTTTTGCCTGAATGTTTGTTTCGGGGAGGAATTGTAAGGAACTGGGGTGCCTGTTACTGATTAGAATGAGGGTCGTCATGTGCGGGTCATTAGCATGAGGTGCCTGTTCTTTATCCGCCACAATATTGTACTGTATGTTTCTGTTTGAATGTTTGTATGTGTCGGTTGGATCTGAATATTGAATTATCTATAGGTCTTGGAGTTGAATGGGGCACCAAAGCTCAAGCTCGCACCCATTCAGCTCCGACCACCCCATTTCCATTCTCTTGTCTTCCTCTCTTCCTTTACTCTCATCCCTCACTAACCTCACTCTTTCCTCACCATCCCATCCCTCTCTGTCTCGTCTATAAGAGCCCTTGTCGCTGCGCGTCATTACTCTTTACCCCACCAGTTCTACAACCCACAACCTCGAGCCAGTCTCAACCCACCCAGCTCCACGAGCACTCACACTCTCTCTCTCCAACTGCTTCCTTCGCGCCTCGCGCACCATTACTCTCAACACCAAAAAAACCGAAAACATATCGCTAGCGATGTTCTTCACCACTGCTCTCCTCGCGCTCTCGGCCATCGCCAGCGCCCAGAAGGTCCTCTTTGAGGGCTCCGGCTATCGTGCGACTGTGTGAGTGTGGCACGGACCTCCAACCCTATCCTTTGACCCCGCTGACATCCCAGTTACTATGGCGTCAACGATGGTGACGTCTGCGGTGCCGCCAACGGCGGTCCCTTCCCCTCGCGTTGGGCCGACACTTCGGGCATCAACGACGGCTACCCCAAGTGCACGTCCAACCTCCAGTCCGAGGCTAAGACTCTCCGCCAGTACAACTCAAACCGCATCGTCGCTATGAACGCCAACATGGTCGCCAACGACGTTGAGTACTGGTGCGGCAAGGAGGTCCAGATCTTTGGCCCCGACGGCAAGCAGATCGTCCTCGACGAGGGACCCTTCGTCCTCATGGATGGCTGCGCTGCTTGCACTACGGCCAGCATTATTGACGTCTCGGCTCTCGCTTTCACCCAGCTCTCGGGCGGCAAGTGCGGCAACAACCCTGAAGGTTTCTCCGTCAAGGTTATCGACAACGACCTCAGCGCCACTCTTGGTGACGCTCCTCGTGGCTCGGCCAAGGGCGCTTCGGTCTACAACCCTGCTGGCGGCAACGATGCCCCGGCTCCCCAACAGCCTTCTTCCTCGTCCACGCCTGCTCCTGCCTCGTCGCCCACTCTGGCCACTTCGCCTGCCCCTGTCGCCGAGCCGGCCCCGGCCTCCTCTCCTGCTTCTTCGGCTGAGTCCGTGTCCGTATCGTCTGCCGAGGCCAACAAGCCCAACCACTCCACTCCTGCTGCGCAGGACACTCCCGTCGGCGGCAATCTCGCCGTCGTCTCTCCCGCTGCTGAGCAGCCTTCTTCTTCCCCATCTCCCTCCGCCGCGCCCATCCCCGTCGGTGACGTCGCCAAGGCTGCCCCCGCCCCTGTCCCCGACACCTGCAAGTACGGCAAGTGGCGCTGCGATGGCCTTAGCCTCCAGATCTGCAACAGACAGACTCAGGGCAACGCGTGGGAGACGATTGCGTCGTGCGCCGCCGAGTGCTCGTTCTCCGTCTCTGGATCCGCCATCTGCCAGTAGCTGCCGTGCAGCTGAGCTGGACTCTGTAGATGTCGTGGGCCTGGTGCCCTGTAATCCCTCCCTGGTGGTAGAGACTGTAATATGGCCTGGAGCCAGAGCGATTTCCGGCGCATGAATGTTGCTATATTAGTTTCAATGTTGAGGCTGTCGACTGACAAGATGAGAGTGACTGATACTGAGACTGAGGCGTTTGTATGTGCTTACTGCTAAAGACCATACCAACAGCGCCCATAGCTGGCTATTTCTCAACTGGGCAGTACGCTGGCACCGCGGTCTATGCCCCGCCAATCCGCCAATCCGCCAATCCAAGCGATCCATAACGCTCTGGTCCCACCGCTGGCCCGTGCGATCAACAGTTTGGCTGATCAGATCAGCGATCATTAACCAGCGACTCGCAGCAATCCAAAACGCAAATCATCTTCGCACCGTCCTCGACGGTCCGCGTTCTCCGGTTTATCCGGATACACCAGACCACGCACATCATGGCAGGTATATCAGCCCTGATCTCAAAGCCATGACGCGCCCGATTCTCCACTCTCAATTAACCATTCCATGACGCGAACGTACGACGTACGATGTACGACGCAGGCACCGCGGCACGGCACGCGGCAGAACATCGCTTGTACGACAAGCTCTCGGCTAGCGGAGCGGGAGGCTCCAAGGCACCTGCTGTAATGTCGGAGGAAACTGCCGTTCCCGTTCCCGTGTTGCATAAACAGCGGGAAAAGTCCAAACGCGAGTTCAGTTGTGGTATGAGTGGGCATCAGTAGCCCCTCGAACCAGTACTGCGACATAATCTGAGGTGGTATGGCGGAGTGGAACATTACGGGCTAGGCACAAAGGCGCGTTTGTGGCCAAGAAGTTGAGCTGACCGGAGGAGTGGGCAGGGTGGAGGGGCCTCTCCCACGCGGTCTGGGGGCCTCGAGGATGTATAACTCCTGCTCGCATTAGTACGAACAGCTCTTCCCGTTGTCGACCCGATGTCGGCCTGTCGACTACCTAGCGCCACGAGTATGGATCCACTCTCTGCGAGTCTTCCAGGTTCACACTGGGTATTCAAAGATGGCAGCGAGTATCACAGCACACCCTTGGCATCTCGCAATGGCCCAGTGCGAAGGTGGCAGCTGATAGGACGTCGTCCTCGCTAATGGCTGAACTCATTTCGGTCTCCCACGCCCAATCTTACGCCCTGCTCGCCTAGCCTGACGTTGTGTTCGCTTGCTGATGACCTGGACTCACATGGTTGAACAGTACATAGTCGACGACGTCGCCCACTATCTGTGTTAACTGTTACTCACTCACGTACGGAGACAGACGTGTCCGAACCCGCCATCCGCGCAATCTTGGGCCACCCAGCCGGTGGAAACCAGAATGCCAACCCGGGCACCGCCAAACACCCCTCTCCCCCAAACTCGCACACCATCACCAAAGCCGACGACAGCGATGAGCAGCGAGCGCACGCCCCTAATCTACCCGGAGGGCCCGTCGCCGGCCCGCCGCCGCCTCCTGGTCGCGGCGACCATGCTCACCTCCTTCCTAGCTATGCTCGATCTTACCAGTTAACCTCCTCCTCCTTCGCTAGCCTCAGTCGTAGCGACCTGTGTGCCGACCATTGCCTTCGAGTTTGGTGCGTTTGACTGCGAATCCTGGATCGGTACATCCTACCTCTGGTCCAACGTAACATTCACGCCGCTGTACGCGCGTCTCTCGGACGCAATCGGCCGACGCACAGCCCAACTCCAAGCCGCATCCCTCTTCAACCTCGGAACGCTAGCCTGCGGCCTCGCCCCGTCATTCACAGGCCTCACAGTGGCCCGGTTCTTGGCGGGCATCGGCGGCGGTGGCGCGAGTACCATCGCGTCCATTGTCCTCTCCGAGTCATTACCTCCCCAGGACCGGGGTTTCTACCAAGGCCTAGGCTTTGCCGTATTCGTCGCGGGAATGGGCTCGGCGGCCCCATCGGCGGATGGCTCACCCAGGCCTGGGGATAGCGGGCTGCATTCTACGCCCAAATTCCCGTCGCAGTCGCTTGTATCGTCCTTGGCCGCCTCACAATACCACAAGACCAGGAGAGGCGATACAGCGCCGACACCCTCGCCGAAATCGACCTCGCTGGCAGCGCAACTCTTACCTCTCCACCGGTTCCCGGCTCCACGTCCTCCAAAGGAGCAGCGCGGTCATTCCTATGCGCCATGACATAACTGGCCTCACAGCCCTCGTGGCGAGCGTGACATTCTTCGTGGCATTCATCGTCGTTGAGCCCCGTCTTGTTCGAAGGCCAGTGCTCTCCCTCACCCTCCCACGACAACGCACAGCTCTCTGCGTCGGCATCATAGCAGGAGTGATCGCGATCGTAAACTTCAACATGCTGTACCACCTTCCGTGAGCATCATCCTCGAGTTCTGACCCTAGCATGGTTTTCGAAATCGTCTTCGACGAGTCGCTCTCCCGCGCGGGCGCACACATCCTCCCGAACAGCGCCGCCATGACCCTCTCCGCCCCGATCATGGGCTACCTCGTCAAGCGGACGCGGCGGTATAAGTGGCTCACTGTAACGTGCTGCGCCGGGGCCGGTCGTCGCCATGGCCCTCCTCTCGGGATGGGGACTGGAGTCGGGAGCGGCGGTGCGATGGCTCGCAGTCGTGCCTATATGGGCGCCGGGTTTAGCAGCCTGTTGACGCTCACGCTGAGTACGTGGTGCTGAGACCCACTGTCGCTAGTTGGGATGCTGAACACGGTGCCGAGTGAGTCGTATCGACCGGCCAAGCACCCTTTGCTCACCTCAGAATCCCAGATCGCCGTCGCCACCGGCTTTGTGTTCGTCTTCCGTTCGCTTGGACAGGTGTTCGGCGTCGGCGTGTCAGGCGCTGCGTTCCAGGCCTCCATTGCGGCTGAACTCCGCAAACGCTTCTCAGATCCCAAGGTGCCTCACTCGCGTCTGTGGCTCACGCCTCAGCTTATCGATGCCCTCCGAAGTGTGTCGAAGACCATCAACCGATTTCCTGCGCCGGGGGGCGCGCTCGCTGTGGCAGCGTACGGCGCTGCATTGCGAAACACGTTCCTATTCGACCTCGCGGGAGCGGTGGCCGTGTTTGTGGCATCGCTGTTCATCCCTGACCTGGAGATCATAGACGATGGCGGCAAGGTTGCCGAAGGCGCGGTCGCAGGTGACTAGCTCGGCGGTCAGAGCACAACTGATATCGTAGATAAACGTGTCTGCACACCTCTCGCTCGATAGGCCTCGCTCTCATAGGGTCAGTTCAACCTAGTCAGAGCGGCAGCGATGCCGCGGGCAGCAGCATTGACTGGTACATCACAACACTATAACTCCGGCAATGGCTTCTTCTGTTCATTAGGGGAGACCGACAGACCGATGGACCCATGACGGAACTACTTGTGGCCGACGTCGCGCGTCGTCATGCGGCGCAGACCCTCGACGACGGACTTGCGACGAAGCATAGCGCCGACGGACCCGCGGCGCCCGTCAATGGGCTGCTGGTCGTCGCCCTCACCCCCACGCGACGTGGCACGGTGGATGGCAGCCGAGACCGAGCTGCGGCGGCCCTCAGCGATGCGGACGTTGTTCTTCTCGCGCACGCAGATCGGGCACTCGGGATGGTTGTAGGGGTCGGTAGAGTCCTTCGGGTGCGCGGCGTGGACAAGGCTCTCTGCAGCAGCCCGGACGTCGTTGTTGCTCATGTTGAGCTGCCGCTCAGCGGGGCCGCGAGGGAAGCCCATGTTGACGAGCTCGTCGACATGCTCGGACGTCGCCTGCTGCAGGTGCGGCCTGTCAAAGACCTCAGCCGACATGCGGCGCATTCGGTTCATGAAACCCTCCTTGGGTGGCGACGCGGAGGCTGGGAGGTTAGCGTCAAGCAACACGAGCTGGGCGACGGGGCACGCAGGATGGGTACAGCTCGCTCGAGCGAGCGCTGCAGACCTCATACAGGCGCAAGAGGTGGTTACTCACACATTGTGGGACTGGTAGGTGATGGGGGACCAGGAATAGACGCGTAAAACGTTGGGTAGGATGTATGTGGTGTTGGGCGCAGTGGCAAGGGGAATGGGGATCAACGCGCCATCATCAAGCCCTCTTATCTAGGTGGGCTCCAGTCCAAGAGTCGCTGTCACACTGGACCGGGTCAGCAGACAGCAAAACACAACACGACCGTCAGTGGCTGTTGTCATAACCCCTCTTGGCAAGTCTGTGCAGCCGCCCACTGGCTGTACGTGCGTTACGCCTATCATTTCAATGGGCCCTTCTAGGCGGCCCGCGTCATTGTTCCTCGGCCCACGGAGTTCAGAGACCGGGTTGTTGGATGGCAGGGTGGGGGCAATTGTTCGCGCAGGTGGCGAGCGAGCAGGGTCGGCAATCTAGTGATTTCTCGTCGTTCCTGTTGTACCGTTTCGTCATCCTGTGTTTTGTTGTTGTTGAGCGCTGACCTGATTGGGCATTAGAGCAGAGGCGCGGAGCCACCGGGTGCCCGATACTGCTCACATGACCTAATGGCCAGAGCCCCGTGATCAACATCTCTTGGCGCAGCAGTTTGTGGCGTGCATGCCCCCAATGGCGGCCGCGGTCAGTTCCTGTCAGTCCTTCCTGTCAGTCCCCAGGACTCGTGGAACTCCTGTCTCTGGAGTCCCGGCAAGATCCGTAGCTCTTGACCTGGACGCCAACGAGATACCCATTCCACAAAGCAGACAAGGTGATCGGCAATTTGCGGAGACCCAAGTGAGCATTTCCTATTGTTCTAATCTTCCAGACAATTATCATTAGCCAGATATTAGCCGATCCAACCGAAGTGAAGGGCAGTGGAGATCACTCCATCTCCGCAGTCACGTGATACGTTCGTCACCCCCTGGTGGGTACGATTGTTGTTGCTTGCGATCTCGTATCTGTTTCATTACTAACCTCAATGCCTCCCAAGAAGGACCAGAAGGACTGGTCATGGTGCGACCTGATAGAATCTTCAAACGACATTACTCTAGAACACTGCCGTTTATCAGCGGGTCTACACCCCAGCAACTGCCCCAAAGCATGCCCAATCCCCAGTCCGGGAAGGAACAAGTCCAAGTCCAAGTCACCGGCCAAGGGCAGCCATAATAGCAAAGGCAAGCGAGCCATAAGCGTTCTTTCGTCAGAAACCGACGACTCCGTTGTCGTTATCTCGCCGAAGAAGGGCGACTGCCAGGCGCAGAAGTGCAAAACCAACCCCCGTTGTTACAATCACTTGGGCGTGGAGAAGGTGAGCTCTGTCCACCATTTGGGCAAGCTAACAACAGTGGTGGAAGGACGATGCCCTCGAGACCTTCCTTCAATCCCGGATGGGTGAGGAGATTAGAGAGCGCGGCGACAGCGGGCCTCCAGGCCTTCGCAACTACGGTGCTACATGCTACGTGAGTTGCGTCTCGCGCGTCGCACTCTAACACCAGGCCAATGCCTTCCTCCAAGTCTGGTTCCACAACGTGTCGTTTCGCAATGGAGTATTTGAGGCCGTGGGAGACCGTGTGAATCCCCTCTTCCACCTGGCCATGATCTTCGCAGCGATGCGGTACACGTGCCGCCAAGTGGTCGACCCGGGTGCGCTGATCGAGGCTCTCCGCCTCGACAAGGGCGCGCAACAGGACGCAGCTGAGTGCGTAGCTAACTTGGAACCGGCTAAAGGCTATCTGACAAGCAGGTTCTCAAAGCTCTTCATGGACCTCATTGAGAAGCAGTTCAGGGCACAGGGCGGACCTCTCGCCGACTTTGTTGCCGAACAGTTCGCTGGCCAGCTTGAATACCGCACCAAGTGCAACACTTGCAGTTACGTGTCGAGCACGAGCTGTGAGATTCACTTCCGACCAAGAACTGACACTAGCCCCGTTCATGGAGCTCGAAGTCCCTCTTCGAGACGGCTGTTCACTCGAGGGCCAAATCAAGCACATGCTCACTCCTGAGCTACTGGACGGCGATAACAAGTACAGATGCCCACAGTGCTCGTCACTCCAGCCCGCGACCCGGTCTACCCACCTGCAGCACCTTCCTCCAGCACTCCACTTTGCACTGAACCGCTTTGAGTATACTCCAACGTCGGACGAACGGAAGAAGAGCAAAGCCCGCATCTCGTACCCCCGCAGGCTGCGGCTTGAGAACGTCGAGTACGACCTCCACGGAGTGGTCGTGCACGAGGGGCTCAAAGTGAGTCTACTGCAACTCGCCGCACTAACACTCAGGCTACCCAAGGCCACTTCACTGCTGAGGTGTACGACGAGAAGTGAGTTGTCAGGCGAGATCGATCAACTAACACTAGCGATAAGGAGTGGTACTTCTGCTCTGACGGCGAGGTGTGCAACCTCTCCGAGCGGCCCAAGAAGAAGCTCAAGCTCGACCCCGACGCGCCAGGCGACCAAGTGTCGCGAGACGCCTATATGCTCGTGTATCAGCGCAGTCGACAGCCTCCTCCACAACGACACGCCCCACAGCACTTGCGCAGGGAGATCAGACGAGACAACGACGAGCTACTGAGTTCCATGGGAGGACAATTTGATAAACGTAAAACGCTCAGTGAGGCGTTCAATCTGCTGGTCCGCGAGAAGGAGACTGTGCTGAACTTGATCCCTGGTGTGAGTCACGCGTGGTGCTGCGCTCATTCCAGGATGACTGCGTTGTGCCGCGCGAGTGTCTAGCAGAGTGGCTTGCTTCGGACAAGCTGAGCACCAAGTGGATTGTGCCAAGCAATCTCAAGTGTTACCATGGGCAGTACGACCCGAACCAGTCAGCGTTTCGCCTCATCTCGCGAGTTGCGTTCGAGCGGCTCAAGTTGCTGTATAACAGACAGTGGGACGAGTTACTCTCGGAACAATCCCCCAACAGACAGGCACTTTTCTACCTGCTCCAAAGACACAACAGTGAGACTAAGGGTCAGAATCCGGCAACAGCGAAACACGCCCGCAGCGCTTCCCAGTGCAGCACAAGAAGTCAAGGCAGCCACTCTTCCTCCGCAAGCGATTCCGACAAGGTGCACGTCCCGCTAGTCGACGAGAGCAGCGACAATGCGACTCCAGACATGGACGAACCCAGCTCGGGATCGGTGCCAGCCGGTAACTTCAAGTTCCATGGCTCTCCCATGTCCAATGTGAACGTTCAAGGCCTCAAGTCCTCACAACCTAACCCTCGGAGCTGTTCGTCGCTACCCGACCCATCCACCAACGACGCGCTGGACCAACCACTATCAACGCCAAGCGGATCATCGGCAGAATCAAAGGGCGACATTAGCGTCGAAAATGGCAATGGCAACGACGACGACGAAGTACAATGCCTCTCTCCCGCTATTGAATTCCCAGAGCTCGACATCTGCCTCCAGTGTGTGCGCGAGGAGTACGAGCGCAAGATCAAAGACTCGCGCCAAGCTGAACTGTTAGACGAGTTCGAACGCGCCAACGATGGCGGGGGCCCGTACCTCCTACCTCACGCGTGGGTGACCGAATGGAAGAGAAACAAGCTCGGCCCTGCCGTTCTCCCGACGGACCCGGAGTACTCGCTCTTCTGTGAGCACGACCAGCCTTTCGTCGGCAACAATAAACTCCAGTATGTCACGGAAGAGGCCATCTTGCTCCTCCGCTCGGTCCTTGGCGAGTTCGCTGTCTTCGACGAGAAAGCGGAACAGTGCACGGACTGCTCTGCCGCGCAGGAGCTATCCAAGAACCAGCGTGCAGAGTGGCTCACCAAGGTCAAAGTTGAGGAGAAGCTGTTCAAGAATCAACGCAACCAGTCTCACGTCTTCGGAGCTAAGAACTATCTTCTTCCGCGCTCATTTTTCGTGCAGTGGGAACTGTATCTCAGGGAGCCAGTCGAGCGGCCCACGTTGCAACTCGACCTCTGCCCACACGATCTTCTCGACTTTGACCCCGGGCTGGACAAAGCCGAGTACATCGACGAGAATGGCTGGGAAAAACTGTGCCAACTGCAAGTTTCGATTTTGAGCTGCCATCTGACCGCAGGTACGACTACCCGCCAGAGGAGGGAATCACCATCAAGTATGGCTCACAGCCAGCCGACGGCAAGCGGCTCCCTGTCCTCGACCCATCGCTTGCGACGTGCGGACCGTGTCGTATTAAACGGTGCGCTCAAAGTCATCTTCTAAACTGACTGTAGGTACTCCGATTGGAAAGAGCTGTGGCTTCCTATCGCTGTCGGGGAGAACGCGGCTCCCAGTAACAACGACGGGACGAAGCGTCGTGCGCCGCCGCGGGGGAGGCGTGGAAAGGAGGCACAGATTCTCGTCACGAAGAACATGTCCGTCATGGAGGTCCAAATGGAGCTATATGAGATGTTCAAGATCCCGCCGCTTTCGCAACGACTTTTGTTCCAGGGCCGCGACCTGGACCGTCAGGAGACGATTGGCGGCATCGGCATCCTTCTTGGTGACCACTTCAACCTCATTGAAGTGGTCGAAGTCGAGGACGACTTCGAGATGGTGGTCGGAGACGAAGGGTTTGGAGGCACCGCGCTGGTCGGGCAGAAGTGTGAGTACGCGTGAGCGATGCCCCTAACAGCAGCTTGTGAGCATTGTACCATGTTTAACGATCCTGGGGCAGCCGAATGCCAGATGTGCGGGCTGCCCTTCGCATAGAAGGGCCATCCAGGGCCTGGTTAGAAGGCATTCGACGTCATAGCCTGTTTGTATAATAATGTAGCATGTGCATGTACAATTCATCGAGTTTCAGCGGCTTTGCTCATATGTCATCATCCTGCACATCTGCAGCTCAAGCTAACTCTGTCACCAAGCGCATGATGAGTCGGTCCTCTGGATCAAGGGTTGATCCCCTTCGAGAGGGGGTTTGAGCCGCGGCGCATTTCGAAGTCCAACGACCAGCGGCGTGGGCGTTCTAACGTCAGATACAGAGTGGACAGGGACTCACCTTGGGTAGCTTCTTTCTGGACATCGGCCATGGCACGGTCGTGAAGGGGAGAGGTCGACGCTCCTGTTGGCGACGTGCCGAGCGTGGCGGATGTACCGGTGGTAGCGGCTTTGGGCTGCTCGTGTTTCCAGTGGCTGAACATTTGTGATGAAATGTGTGGTGTGGTGATGTGTCTGTTTTGTGTGTGTGTGGTAGTATTGTTAGATGTGATAAGATGGACTGGTGGCGACTCTCACAAGGTGGCCTTGGTTAAATACAGTTTTGTCCTCAGCTGAGCATCGGGGCCGTCTGGCATGCGTAGCTGGTCCGTCTCAGCTGACACCGACTCCGGAGTGTCATGGGTGCATAGAAGCGGACTGAAGAAGGAGAATGAATTTCGCCACAATGAGGCTGGTCTGCATCATAGCCTGGGCCTGTCGGCTTCGGCCGCGGAACGCAATGACGCTTCTGAAGGTTACGGCCGCCTCTTGCTATTGGGGAGAGCAAAGAGAAAAGTGATGTAGGATGGTCCGCATGCGGAAAGTGTGGTTCTTGTGGTAAAAAGCTGGATATTGATGGCGAAACAACCATGCTTCTCACATCATTAACATGGAAGGTGACACTGTGCCAAAGAAACATGTACCTCAACAAGCTGTGGAGGATTGAGATGCATGGAAGAGCAGGAGGTGGGAAAAAGGATAAAAGGGAATGACCACTGACAGGATCGAACTGCCGACCTTTGCATTACTAATTCCGACGCCGGAGCTCTCGATATTAGTACAATGCTCTAACCAGCTGAGCTAAGCGGCCTTGGTGCTTAAACTGAAGAGCGCCCCATGTCATTCCGGGGGTTTAACATCCACGTGACCCGAACTAAAACCAGAGCCAAACATTGCTCACCAAGGGAATGAGACCCCCAATCTACCCAAGCCCATTATCGTTCTCGACTCAACAGCGTTCATCCCCTCCCATCCTCCATTCTCCATCCGCTTCGTCCATACTTGTCTCTTCTTCGTGTGTCGACTTTTTCGCTCCTTGTCTGTACCACTTTTCCTATACGCTCACCGGTTGTCTCTGGCTTACACCCACCTCACATCCCAACTCCCAACCTCCACCCACGTTCACCATGCCCAAGGCCGACGCGCCGACTGCCACCCGCCGTTCTGCGCGAATCGCATCCGCTGGATCAGGCCCTGCCGCAAAGGTACAGCCAAGTTGCGGATGAGTTAGCTGACAGTAGAAAGAGGAGCCTGCAAAGCCAGTGGAGAAAAAGGTCACTAAGGCTAAGGAGCCCACGTCGACCGAGCCCAAGCCCAAGGCCGCGCCCAAGTCCAAGGAGCCTAAGTCCAAGGAGCCCAAGTCCAAGGAGCCCAAGTCCAAGGAGCAGGTGACCAAGGAGCCAAAGTCCAAGGAGCCAAAGTCCAAGGAGCCAAAGTCCAAGGAGCCCAAGTCCAAGGAGCCCAAGTCCAAGGAGGAGGTGACCAAGTCCAAGGACGACAAGATGGATGAGGACAAGGCCTCCCAGGACAAACCCAAGTCCAAGGACGAGACGAACGGCAAGCCGCCATCCGCCTCGCGCGGCGCCCTTCAGCTCGGTTCCGACTTGCCCAAGATCACGCTCCAGAACGAGGATGGCGAGGATGTTGACGTCTCGACGCTCACTGGCGAGCGCGGTGTTGTCATCTTCTTATACCCGCGTGTACGTCTCTTTGCTTTGTTTAGATGTGGCGCTGACATGGTGTTTTCTGCTTATGATCACATCCGTAATTATATTCACTTCCCAGGCCGACACGCCCGGCTGCACCAACCAGGCTTGCGGGTACCGCGACCTGGCGACTGACTTTGGCGAGCTCGGCTACGACGTCTACGGCCTCAGCAAGGACAAGCCGGCCGCACAGCTCAAGGTCAGCTCACCACACCTGTAATCCAGCTGACAGTAGTGGAAGACCAAGAAGGAGTTCAAGTACCACCTCCTCTCGGACCCCGAGAGCAAGCTCATCAAGCGGCTCGGCGCGTTCGTCCTTCCTAACAAGCACGACATTCTGTGAGCTAGCTGACGCCAGCACTAAGCGCTCGCACTTTATATTCGAGAAGGGTTCGGGCAAGCTCATTGACATTGCGCTGGGCGTCAAGGCCGCCGACGAGTGGGTTGGATTGCGAGGTTGTAATCTAACGTCAGCCCGAAGAACGCACTCAAGTTTATCGAGTCGCACCACAAGTAATCTTGGATTTTGTATCTCGGGTATGTTCCATGTCTGATGTTAAGGATTGTGTACTGCGGCGGGTTGACCGGCTCGAGTTATACGAGAGAAGGAAATCAGGTTGTGCTGTCTGCATCGTAGATCGCAATACATCCAGCTGCCGATTGACCACTGCCGAACGATTGTTTCGAACACGGGGACACCCTTCTGAGCGTTGATGATGACGCACGTCGGTTTTACTTAGGAATCAGCCTCGGACCTCGAGTACGTTCAGCCCAGAACGGCGGCTTGAGTGACGTTTCCCCTGCGAGTCAACACCCCACGTGCATGCACAGCGCAGTGGAGCAGTGCGCTTCATGGTTCGCGAGGACGGTAGGGTTAGCTGCCCATGTTCAGAGGGACGGGGACTCGTGCCGCCGGATATGTGCTGGAAAGCGCGGCCATCGGTTGGGACGCAGCTCTGTGCTAGGCCTCGCGTTTGAGGCACTGTCGCCCACGGCCATCTACCCAGGGAGAATGTAGAGTTTTTCCCCGCCAACTTGTGAGTCAAGGGGTCAGTGGCTCACTTGTGGGAAGAGTGGGATACGTGGGATAGCAATCAGGCGTTGACGATGGCGCCTCGGAAAGCGAGGACAGGTTAGGAGAGGTTTAGTCGCGTTCATTGATAGGACTGTACGTCAGTTTCGCAGTTGATGAAATCCCTTTGAGCCCTCAGCGAAGGGGGGCATGAGCATGAGCAGACGCCGAGCAAGGACACGCATCCGTACAGGCAGTGGAAAGCTAAGCAGCGGTATCGAGCATCGCACGAGACAGCTGGAGTGGGCATAACCATAGCAACACCTCCATTCTCAAGTATACCTACAACTAGTTTAAAGAGAGTTCAGTACGCAGCGACACAATAAGACAGAGCAATATGCCATGTCTCATTGCCTCGCAGAGCAAGGACCCTAGCAACCCAAAAAGCGTCGTGCAATTGACAAAGTCTGAAGTCAGCCATCGCCCTCGAATTCAAGGTGTGGGAAGAGATTTCAGAAGATTTTGTTAAGGTAGCGTGGTTTTTTCAGCAGAGGCCACTGAGCCCATCCCGCTCCACCAAGGTGGAAACGAGGGAGCACAGCGTCCCTAAAGCCAAATGCACTCGGGTCATCCCGTAAGAGGACAGGAGCAGATTCTCACCATTTGCATGCGCCGTGGTACAATGTAGTCGATGTTGAAGGGGAGGTGGGTAGATAAGGGGAAGGGGAAGTCGATCAGAAAGCCCTCGCACGCCCACGGTCGGCCGTTGCTCTCCCTTGCGGTCGAGCGCCAGCGTCCCGCCAGCTTCTTCGTGTCCAGGGACAAGTACTCTGTGAAGAGCGGCGAGGGGCTATATCATCTCCTCGACGTGGAAAATGTGGCTAGTGTGAACTAGCGAGAGTGAACGGTTACTGTAGAGAGATCTGGAGGGTTAGCACTGCGAGCAGAGCGGAAGAGGGGGCGGTGGATGCTGTGACGACACTGCGCATCTGCTAGAGAGCGGATGACGAGCGCGACGAAGCGATCGCTGAACGCGATGGTGCTGGGGAGGCAGAGGGAAAGGAAGGTGGGGGTACTCACCCTACAGAGTGTGGTCACTAAAGATTCTAAGATGCATCTGGCGATCCTTTTAAGGCTGCCGGAGGGGCCAGCTAGACCGGCGAAAAGCTGAAATTTCTTAACGCCGTCAGGGTGGCGGTGGAGGTGTCCACATGGGCCGTGGCTGATTTCAATGGCGTAAACGGTGCGAGATGCGCCAGCCATCCCTCAAAGCGCTCACGTGAGCCAATGCATGCAAAGCATACGCTGAATGGTGCGAGAAACGGGGCGAGAGAATGCATTATTGGCATTGCGTGGGAGCGAGAGACTTGCAGAAAAGGAAGTGGAGACAAGGATGGGCAATCAACGCTACATCTGGCACACAACAGTCCTGCCGAACGGAGTTGAGGACGCCGCCGTGAGGAAGCCGTCGGCGGAGAATCGGCTCAAAGGTGGCGACTCCGTCTCTTCGCCTCGCGTTGGGCCGAGGACATTGACTAGCGCGGAAACATGGCCCAAAAGTTATTCACCCCGCATCTACCAAGTCCCACCCTCCCATCGCAAGCCCGACCTTCCAGTTCAACTCCTCCCTCCACCGCGCTGCACATATGTAGAATCATAATCATCTCCCGCGAACGGGTGCTATACAGGGTGCCTCGCAAGAGCGAGACGTTATGCGCGACGCAGCGCGTGAGCTAGATCTACCCGCGCACTGGCGCGCGTCTATCCACACACAGTCTAGAAGCCCGTCGCCCCGGGCGCCTTCTCGCCCTCACGGCGAAGAGCAAGGAGGATCTCCTTCATGCGCGCAAGGTCTGAGCCGCCAGAAACGCTCGGCCTGATGGTCTTGGACTCTGCGTGTCAGCGACAGCCGATTGAGCGAGCTGGAAATAGCCTCCATCCAGCTCCACATCGACTCACGGGAGTTCTCGAGGCCGATGAGGTCGGTAACGCGCTCCCACGTCGTGCCACGGGCAATGTCGTCCTTGAGCTGCTCAAGGAGCTTGGCCTCGTGCTCCCTGCTGTCAGCTTAACTTTGATGATATGCAGCTGGCGCAACGCCGCTGTCTTCGCTCTCCGCGTGACACCCACTTGTTCTCTCTGATGTTCTTCTCCTTCTCCTTGTTGTAGTCTTCGTAGAACTGGTCGATCGCCTTCTCAGCCTTGTTGGCCATCTCGTCGCGCTTCTCCTGGTCGGCCGCGTTCCGGCGCTTGATCTCTTCGGCCTGCTTCTCGCGCCACTGGCGGATCGGCTCGGTCTCCCCTTCGGCTTCGGGGAGCGTGTTGGTGAACTCGGGCGCGGGGAGGATGCTTGCAGCCGAGCGGGGTTGGGGAGCAGCAGTGGGAGGGTAGGGAGACTGGCCATATGGCTGGGCCGCCAGCGCATTGAACACCGGCTTGGCGGCGGGAGAATCCTGGTGTCAGCTCGCGGTGCAACCATGCTAGCGGCAACGCGGTAACAGTGGCCGCTTGCGCGAAGCTCAGCGTTACCGCTTGCACCGCCACACATTTCCCACGTCGCCGTCCATGACTTACCGCAGCTGGAATGTCGGAAGAGAAGTCGGGGAAGGCGCTCTCGAACTTGTCGAGGTCCTCGTCCTCGCCCAGCCCAATGTTGCCAGTCACGCGGACCTGGGACGAGCCCATGGGTTCGTCGAACGACGGGAATGCGTCCATGCCGCTGGGCGACTTGATAGGCGATGCCGACTTGATGGGGCTAGCAGGTTTGGCGGGCGCTGGGAAGTGTGAGCGCCAGTCCTGCCACGAACCGCGGTCCTGCCATGGCGAGCGAGTCCAGGGGTGCATTCTGGGATGGAGAGTGGTTGTGAATGAGGAGACGTGTTGTTACACAGAGGTGGCGAGGAGATACGTGCACCCAAGGAAGCTCGAAGCACCTACCATCGTCCAGGTCCGGGAACGCGTCCAAGCCACTCCCCGAGCTCATGCCGGGAATCTCGCCAGAGGCGAACAGGTCGGCATCGTCGCCGAGGATGGCCTTTTCGCGCGCAAGGAAGTCGGCAGTAGGGTCGTCGGACATGGTTGCGGATTATGCGATGTGCGACCTCGTTGTGTACGAGGGTGTTCATGACGCGGCGCGACACCGACATGCGTGGAGGTCCAGCTTGTCACGTGGCTTCGCGTGGCATACTCCGCAATCCCCGCCGTGGTGGCATCCATGTTTGGTTCCTTGCGCTCTCGCGACCTCGCGTCTGGTTGAGCTCTTTGCGACTTGTCTAGTTTGAAATGCATGACACATCCAAGCACATCTAGCCTACCATGCCCATTGCCCAGCCAGAGAGCTGGAAGAACATTGCCGGCGCACCAATCCATGAGGGCTTTGTGCTCATGGCGCTCAGTGCGCTCGATGGCCTGGTCGATAGGCGATACCTTCCTTCCCAGTGAGCACGATCACGCCACCTCAGCACATCTCTGACTCGCAGACGCCATGTCCAATTGCTCCTGCATCTCGTGACCGATCTGAAAACCAAGAAGGAGGACTTACGCCGCGCACCCTCCCCACTATCCATCCTCTACCGTTATCTCGATCTATATGGGTCCGATCTCCTCCCACTCCTTCCTCAACTGCACAAAGGTGCAACAGACTACGACGACCCCCGGACTCCCGACTGGCTGGCTTGGAGGCCGAATGGTGAACTTGAGTGTGCTGTGCGCAAACGCGTGTTGGAGAGCACCAAGCACGGCATCTGGGTGTTCCTCTACAAACCATTGGAGAAGAAGGAAGACAGAAAGAAGCAAAGGAGGACCCACAATTCGGACGACGAAGGGGAAACCCGCGTGATCTCCGACGACGGCTGGGACGTGCTAGAGTGGCTCGTGACTTTGTGGTCGACATCACCCCCAGCGCTGCTGCAGCAACTACACCAGCCAGCATCTGTCAAGCTTCAGTACGACGATGCGGGCGTCGTGCTTGCGGCCGTGCGGGCAGCCTTCCTTCCAACGGATCCACCGACACCGTTCAATGCCATTCCTGCACGTCGAGCAACCTCAGCCAAACTCCTTTCCCTAGTCATCGACCTCGCTCGGCCACCCAAGTCGCCTTTCCACCCCCAATCCCTTGTTCTATCCATCGTCACTCTCTTCCGCGTACCTGCTGCGCAAGTTTCTGTCCTCGCTCGTGCGATCACAAATTGGAATGCGCGCGCACACATCCTCGCCGTTGTCCTAGAAGATGCGGCTGGCGTTCGTAAGCAGCGCGAAGCAGCTCGGCGTTCCAACGTCGTCAGCTCAACATCGCGTGCCCCAAGCGTCGGCACTCGGGCTACGCGGCTGACGGTCACCCGCAGTCGGAGCACGACGCTGGCGGCTGAGGACGTCCCTGGCATGATGAGCCTCGCCACCCCATTCCAAGCACCCGACGTGGACTATGCGCTCAATCTCCTTGCCCTCGATGGCGATGACCGCTCTCCCGTCCTTGCAGCCGAGCTCGTGTCCCTCCTCATCGCACACGTACCGAAAGACGACGCGTGGCAGCGCGTTGACAACGGGTTTATCGGTGCACATGACGGCGTGCTCGGCCGCGTGCTGATTATGGCGCGCAAACGGGCTGACGCTGTGTGCGACCGCGTGCCCACCGTCACGGCCAAGGTCACCTTCGAGGCACCGGACGAGCCGATGGATATCGACGAGACGCAGAGCACAGTGCCCCTCACCCGATCGCAACTCGTCAATTTCTCCGATGAGGAAGAGTCGCAATGTCCAGTTGGGTTACTTTCGGGTAGCGGCTGGTCGTCGCTCACCTCGCTCCAGGACAACGGCGACGGGGGTGACGACGAGGGCGTAGGCAACGCAGATGAATCTCAGCTTCCGGCAGAGACTTTGCCGCTGAGCAAGGCGCAGAGGGCCCAGTTCGATGACTCGGAGAGCGACGAGGAGGAGTCTCAGCTGCCGACCGAGACGTTCCCTCTCATAAAGACACAGAGAGCACGTTTTGCAGCTGACGAGGATGACTTAGATAGAGCCGAGTCTGAATCCGAGGAGGACAAGGAAAAGGAGTGCGATGGAGAGGAGTCTCAGCTCCCTCCGGAGACTCTGCCTCTCACCGTGGCGCAACGCGCTCATTATGGTGAGGATCTCAGCGAAAATGAGTCGCAGGTCACTCCCAATATTGGAACGGCACGGACAACCCCCAACGACAGCGCTAGAGAGGCGAGTGTATCTGACATAATAGGCGACGCGCTATCACCAGGCAGCGGCAGCGGCGAGGAGTGGCAGCTGTCGGCCGAGACGCAGCCGCTGACACGATCACAACGGCGTGCACTGTTCAACGACGAGGAGTTGCAGCGCCCATAGTGTAACATCTGTAGCATACTAGGTTGTATTATTCGTCTAAGCGCGCGATTACGTTGCGCTTGCCCTTACCATGGCCCTTACCATGATCCTTGTCGTGTCCGTTAACGTTGCCGTTGGGATGCCCACTCTCCCCGCAAGCGCACGTGCCCTACCCGCGCTCGCGCACGAGCCAGAACTCATCGAGTATTGCGCGACGCGACAAACTTGTGCCGCATATGCGTGGCATTCGCAAACGTGAGCCGCGACCAGCCCTATACGTACCAGGCACAGTCGTGAGCAGGTATGACTCGTTCTTGAGCGGCTGTGGTTAAGAGATGGCGTGAGATGGACATACGACCGCGACCGCGAGGCCTGCTGCGAACAGTAGCCTCATCATGATGAAGGTTTAGAGACTATGGAGGGCCGCAACGCTGCTTTTGATACAGTCCATAACATCGTCCACAACAATCTGACATTGCCAAAGAGCGCACGTTCACCCCTGGCAGCGAGAAAAAGGTGAGAACGCTGTCGAGCAGGCATGTGCCTGGGGTGCAGGCCACTCAACATGCCCGAAATACACTACAAATTGCTTTAGCGTCGCTGCCACGGTGAGTCGCCGTTCTCAGTCGGCGCACGTGCGTGAGGACTGGCTATACCATCAGGTGGGCTGAATGTCAGAGGAAGGGGTAGATGTCGAAGAGCAGGGGAACCGCTATCAGTCGCTGTACTTGTAAACACAACTAGATGACAAAAGTGGGAGAAACAAGTTGCATCCTTCGAAGGATTCTTCGAAGTGAGGAATGAGAAACGGTTGATATATCCCGGGCATATCCGAAAGCTAA
Organism: Cutaneotrichosporon cavernicola; assembly: GCF_030864355.1. Classification (NCBI taxonomy): domain Eukaryota; kingdom Fungi; phylum Basidiomycota; class Tremellomycetes; order Trichosporonales; family Trichosporonaceae; genus Cutaneotrichosporon; species Cutaneotrichosporon cavernicola. The sequence goes on along the minus strand of NC_083397.1, from coordinate 2,697,863 downwards.
TGGTGACATACTAACACGATTTCCAGTATCCACAACACAAAATTCACCCAGCGTCCGGATGCCAACTGACGAACATACACTTGAAAGAACAATTGGACAAGTATGCATTCATTGTAGTATTCAACGGGCAACAGCTCAATCCATACAGTATGCTCTTTCCACACTACGTACCGTCTAACCGCCTGCTGCGGTGAGGACGATAACGACGCGCATGGCGTGACCATTCCCGACTCGTCGGAACGGACATGGCCGGTTGTCCGCCCAATTGCGGCAACCGACTCGACTGTTGGCCGCAACTTGAACTTGACTGGATTGACCAGACAAAGGTGACCAACCACCTCTACCTCTCTCCAACTTCCACTTAACAACAAAATGGTCCGCACTCTCGTGATCGACAACTACGACTCGTTCACGTGGAACGTGTACGCGGACCTCGCACGTCTCGGCGGTAATCCCCTCGTCGTGCGCAATGACAAGATTACTCTGCCCGAGATTGAGGCTCTCTACGCCGACGGCGAGATCGACCGCGTAGTCATCTCGCCTGGTCCGGGACATCCGCGTACCGACTCTGGCATCTCGCGTGACGTGATCATGTGGGCTATGGGGCGTATGCCGGTGCTCGGTGTTTGCATGGGGCTCGAATGTCTGGTTGACGTGCTCGGTGGCGAGGTGAGTTGAATTGGTTGGAAGCGAATGAGGAGGTGTTTGGGTAGGAGATCTCGAGTTTGGGCAGAAGATGTCTCGAGTCGACGCACAGAGCGATGGGTTGACGCGTCGGAGGGTTGCGGCGGCTGGGTACCTTGTCTGCGGCCGTGTCTACTTCCCAATGCCGCTCCGCTCTTCAGTGTCGCTCACACCAGATTTCGTACGCTGGCGAGATCAAGCACGGCAAGACTTCGCTCGTCAAGCACGATGCAACGGGCCTGTTCCACGATCTTCCGCCCCTCCTTGCGTCGGTTCGCTACCACTCGCTCGCGGCCAAGCTCCTCACCCTTCCCCCGATCCTGCAGGTGACCTCGACGACCGAGGAGTCTGGCGTCATCATGGGCGTGCGTCACCGGAAATACACCGTCGAGGCCGTTCAGTACCACCCCGAGTCGTGCATGAGTGAGGGTGGCCACGGTCTCGTCGCCAACTTCCTCAAGCTCAAGGGTGGCGAGTGGGGCGGTGAGAACGCCTGGTGCGGTGTCCCCGCCAGTTCGGAGGCCGACGTCAACAAGGCGACTGCGCCCGCTGTACCGGTCACGAACGGGACTGAGCCTGAGGCGGCCAAGGAGAAGAAGCCGCTGTCGATCCTTGACCGCATCGCGGCCCAGCGCCTCAGCGACGTCGCCGCCGCTTCCGTCGCGCTGCCGACGACTCCCGAGAACCTCGCTTCCGCACTTAACCTGCACACTGCTCCTCCCCTTATTTCCTTCGTCGACCGCGTCAAGAAGACCCCTCACACGGCCGTAATGGCTGAGATCAAGCGCGCCTCACCGTCCAAAGGCGAGATTGCGCCCACTGCCAGCGCACCCGAGCAGGCGCTGCGGTACGCAGCGGCGGGCGCTTCCGTTATCTCGGTGCTGACCGAGCCTACGTGGTTCAAGGGCGCGCTGAGCGACATGCTCGCTGTGCGTCGGGCTGTGGACGCGATGCCCAACCGTCCCGCGATCCTGCGTAAGGACTTCATCCTCGCGCCGTACCAGATCGACGAGGCGCGCCTCCACGGCGCGGACACGGTGCTGCTTATTGTCGCGATGCTCACCCCTTCCAAGCTCAAGGAGCTCTACAACTACTCACTGAGCCGCGGGATGGAGCCTCTCGTCGAGGTCAACAACCCGAGCGAGCTCGAGGTCGCGCTTGAGCTCGGTGCAAAGGTCATCGGCGTGAACAACCGCAACCTCCACGACTTCAACGTCGACATGGGGACGACGAGCCGCGTCAACGACGCCCTCAAGGGCCGCGACGTCATCCTCTGCGCTCTCAGCGGGATCGCCAGCCACGCCGACGTCGCCAAGTACGTCGCGGAGGGAGTACGTGCCGTGCTCATCGGTGAGAGCCTCATGCGCGCCCCGGACGCCGGAGCGTTCCTGCGCGAGCTTATCGGGCTTCCTCCCGCGGAGAAGCCTGCGGCGCCCAAGCCCCTCGTCAAGATTTGCGGCGTACGCTCCGCTGCCGACGCGCAGCTTGCGATTGACGCTGGCGCCGACCTCATCGGCATCATTTGCGTTCCTGGCACCAAGCGATTCACGCCTCCCAAGACGGCGCGCGAGATTGTCGACGTGGTCCGCACCGCGCGCGCCAAGGCGACCTCGAGCAAGCCCGAGTCGTCGCCCCTTTGGTTCGGGACGATGGCTGCCCGCCTCCGCGCTCGCCGCAGGCCACTCGCCATCGGCGTGTTCCGCAACCAGCCAGTCGAGGACGTGGCTGCGGCTGTGGACGACATCGGCCTCGACCTCGTTCAGCTGCACGGCGACGAGGCGCAGTCGGACGCCCGCCTCCTCCCGGTGCCGGTGATCAAGGCGTTCCGTGTCGTCGACGGCGCCGTGCATGGTGGAGACGCTGCGCGTCCCGGCCTGAACTCGTACGTGCTGCTCGACGCGCCTTCGAGTACGGGCGCTGCGGGCGGTGGGGAGGGTGTGTCCTTCGACTGGGGCGTTGCCAAGCGGCTCGCGGACGAGGGCGAGGCCGGCGGTGCTGCGCGTCTCCCTATCATCCTTGCTGGCGGGCTCACGCCCGACAACGTCACCCAGGCCGTTGAGGCGGCCGGCGGCGTGCTCGCCGTCGATGTGAGCTCGGGCGTCGAGGCTGCCGATGGGAGCAAGGACCCAGAGAAGGTGCGCGCGTTCATCAAGGCCATCAAGGGATAGGCTGCTGAGGTTGTCAAGGGATAGATTAGATTAGTACTGGGCATGCATTAGTTTCTGGAGTTGCTCGTCACCTAGTATACATGTCCATGTACGCTACAGTCTCTATGTGCTGCCCATCTCGCCCATTAGCCGCTTCTGCTCTTCTAGTAGCTTCTGTCGCCTGTTCTTGAGAGTCCCGATTTTGCGCCGCTGCGCAATACTGAGCGTCTTGTCGCGCATATCAATACCATCAAGCGCGCACTCGCGCCTGGGCACACTCTTGGGCTCAACAGCGCGGCTGCTCCCCTGGATCTCGGCCAACCGGCCCTCAAGACGACGGATCTGTGCCGCCTCAGACTCGAGTAGCTGGGCACTACGCGCAAGCAACGGTTCGAGCTGCTTCTCAATTGCGGTGGCATACTCGACCCGGCGCAGCTGCACCTCGGTAGCGGGTAAGACGAGGTAGTGCTACCATTAGCGCGCCCAACATGGAACAAACATGCTGCGCCCTCAACACTTTCTTCAACCGCCCCATATCCTGTACTCCCGGCTCGAGCTTAGTCACCGCGCTTCCCAGCTGTTGTCAGCGCTACCTGGGTATGGCGTACAGTCTCGACACAGGCTTCTGCGGCATTAACGCACGCGTCGAGGGGGGACACGACGTCGACGACCATGCTCTCGCGTAGGCGGCTTGCCCGTGGGCCGGCCGAGTAATATGATTGCCTGGACATCGTTGTTGGAGATCTCCAGATCTTGAGGTGGTTGTTGAGGTGGGAAGTGGCTTGAACTGCATCTCGTCGAGCCTTTGTTGTTGTGTTTTGTGATTCTGTTGGTGGAGGCAGGTTCATTAGGATTAGTCGATTATCAAGATATTACAAGACCACGAGACCATTAGCTTTGTCTGTACGCCAGGCACGACAATGACTGTGCCCGAGTTGATTGCGTCTACAATGGCGATTCAGGCAACCTGAATACTTGCTCGCCCTCATCTACGCCCACGCCCACGTCGAAATCCGTCATCTGTCATGGGAGTCATGGGATCCAAAGACATGGACTGATCACGTCTGCGCTCTGCGCTCTACGCTCTGCGCACGGGCTCGCACGTCCCCCGGCGATGCTTCCGCGCCCGAGCGCCCGTCTTGGCCATGTTGCGGCGGCGTGAAAGGACAAGAAAGGAGGACTAGAAAGGATAGAAGCGCCGCCAGGAGTGACCGAGAGACTCGGACTATGAAGGGCGGCGCACAGCTGCGCAGGCGGCCGGCGGACTGAAATACCTGATCCCCGCCCTACGTCTCAGAATTGCATTCCTCACAACTCGAATACGCTTCACACGCTCTAGCAGAATGGGCGGCTGTTTGATGGGGGAGGTTGGGTGCTGCGGAGAAGGGAATGTGCAGTCACGGGAGGCGCGAGGGGCCAGAGGCGCAGAAGCCGCCAAGAGAACAGTTGTGTCACGGACACTGAGTTGAACAACTTTTGAGGATGGAGGCAAAGAGCACGGACCAGCATCTGCGGATCCCTCCTCGGTCCTCAATCCCAAGTCGTCAGTCTTCAGTCCTCAGTCGTCGCATCTCCTACATCTTCTCTCTCTACTTCTACTCATTCCTCACAGTCACGGTCCCAGTCTGGGACAAGGCAGAAATCGAATCGATGGCCGACGTATCCATCACGTATGTCTCGTCTCTCCCTTCCTCAGCTAACCCAGCGCACTCCACGACCCCGTGTCCATCGTCCATGTTCCCGTTGGCGCGGCTGCCGCTTCGTCAACCAAGATCTACTGGACGCTCGACAGGGCTGTAGCTGACGAGAGCGAGTTCTGCAACCTCACCTCGAACCGGATCGAGGTGAGTTTGAGGATTGAATCGACTCAAAACTGCGCACAGCTTGAGGTTTAGGGGCGGCCTCGAGTACGCCGAGATTGCCGATAGCTCCGTCCTTGGTCCTTGGCGGTGCAACTGGTGCGAGTGATCGATCACCGCACTTGGCAGTTCCCAGTCCCCAGTTCGCAGCTCACAGCTCGCACTTGGCACTTTGCACTCGCATAGGTCGATCAACCTCTCCTCGCCACCCTTCGCAACCCCTCGCAACCCTTCGTATTCACACGGCTCACACCAGATCGCGCTCTTCGCACCGTCAGATCTAGTCGAGGAAGAATGGGGCCCGTGCGAGGAACCAGGTGTCGCCATCAACGGCCCGTGGCGCGTCTTCGAGGTCGCGTCGGGCGATGACGGCGGTGGCGGTGGCAATTATGGTACATCGTGGAAAGCAAAGCTGACAACAAGACTCGCCACATCTCCGTCACGTGTCTGCCCCGCTGGCGGAGGGAGGCATCTCGATCCTATACCAGAGCTCGTACTTTACCGACTTTTTGCTAGTCAAGAGCTCGGACTTTGAGCGCGCGAGCGCAATCTTCCACGGCAAAGGATGTGCGTGGCGCCTGGAACAATTGGATGCAAGCTGACGAAAGGGAACTGCGATCCCATTCTCCCACCAACCCGTCGCCGCTCGGTGATGGTCTCCCCCGAAATGGCCCTAGCCGCATCGATAAACGCCTCCGTTAGAACCGACTCTCCGGCCGACACGCCCCCCCTCGCCGAGATCACAGTCCTAGCCTCTCCACTCGCCTGCATCGGCCTCTCGGCGGACGTGGAGGCGTCGTTATCTGCCCGCCTCCGCAAGCTCCTAGTATGGCCCGAGCGGTCGGTGCTTGCCCTCGAGCGCGCTCGTGGCAGAAAAGCCGACGACGCAGCCGACGCCTTTGAGCGCCGCAACCGATCTAAGCGCGCAGGTAACTTAAACACTTGGAATAGGAACAAACCGAGTCAGGCAGCGGAGGCGTCGGCCCGCGCCTTATCTCGGCCCAGGCCATTCATCTCATATACCCGCACCGAGGACGGGACATCCATCTTGACGGAAGTACGCGTCCTGCGTGCCATGTTGAGTGTGGCTGAGCGGGCGGATATCGGCGCAACAGAGCTAGAAGGCAGTGACTCGGAGTGGAGCGACGAGGACCAAATTCCAACCTCCTCGTCCGAGGACGGGACCGCCTCGCGCGGCCGCTCCCTCCCCTCCCAATCTGGTCATTCTCTGCGTGGGCGCGACGTAACCGAGATCCCAATCTTCTGGGCCACGCCGCCAAGCACGCCTAACTCGGCCCGTTTTCCTGGTATTGGTAGCTTCACGCCAATTATGCGCAGCGCCTCTGGGTCCGGTGCGGAACGGTCGTCGAGAGCCCGCCTTCTTGAACTGGAGAGACAGAGGGAGAGGGAATACGACCTTGAATTAGAAGAAGCGCGTCAGTTCCGGTACGCTCGGGAGACATCTCTCTCGCGCCTCTCATCCTCGAGCCGATCGCGACTCGGCACCGGCCACTCGCGTACCCGTTCCGACACGGTGTCACTCGGGGTCCTACAGCACCGCGCGATCCAGGGCGCCTTGGGGTTCATGGATCCTCGCATACGCCGCGCTTCAGAGGGCGGCTCGAGGGAGCCGTGGGCGCCGGATCCGGAACCAGCGCCAGAGGACGTCGTAGAAGAGAAATCAGAGTCAGAGGAAGAGGAAGAGGAAGAGGACACGCGCGCAAGTATGATGCGCTGTCTCCAGCTCGACTTGCGCGCTGTTGGCGGAGCATATCACCTCGGTGCGTCTAGCCTCGGTGCGTATCTTTCGGGAAGACGCTGATAGTAGATAAGAGCGGCCTGGTGATGCGGTTCTCGGACCAGCTGCACCGCGGCGGCGTGCGGATGCTCTATTCGTCGACGACGCATACGGCCAACATTCTCGTGGAGGGACGCGATGTCGCTCGCGCCGAACGCGCGCTCCGCCCCGACTAGACATAACGCTCGCCGCCGGACCGGTTTACTTGTTAGACAGCCGCAGTGCATGCCCATGCCAGTGAATTGTAACATTGAAGGGGATGCCTAGCTTCCGGTCGAGACGTAGCGAGAGAAGCGAGCGAGCTACTGTGCTAAATCGTGTTACCGCGACCTACCGAGTTTGTGCGATGGATGGAGGAAATGATGAGCGATACTGTAGTTGCGACTAACAGTGGTGGAAAGCTCCACCCCGAGCAACACCCCGGTCAGGGCCCATCACTAAGTCAGACACTGCACTCACCTAGTTAGCTGAGACAAACGCTCATGTGTCAGTCTAGTCAGACACAAGAGTGGCACTTGTCTCATAATGAACGTCATAATGAACGCCACGAGCAACGGAGGAAGATCGACGCCGCTTCTTCTCGCTGCGCACGACCAGCCTCTCAATTCTCGGAGCGGATCGTCAGTGTCATTCTGTCTTGCCATCCCGCACCAATGACGTGTTCAACACTCAGGTGGAGCGCTTATATATCCGATGCTAGTACAGTTATGCGGCATGTGATGTGTAACAATGCGATTGAGTATCCCGGAGCGCCCTGCGGCGGGATGCAGTTGCGGTTGTGGATGCGGAGATGCGGTTGATGGAACGAAGCGCGGCTATACCGCGGAGGCCCAGGAGTAAGAGAAAAAGGAGAAGCAGTGAGGTGTTTACCAGCCCCGCTGCGTGAACGGCGGAATGGGAGCGAGGAACGAGTCGCGGATCGATCCGCGGATGGAACCGCGCACGGTCGAGGCGTCGTCCGAGTCCATGTCGTCGGAATCCGAGTTCATGAGCATGCCGAGACGGAGTGACGAGGATGGGGGCTGGAACAGTTCATCGTCGGGCGAGTAATGGCCGACAGTGCGTTCCAGGCGTTGAGCGGTAGTCATGTCCCCGTTGCGAGTCGCCTGGGGCCACAAGAGTTGGGGAGCTGCGTCGGCGCCCTCCTGGGCAGTGGAGCTCGGTACATACAAGTCAGGCACCTCATGGATGGGAGCAGTGTAGCGTGTGTTCGTAGGAGTGTCGTTGGAGGATGCGGTGGGGAAGCGCCAGCCCTCCATCGGAGGATGGTGGGCGGTGGGCGTGAGGTGTTTGCGACGGACAGGAGTGAGGCCAGGCGAGTCTATACGGCTCCGCGGAGCACGCGGGAGGGCCGGACCAGCTGTCTGAGGCGAGAAGGTGATGCTACGGCGGACGCTGAGCTTGGGCGAGGCCGATCGACGGTGACGCGGCTTGTGGGAGGGAGCCACTGGGGATGCGGTCGCGAGGTACAACGCAGTATGGGACTCGGAGAGAGAAGAGGTGTGCGCATACATGCTGGGTGGGCGGTGCTGGCTCAGCGAGTTGCGGCGGTCGGGTGCGTTGGGAGCAGGAGGTATGACGCTCTTGCGCCGACGAAGCGTCGGTGATGGCGTCCGCGGTGGACGGTATGCCGTAGGCACAAAGTGCTCGCGGTCTGGCGTGTATTGGGCGCGGCGGTATCGCGAGACTTCCTCGATTGGATCATCGGGAACCCGGAAGGATTCCTCCATGTTGATGATCTCGTCGAGCATGTCATCAACAGCCATATTTGTTCCAAACACCTTGCCACCAGCAACGACGAGAGGAGTCTGTCTCTTCGACTCTTCGGTGAGCCGGCGGCGAGCCTCACCACGGAGAGTTGACACGGCGCTGGGGACCGCCTCGGCGAGTTCGTCATCCTCCATGATGGCATCGTCAATGACAACCGAGGCGGTGAAAGGCGTGTGGCTCGCCGAGGAAGGATGGCGACTGAGGCTACATGATGAGCCGAAGGACAAGGTGGAAGATGCAGTGGAGGTGTTACGAGAGTGTGACGAGACCAGCTCGGGCACAGCAGAGGGTGATCGAATAGATTCTGGCGACAAGCTGTACCGGACAGCGCGTTGCCTGCGCTCTTGCTCTCGACGTTCGTCGCGCTTCATGCGGCGGTAGAACGACCCATCATCGTCACCGTACGCAGCTGACGAAGTGCGAGAGGTGCGGTCGTCGAACGCGTCTCCGAGAGTGGAGACCGACGATGCAGAGCGCGTATGGGTGAGAGACGAGAACGCGTCACCGCGTGCGCAGTCTGTGCGTCAGCGCCGGAGATGTAGCCAGATAACAGGTAACTCACCTGGGCTGCAATAGTACATGCCTGTGCGTGTGCGGATGGGGTTACCACAGTAACAGCGGCGCTGAGAGCTGCCTGCGCTGGTCGAGGTCGCGTTACTGTAGTCTGGCGTGCGGGGAAAGGAAGGTACACACATTCCCCGTGGCGAGGCCGGCTCGCCCCCACGTATAGTAGAGGTTGTGAGGCGGTTTGTCGAGGACGTGTCGACGTCGAGCATGGACATCTTGAGTGGACAGAGGTATGGCCAGTGTGCTAGAGTAGTAGTTTCAGGTCTTTGCGACGCGCGCAGAAGAGAGCGTGGGCTTCTGGCCTGAGAAGCGGACACGCTCGCGCGTATGTGTGTCGCGTTTAGGTTCGTGTATGGGATTGAGCTTTGGTTTGAAAGGTTCTAGCGATTGAACATGTAGATATGATGCGGGACCAGCGCGCACGAATGTGATGGCAGAAGGTGTGACAGGTGGTGACGAAAGAGAAGAGTGAAGAATCAAAGACAAGTAGGACGGTTCGTGAAGCCAAGTGTTGAACAATAAACCAGATATTTGGGGGCGAGAAGGACGACGCGAGCGAAACCAACAGCGAAAGGGGTGCAACGAGAAGAGAGAGGAGGGTTTGGTTGTTGAACTGTTTGTGGGGCGGTCGTGCGTCTAGGCGAGGTCTGTGCCCTCCTAGATGCTAGATGTTGGTAGGTATGATTGAGAAGGAAGGGTTAAAGAGGCCAGTGCGGTGGTGGACGTCTGTGGCGTGACAGTCACGGGTTGGTGCACTTTGGTTTTAGGATGTATAATGTCTGGGCGTCTCCTCGGGTGCGTGGAGATCTGGGTTTGTGATGATGAGCGTGACGGTGATGGCGATGGAGATGAGGGATGATGTGTTGAGATGATTGTTAAATGGAATGGATGACTGGGTGAAAGTGATGAGATGTCTAACAAGGAGAATGAATAAGAGAGAGACGAGATGACGGTTTGAGAATAACTATCACTCAGCAGTTAGTTGGACTCAGTCTACAGTCAGTCGCGACTCTCTCTCTCTCTCTCTATCTAAACTACCTAGGGCAAAAGGTAGACTAGCCCCACTCTCCTCTCCTCTCCTCTCCTCTCCTCTCCTCTCCTCCCCCCCCGTTGGCCCTTATCCATACCCCCCGCCAGCCCCGCCAACCCAGGCAACCTCCAAAGATGGGGTAACGCTGCCCAGGGCGGGGGCATTGTGTGGGAGTGTGCCTCCTGGAGTATCCAGGGATTCCGTCCTCTTCCAATACATCGCCCTGAGTGGTAATTCTGGGGCCATAGTTGAGTTTTAACTGCACAATGTCCAAGGGCTGAAGTAATAATCATGTTTGGCTCCTTTGAGCTCTTACAGTCTCGGCACCTGACCTAGACTCATCCGCTTTGCATGGCAGCTTAGGGACCCAGCGACCCAGGGAAACCAGGGAGGGAACCAGTTACCCTAAAAGACGCGTCTTGGTGGTGATTTTTCTTGTTTGGGTCGAGACATTGGTCAAGACGCGTCTACAACAGGCACATGCCTCTGTTCGGAAAATGCATCAACGTACGCATGAGGCACAACCTATATCTGGATACATAGATCCAAGATTGAATACGAGAGCCTACGAGAACCTACGAGAGCATAACGAGAACGATACAACGGGCTACGGTCCTGGGCCAGGCGTCGACAGTCTGTTCAGCCTTGGAATGAGACAATCGCCTGTCTGATCTTCCCCAAGCTAGTGCTCCTTGTCAAAGAACAAAGAACGACGTTAACGCAGAACAACATGTCCCCAAGTGTCAAGAGCACGTCGAGGACAATACCAACAGGCGTCATGTGAGCCTCGTTGCTGCAGACTGCAATGCGTGTTCATCAAGATGCCAAAGGTGCCAACGGCGTCTCGATGCCTCGCTCCTCACTTCCAGATTCACTTAGTGGCCATGATCCTACGTTCTCAGATCCTGAGAGCGAGACGACAGCGAGGTTTTGGGGTGGTGAGACACAACAGCCCAAACGGAATACATTGATCACATGAGGCCGAGAATCAACGATGCGCCAGTGCAAGCCCGAAAGGGGTTGACAAAGAGAGGTGGACGCCTCGCCCAAACGGCAAAAGCCGCTGGTGGGGCAAGCTGAGAGGCAAGACCTCGGTTCCCAGTGGGGTGCTGTCCTTCCAAACACAGTCCCTCGGTAAGCTGTTGTTCAAAGACAGGCGCGAGGAATGGGGTAGCAACTAGTTAGTTGTCAGGATAAGACGCGTCCCCAAAGGGCTCCATCCCACCCTCTTTGAGCATTCACCCGGCCCTGTTCTCCATCCCTCGACGCCTCGGACGCGTCTTGCAAGGATCCAAGGTCTCTAAACCTCAAAACAATCAGGCGCGCTGATGCATGTTTTTTCATTTCATCGCCAGCGCCACAAGGGTTTGTTAATTTAGTCGGAAGCGTCTCGAATGCGGCCCAAACATCAGACCACCAGGTTCCTAGAGGAGCGCTGATCCGTTTCGAGAGCCTCCAAATAGTGAAACAGTCAAAACACTCCATTGGACGGGCATTGTGACGACACTTTATAGATTACTACCCTAAATGGGGGTGGGGGGTGGTTTGGAGCTCCCCAAATCCAACCAAAGAACAGCAATGACTGAACGCTGAAAGCTGAAAGAAGCCACAAATCGATCCATTGAATGTAATAGTAGCTCCACAACGTCTTACTAGCTGGCAGTTTACGACGACGTACTACTTACTTGACTTTGATGCAGACGCGTTGTCCCGACGTAGGAATGCGGGAGCACAAGGGTTTGGTTTGTTACTCATTTGGGCAGACGCGACTAGTTGGCAGACTTGAGAGCTGGGTCCAAAGTTCCAAGCACCAGGCACTAGGTACCAAACACCAGGCACCAGGGTCCTCATTTGGATCCCTGCACTTCTTGCTACATGACTGGCCATGGCCTAGAATGCAAATCGTAACGAGGCTCGAGCTTGGGAGGTTGGTGGATCCAGAGACGCGTAGTGTCGCGCGGGTGGATGCTTGTATGTTTGGTGCACGTTCACATGCTTGCAGGTGCATGTTTGTGCATATTTGGATTGCTAGCAGACGCGAATGCGCGCGGAATCACTCCCCCCGTCAAGCTTGTGCCGTGTCTAGTACAGCGGTTCGTGACAGCCGTGACGCAGACGCACAGCTGTGCCCTGCTCCGTTTATGCTCTGTTGGGCACATCCATCTCTGGCAGGTGGAGCTCACCAACGAGGCAGGTGGAGTCGACCAACTCCACACTACGCAGGGAGGTACCTTTCCCGCCGTCCCGTCTAAATATGCTACATCTGTATCTTGTGTATCGGGTCGTGCAATTCCTACTGCAGAGACAACCCATTCTCAAACCCTTGTCGGTCTGATCTGTAGTAGAGTCAGGGAGTACCAAGTGTCACGCGTTACGCTCATGTTCATGTCACTGGAACGCTCCAGCTCTCCAGCTCTCCAGCTCTCCAGCTCTAATACTTGTCAGAGATGACATGACTCCAGCATTTCACCCGATGGACGCGTGTGCGGGAGTGGCCTGTGTCAAAGGAAGCGTCGACTCTTGAGCTATGGCGTCAACGTGTGCTCGTGTGCTCTCTCTCGTCGTGCCGGGTTTCTCTCTTGTACTAGGCTGCTGACAGACTGTGCGAGGCTATAAGACCTTGTGACCAAGGTACGTGTCAGTGACAGGCCGGAGAATTCCCGCCTCTCACTAGTCCAGATGATGCATGTCGAACAAAGTATCCAGTGTTAACATCCCACGATTTAAGCGCACCGGCGCATTCTTTCCCGTAATCACCGGTGCCATGGCGTGCCATGAAGTGAGACCACTAAAGCCAAGCCAGAAGAGCATGGCAGCGCCCATGTTGATATGTACCTAGTCTACTCCTCCTGCCCAGCAACAAGGTCAGCGTATAACCCATGCTCGGTGCCGAGCGCATATGTAAACGTCATGAGGGCCGGCAAGCTCGGTCCCTCCTCGGGACTCAGCTCAAGCTAGTGTCAGCTAGACCAAATGTCTAGGTTACCCAGTTAACGACATCGTCGAGCATGTGCCCCTGCCCAACAGCCATGCCAGCAAAGATTTCATGCGCGACATGAACAACATGTACGTGGAAGTGGTCTGGTGTCAGCTCTATCTCAATTGAACAAACAGTAGGACGGCTGGTAATGAATAAACAGCCTCAGTTCACCGGCCGCCACATCCCATTTCTCAGCGCATACACTGTATGCCTCGCGCTTGATACTCTTCAGGAGGGGGATGTGGCGACGCTCCAAATCGCGCATGCTCCGGATACTACCATCACGTACAATGGCCGTGAGGTACAGACCGGCAGTGGTCGTGCCGTCCCACTTCAAGTCCGGGACGAGCATGAACCCCTCTTCTCCGGGACTAGAGAAGAGGACTCGCTCCGCCTCCTTCCGGCCTTCGAGGATGGCATGGACCCATGCTGTGCGCTCGGGCGGGAAACTCGAGATATACGGCTCCACCACTTGAGCGTAGAGGGCTGGCGTCTCGGTGAGTAGGCGGCGAGGCTGCGCCGTGTACTTCTTGATATGGACTTCGGTGCATGGCCAGATGAGTTTGAGTGCGAGGTCGGGGAGCGCGTCGGGGCCGCGCTTCAGCAGCGCGTGGGCCGAGAAGTACTGCTGTTAGCTGGCACGAGTATTGAGCTGATGTGGTGGAGAGGGGAGATGACCAAGTAGATGACTCAAGAATGGTGAGAGTAGATGAAAGCGCGCCACTCACCGGACGGTTGTCAAGAAACACGTTGAGGCTCTCCAGTCCCTCCTTCACAATATTAGGAGCAGCGGACGGGTCAACAGCGGTGCGCTGTACATGCACGATCGCCGGTTCGCCATGCAGCTTGCCGAGGAGGTAACACGAGCCGGAGAGGGTGTCTGGTGTGAGCTGCTTGGGTTAAGGAGGCAGTAGACAGGGGAAAGATCGGGTTTGGCTGGAGAGAACGCGGCAAGAGAGACCCGCCATCTCGAGCAGGCCGATGCGGCGTGTTGGAAGCTACAGCATTCAACTAGTTGACGCGCACTGCAGCAAGCAGGCTACCTGAATGGCAGCATCAGAGCGGGTCGAATCTTGATCCCAAGCGCTAGAACTGGAACGCGGAATGATGAGAACTGGACGGTGCAGAGCCCGTCGTTGTCTCATACCTCGCAGCGAGCCATCATGGCCAAACACTGCTGTCCCTCTTCACCACTCACTTTCCAAGAGCACGCGCTCAAACTCGAACGTTTCCAGCCCGGCGAGATCACACGGCTTGAGCTCGTCTGTGTCATCCATCCTTTGGTTGTCCTTGTTGTCCTTGTTGTTGTCCTTTGACGTTACCAACAACCAACAACCAAAACCAACATTACCCACAAGCAACCTCCACTTTCGGATATACCAAACTTACACCTCCACTCGGGCATCCCCGGATCATACTTGGTCTGAATCTGAATCTGAATCTGACATCTCCCACTCCACCACCAGCCATGACCAACACAGCAGCGCTACCCCCGGTTGACGAGGACCACGCCCGCGACTGGGTATTCGAGTACTCTGAGGCGAAGAGGATGGCGCCTTATCGCGCAAACGTGATTCTCGAGAAGGCGTTGTGCGACAACCTCCCGGCGCCCCCAGACGAGGACGTGAGTGGGCTGCATGGATGGAAGGGGAGACGGGGCAAGTTGAGCTATCGAGACTCCGTGATGGCGGGGGTTGGGCGGGCCGTAGTTGGCCGCTACGAGCGGCGTGTTCGCGTCTAAGGAACCCCGGCAGCCATGGTGGGGGACTTGCGGTCGGGCCGCGGACAGGACCTTGACCTTGACCTTGACCTTGTCCGCATGTTCGGGTTCTGGATTGCCGATCTCCGGCCTCCGGAGTTCTGTTCCCCCACCCGGCGCAATGGAAACATAGAGCCTGCCCTCCTATCCTCCAGATCCAGATCCATTCCTCGCTGACGGCAGGAATGTTGTGGCTCGTCATGCTGCCCGTGCGTCCGCGATCTGTGGCGCGAGGAGGTGGCCGTCTGGAAGGCTGTGCGCGACGGCACGAGCGTCGACACACTTGCAGCGCGCAAGAACTTCAAGTCATGAGAGGTCTTCAACTGTCACTCTCTTTAATCCCGCGACGCCCAGCCTCGCAGCTTTGTTGTGAACGCCCTACCGTCGCCCATACAATCCAATCATCCCCGGTTCAACACCATGTATCATAGCATTGCATCTGCTGGTCGTGAATGACTTTGTCTGGATATAGATAGCCTTTCAGCGCAGCCGATACTGACCGTCGGACACCACCGACCAAGACACTGACATTCCAGCCCTTCGTCACGTCTCACGATGGACCAGGTCCGTCTTGCAGCCATCACCTTGCAGTTCCATCGAAGCGTGCCCGTTCGCCGCAGACGGACGGCTCCTGGACTTGTGAGATCTCGGTGATGTCCAACCATCAACAAAAATCGCTATAGCTTAGTGGAAGAGCGCGAGGCTCATACGAGTGTGATCACCTCGAGGTCCCAAGATCGAGACTTGGTGGCGATAGACAGTTGCTTTTTGCCTCTTTGTTCATGGTCCGCCTCTCCTCGCCATCGCGGCTCTACCTTTGGCTATGTAGGAGTGGCTGGGTTCGGGTAGAGGGGGTGGACGAAACGGGTCGATAAGGAGGGGGAGCAAGGTGCTCGGTGGGACTAGTGTGGCTCCCTCCGACGTGGCGTGAGACACGAGGGTTAGCGCACCGAATCCTTTAGGGGTTATGTGAGGCCAACAATGGTGCCAGAATGGTCGTAAGACACGTACATGTTGACATGAATGGCTTGGCTTGTGCTCGGCTTTAACGATGAGTCGAGCACCTTTCAGGCGCTACACAATATTCCAGCGGCTGCTTGTCAACGTGACCCTTGGCGCGGAACGGTGTTGGTGCCTCTGGCGGTGGCGTTCGACGGCGAAGTGCGCGACAGCGGGAAGCGCTACTGCGATGCTGGAAGCCTCGTCGGCGAACGGAAGTGCGATGGGGTCTCACGACAACGGCAGACCCGGTGGTGGTTATTCACGGCCAGACGAAGTGGTGAGTGAAGAGGAGCTCGGCAACAAACGTAAGCGGTTCGCATCGCCACGACCACTACCAGAACTCCCCCATGCATGTTGTACAGTTACAACGGCGACAGCGGGCTAGACCCAACTCCGCGCTGTTCTTCTCGCCCGCCTATCATCTGTGGGTGCTCTGCTACTGTCTGACTACCGCTGCTGTACCATAGCGGGGTATCGGTGTCTAGAGGTCGATAGAGTGGTGCCAGGACAAGTCGCAGAAGATGCGATGGTGCACACTTAGGCCAGGTAGTTGCTGGGTGTCAGCTGTACTCTCCAATGATCAGGATCAGCTGGTCGTGCGACGGCTTCGCCCCCGCACACTCTCCCACTCACTAGGTGTCCTTCGTGTCGCCACGCTCGAGGTACTCCTTGTCGATGAGGTAGTCGATTGCCTTCTTAATCTCCGAGACCTTGGGTGTAAACTTGGTCGAGATACTCTGCGCAACCTCCTGGATGAGGCCCTGGTGCTTCATCGTCTTACGCGCCTTCATGATGCGGACGATCGTCGCCTGGTACACAAACTTGCGGTCCTCGTCGACGGCCTGGAGTACCTCGGTCGCCTCGGCCTTCTGCTCCGCCTTGACGGGGTGGTTAAGCTGCACGCGGATCTTCTTGGAGCGGAAGTTGAGGTTCAGGTCGTACGTGTCGCCGTCGTTCAGCAGCACCTTGGCCTTGACCAAGAGGTTGAGCTGGGGTCTGAGAATCTTGTCGTCAATCTTGGTGCCGTCCGCGAGCTCCTTGTAAGAGAGCGAGTCGTTCTCGTTGAACTGCGTAAGGATCGCCATCTGGTACGCGGACGTCATGAAGATATACTTCTGCTGGAGGTACGTCGTGCGGAGCTCGTTCTTCGACACGTGCCACAGCCACGTAAGCTTGCGGCCAGAGTGGACGTCGTTATAGAACTTGGTGAACCGCTCGTGCGTGCGCTGGATCTCGCGCGGGACGGCGTAGTCGGTTTGCTGTGGTGCAAGAGGCCAGAACGTGGTACCAAGGACCATGATAGAGAAGTCGACTGCTGTCAGTTAAAACGAGCAACCTCAACTCACGGTCGTCGCCCTGTCCCTCGCGCCGCTCCTTTTCCTTGAACTTCTCCGTGAGGTCGCGACCGACGCTGACGTCGCTGAACATCCTAGTGAGCTTGGTCGTGTAGTCGTAGCCGCAGACCTCCTTGAGCTTGGAGATCATCGACCCTTCAGAGTCGTCGGACGCCGACATCGAGTTGACCAGACGCTGCGCGAGCTTCTTCTGGTAGAACTTCTGGAACACGTCCTTGTCGTCAATGAACTTAAAGATGATCATGGCCTTGGTGAGCGAACCCTCGAGCGCCTCGGGGTCAATGTCGCGGTTGCTCTTCTTGAGAAGCTGGTCGCAGTACGAGGCGAGGAGCTCGGGCGACTTGGTCGCCGTCTTGGCAACCGAGTTCGAGTTGGTGAAGTCGCTGCACGCCTTGTCGAGGGACGCGTTGAATCCGATTTCGGAGTGGAAAGGCCCGTCCAAGATCTCGTGGAACTTGCTGTGTACCGAGAGAAGTGCCTCGATGTACGCCTTGGGGTCTAAGACCTCAGGCTTGCCCGCCTCGTTGACTGCTCCCGGCGCGGGGATGACGCGCTCGATTGCGGCAAGACCAGCCTTCTTGACGTGCTCCTCGAACTTGGTACGCAGCAAGTCGAGAGCGTTGACGCGCAGGAGGAGGCCGTACATGCGGCCTAAGTCTGATGTCAGCTGCGCCGAACGAGGTCACTGGGACTCACCGGCCTCGCGGTCAGCCTCGAGCAGAGGCTGGAACTCGTCCTGCATGATCTTCTCGTGTGCCTTGATAAGGGCCTGCTCGCAAGTCACCTTGAGCTGCTGTCAGCTCGAGGTCGAAGTTCAGCAGCTCACCTCGCGCCGTGTAGAGTCGTGCAGGTAGAGGTTGATGCGGTCCTGCTCGTCCTTCAAGCGGTCCTCGGCCTTCTTCATGTAGTCGGGCACCGAGTTGTTGGAGACGAACGCAGCCGACTCCTGCGCGTAGTACTTACGTGTCGCCTCGATGAAGTACTTCTGGAAGCAGTCCGCGTAGACGTCGAGGTTCTCGCGCTGCACGTCGGCGTCGTCGATGCCGAGAGCGACTGGACGTCAGCTGACGCTCCGCTACAGCGTCAGCATACTCACCGTAGCTCTCGATGACCTTCTTCAGTAGCGAGTTGTCGATCGTCTCGCCGTTGCGCTGCAGCTCAATCTGCTTGAGCACCGCCTGTGTGAGGCGCGACGGCTCAGAGCCGCTCTTCTGGATGTACTTGAAGAAGTTCTTCTTCCAGGCCACGAGGGCAAGCTGGGATCAGCACTGCTTCAAGCCAAGATCTCACAGTGTACACAGTGTAAACCTCCTTCCTCCCCTCGTCCTTTTCGCGCTTGACCCAGTGCTTGTTCAGGTAGTTGAACAGCTTGTGAAGGTACCCAGCCCCGGTGGTGTACCGCTCCCACTGACGCGCGTAGTACTTGATCAACTCGATGTCCGAGAGACGTTCGCCTTCCTGATTTCAGCTGGGATCGTGCTATCACAGCTCACCTCGCGCATCTGACGGCAGTGGTCGGTGAGGAACGCGTTGAGCTTCTTGTACAAGTCTGCACCCTGTAAGCTCGCGCCGCCCTTGGCCGTGAGGCTGACGCCGCCGCGGCTCGAGACGGTGCAGTAGTCGTAGATGGTCGTATACAGGATGATGTAGTACTGGTAGGACATGCCTAACTGCAGGCTGGTTGTCAGCGCGGGTTGGGATTGGGAAGGAAGGTAATGAGTCGGGTAGATGGACAACACCTACCGCGTCATGATGTGCTCGACACCATTCTTGAGAAAGTTCCACGCCGTCTGTCGTCAGCACGCCCCGTGTACGTGAGCCGGTATGACTCGTACGGACTTGCAGGTCAGCATCCCTGTGGTCAGCGGTGGTTGAGGGAGAGGAACGGAGGGGTGATGCCGAGTAGTAGCGTTAGTCATGGGGCAACCGGAGGTGCGCAAGTCTCGTAGTTGTGATGGAGCCGCCTGCGAGCTCCTATCGCCGCCGACAGCCTTTAGTACTGGGCCTTGTCTAACCCAGGCATGTGGCTAGAAGAAGTCCCTCCCACGATCCCCATCTGGACCGCACTGGGTTCGGCGACTCACTTGGGAGGTTTGTCCTCTTTAGTAGGCTCGCGCCACGCGGCCTTGGTGGCCGCAGACATGTGTAGATGTTAGGGTGAGAATTCTTAGGGTGTCGACAAGTGTAGCGACGAGTGGGAGTGGACGAGTGGGAGGGGTGTTGGAGGATGTGTAGAGTAAGAGTAACGAGAGTTGAGTGGCCAACTCGTCAAGTGACGAGGGAAGCGTTCGGCGCTGAGCGGTGCGGAAGCAAATGACACAGCATGGCGCAGACGACTTTGCCCAGCGTCACGCTCACGCCCTCGATTATACCATTCCTGATTCTGGATGTAGATTCCGGAATTGAACAGCGTAGACGCACCCCCGAAAGGCCTGGTCCTGATGACGGAGGCCATGTTCGCTGTGCTTGTGCCCCGGAATGGACATCGAGTCGTGAGCGCAAAGTATCCTGGCATCTGGCAGATATTGGGGCATGACGAGCGAGATACCTGACGATACTATGTCCAGCTTCATGTCCCCCGGCGGCGGGCCGGCGAATGGCCCGAACTCGTAATGGAACACTAGTAGGACCAGCCCAAGAGATACTATCACCCAAATCCGGCTACCGCGGCTGCGGTGAGCTTCCTTGGAGTGTCTCTCCATGCGTAGCCAAGGCTTTGTCTTCAGATCACAGCTGCTCCGCCACACCCGGCATCAACCTACCGCCGGTCAGCTGATTCCCCGGCGCACCAACGTTAATCGGTGCACAGCTGAGTAGTCGACTCGGATCACGGCGAACTCGCAAGCCAGCCTCATAACAGGTCATGCCTTGCACACCGCTGTCCCCTGCAAATCTTTCGAGTGTTGATTGTGTTGACTGTGTTGACAGGAAGCTACTCTCACTGTCGGGGGCTTGGCTTACGGCTTACATTGCTAGCTCTGACCAGACTCATCTGTACAGGCCCTCATGCCCAGGCTCTTTGACGTGTAGCTCCTCTGACACGCAACTCCGCTGATGCAGCAGCCTCATCCAATAGATTGAATCGCCGCTTTGCCGCGCATCCACAACTTAATCCGGACATCAGTGACATTATCCACACTGAGAGAGACTCCCAGTTAGTCGCTCCTCCTAAGGCAGAGGAGGGTGTTGGTGAAGCCCAGAAGACATGAGAGGAGACGAGGATTGTAGTTCTCTAGTAATAATATTACTCGACACTGTGCATTAACCTGACAGTCTTTATTGCCTTGGTGCATATATCACGATAAACTGCGTATCTAAAGCTTGGCTGAAGTGGACACCTCAGAGCTGCGGACGAGATAGCTGCACGCACGCAGAGGGAGGTTACCCCTACCTTGTGGGACCTGCATGTCGAGATGCGTAGCGTGGGCTGGCATCGGTGTACTCGCCCGCGGCTAGCTTCCACCCAGCTTCCAACCCCGACGACCATCGCCGAACGGGATAAAAGTTGAGAGTTGAGAACCGGCAATGGTTAGAGTGGCTGATAGACTTCGCGGCGAGGACGTTGTGCGACCAGACATAGGTTAGCCATTACTCGATTCGACCGATAACTTGAAGTCTGACGCCGCAAGACTTGCTGGGGCTGATAGTATTGCTCGGAGCTCTCGCCGTTGACAGTTCGCCATGGTTTACCACCACGCATCGTGCCACCGATCAACTGAATCCGCGAGAACTTCGAGGCCAAAGGTGTTGGCGACCGAAGGCGACAGAGGGAGGGGCCGGTCGATACTGACATACTCACTTGGATGGTTGGGTCTGTGTGGAGCACCGAGATCTGCGTTGATAGCCGGTATGCGGCAACATGGATACTTCTAGCCGATCTGATAAGGGCTCAAGCCGAAGGCAATGGCCCCATCAACGCAGTTGGTCGATTTTGATCATCTCGAGTGCTGCGTACAGAGACGGACAAAGGCCTGTTCAAACGCTGTTGGATATAGTGCATGCTGGTTTGTGATACAACAGGGCGTTATGGCATCTCCACAGGTCACATGGTGTCTTGCTGATGAGCGTTCGACAGACAACATATAACAATCGGCTCCTCGGGTTGTGCGTGGCGGTGGAACGTTCGGCTACCACCCACGCTTGTCCGTCCAGCCTGTCGGCCGACCTCACTTGCGCCCACGCTTGGCACGCTCCTTGGCCTCGCGCCGCTGAGCCTCGAGTCGCTCCTCCTCAGCGTCCTCACGACGCGCAATCTTGGCTGCGCGCTTCTCCTCAGAGTCAATGTCGCTCATACCCGCCTCCATGTCCGATCCGTCCGAGTCGTTGTCATACCGCTGCTGCGGCCGGCCGCGGCTGAACATGCCCTGGATCAGCTGGGACACGGCCAGACGCGACGCAGGCGCGTCGCCATCAAAGTTGGGCCCGGCCAGCGCGTGGCGCTTCCGCGGCGGCGTCGAGGCGTCCGAGTCGCTGTCCGACGACGACGCCGAGCGCCGGCGCACCTTGCCAGCTGCACGCGGAGGCGACCTGCGATCTCGACCGCGATCACGCTCCTTGTCCCTGCTATCTCGCGGAGCGCCAGCACTCAACGGCTTTGAGCTCGCCGCCGACGCCGTGCCAGCCTGGAGGGCCTTGCGCGCGCGGATGTCACGTTGAATCTCGTCGACGGTACGGCGGTCGCGCGTGTCTCGGTCGGGGCACAGCTTGCGTAACCCCGAGACGTCGATCGCCTTTTTCATCCCTGCCATGCCCTTGCCTGCTGTACCCGCCTTGATTGCCATCGCTGGAGTGGTGGAATTCTTGAGGGCCGAAGGACCGGGGCGTGGAGGAGCCGGGCGGCGCGGTGACACTGAGCGGCTTGATGTCCCCTCGGCCATGTCAACGAGGGACTGTACGCTGAACACCGAGTCGGCCTTGGATTGCCGCGCGAGTTTGAGCGCTGCCTTCTCCTTGCGGTTCAGCATCGGAGCGTCCGATGTCTTCTTTGGCGCGCCACCTTCCTTCCTCACTCCGTTGGACTGCTTGGACCCAGTACCGCCCGAGGAAGGTTTCTTCGCAGTGCCGTTTCTACTCTTCGCTCCGACGGCTGATGGCTTCCGGGGCACGGGCTACAAGTCAGCAAGTGATGTAAGTTGATGGCGTCAAGTGCGAGCCTCTCGAGCTGCGGGTCTGTTCCCACGCACCTTTGAAGATGGTCCTGGGACGGCGTCGTCTGCGAACGGGTCAAACTCGATACGCGCTGTGCTCGCAATCGGGCGGCTGCGTTCGTTGGCCTCCTTGAGCGCCTTCAAGCGTGCGTCCTTGGTGGCCTGCTCAATCATCTTTCGCCTCTGGGCGGTGTCAGCAAGGACGCCACCGTAGGTACTCGTCCCCTAAACGACCTACCTCTGCCTCTGCCTTCTCCGCCTCCCTCTCTCGCCGTTGCTTGGCCTCGAGCTCGCGTTTGAGGAGCTCCTCCTTCTCGCGCTGCAACGCCTGAGCCCGCGCTTTTATGCGCTGGTACTCTGACATGGCGGGCGAACGGAGGGGGGTGGATTGTGAGGTGTTGGTTGTTACAGGAGTGGGGTGTCAAGATTGACCAGAGTCGGTCCATTTAAGCCTTCCGAGAGTCGGCCTCCTTAGCTCTGGTGGCGAAGTCGAGAGAGACTTACAGTTAGGCTCCCTAGTTGACGTAATTCAGCCGATCCTAGGGCGCCTATTACCCTTGGACATCAGTTTGTACGGTTTGTTGTCATAAAATTCAAAAGTAATTAGGAAAGGACAGTGAATCAGGGACTATCATTAGCGGGCCCAAATTGGATGACAGTCGCGCTCACGTGTCGCCTATTGCCTTCGCTGTCGTCAGTGTTGAGACGGCTTCGAGATTGATCCACAACCTCTCATCAACAACATCCCCGTCTTCAACAGCGACCGCGAATATTTGTCGTGACAATAACGCAAGTGGAGAGAGAGCGGCCCATCGTTTCCCCTTCCCTGCTTTCCAGCTTCCACACGTCTCGCTCAACAAGTAGCTTAAACCCACGTCATGAACCGTAACGCGCTCTCTCAACTCCTTAGCGGTGGTCAGGCTGCTGCCCGCGGCGGCGAGGACGTTGTCTTACCAGACAAGTGGGTCTTAATGTTGTCGAGCTGGCTGTACTAACCGTCGCAGCGGTGAGACCGTCCACATCTCCTCGCTCGCTCTCCTCAAGGTGAGCTTCGTTGTGTGCCTTCAGCTGACAACAGATGCTCAAGCACGGCCGTGCAGGTGTCCCAATGGAGGTCATGGGCCTGATGCTCGGCGAGTTTGTTGACGAGTACACCGTGCGTCCACTCTACTGGCAATGTCTAACGTTAGATCTCCTGCGTGGACGTCTTCGCGATGCCCCAGTCTGGAACAACTGTCACGGTCGAGTCCGTTGACCACGTCTTCCAGACCAAGATGCTGGACATGCTCAAGCAGACGGGCCGGTAAGCACCTGTCTATCCTTCGTGGCTGACTGTAGCCCCGAGATGGTCGTTGGGTGGTACCACTCTCACCCTGGGTTCGGATGCTGGCTGTCGTCTGTGGACGTCAACACGCAGCAGTCGTTCGAGCAGCTGCATCCGCGCGCTGTCGCTGTGGTCATCGACCCAGTCCAGTCCGTCCGCGGCAAGGTCGTGATCGACGCGTTCCGGAGCATCAACCCCCAGTCCCTCATGGCCGGCCAGGAGAGCCGGCAGACCACCTCGAACATCGGCCACCTGAACAAGCCCTCGATCCAGGCACTCATCCACGGCCTGAACCGCCACTACTACTCCCTCGCTATCGAGTACCGCAAGACAGAGGCCGAACAGGGCATGCTGCTCAACCTCCACAAGCGCGGGTGGACCGAGGGTCTCAAGCTCGACGACTTTGAGACCCAGGAGGATAACAACGAGAAGACGGCACAGCACATGCTCAAGCTCGCGCAGGCGTATACCAAGAGCGTACAGGAGGAAGCGACACTCACACCCGAGCAGCTTAAGACGCGCCACGTCGGAAAGCTCGACCCCAAGCGTCACCTCGAGGAGGCTGTCGAGAAGAACCTCGGCGACCAGCTCACGCAGAGCCTGGCGATGGGTGTGCTGGCTGAGCTCTAGAGCGGTAGAGAGACGCAGATTCGCATTGAATGTTAGAGTAGGTCATGCATTGTATAACATCGTCCGGAGGTGTGGCGTGATGAGCAAACAAGGTTGTTCGAGGAAGGTTGCATCAGCCAGGCCTCTTGTCGGTCAGACGACAGACCTGCATATGACACCATGGTACAACAATGCGAACTCTATACAAGAAGACACAACTAGGAACTTCCGCAGTGTGTGAGCGACGCGCCGCAGAACTGCGCAATGAAGAGGTAAATCAGGAGCTGGCGTTAGTGGGTGTGCATCGAGACGAAGATACTCACCACGCAGACAAACGCAGTCAGAGCCGTGATGCGAGTGTTCTTCCACCACTGCTGGCGGCGTACGGAGCGCGCGCCGCGGCGGAAAGCATACGCCTGCCCAGCAAGCGTGTCTGTCTTGTCAACGAGCAAGTCGAGGCGCTCGCCGCGCTGCAAGATCGAGTCGATGTTCTGTACCATGATGTCCTTGCTGCCGTCAGCTTATCCCAAGGGGCTAAATAAGCTGCAACACGCACACATTGCTAAGGTCAGTCTGCGCCTGCTTGAGGGGGTCCGCCGGCGGGTTCTCGGTGTACTGGTGCATGAGGCGAGCGAGCTCGCTCTCAAAGTCGTCGAGGCCGTGATCGCCAGCCGACGAGATCTCGTCCGGCGTGTACTCAGCTGTAAACTGGGATCAGTGACCTTCTGACGCCTCGCAAGTGGGAAACTCACGCGGCGCTCAATCTCAGCAAGGAAGCCAAAGGGCATGCGGCGGCCGACACTGTCGTCCGCCATGATGAGGTAGATGACCCCGCCCGAGGAGACGTAGTGGATCAGCCGGTCCTGCCACACATCTGGTGTCAGCTTCAATATAAAGTCGCCATCTCACAAGTCAGCTTTGAGTTGTTGGGCGGGATCTTGGATAGGATCGTTATCTTGGCGGCTGAGGTCAGATTCTATTGAGAGAAGGAGCGCACCTGGCTTGAGGACCGTGTTGCCGGTCGCGTGTTCGGCGAGGATGGTGGTCCCGCGTGAAACGAGGGCATGGAGGAGCGACATGGTGGTGGTGATGTGGATACGGGGCGTGACCGAGAAGCAAGATGTTGTTGAGGAAGGCTCTGACAGTGGCGGCTACTATACGTGGTCAATGCACGGTGACGCACCTTTGGAGTGGTCGATTTGATCCCGCTCATTGTCGGCCCAGATCCAAATGCCTCGGTCAGAATGGGATACCTCCACCTTCACCCAAACAAGGTACATTGCGCGACTGCCTTTCGCACCCACTCCTCGCATCATCCAACAGGCCAACAGACAACATCAGAAGAATCTACGCCTGACGTCGACAATTCGACAATCAGCAATCCTGTTCTGATCCCTCCTCCTCCCAATTCGTCATCATATACTCTACCGACCCATCCCCGCTCTCGCCGCTGCCCCTCCTCTCCCACTCTCCTCCCAGATACCTCCCCTCCCATCGTCCGCGGCTCCATCTCCCCTCCACCCTTCCTCCTCAGGCCGTCGCGTCAGCGTCTCCAAATCCCCAGACGCCGACGCAGCCTAATTCACCTGAGGAGGCAACCCAGCCTATCGATCTCGATCCCGAGTTCGAACACGAAGTCGATATGGAAACGCCGAACACGCGAGCGCGGCGGAAACGGGAACGAGAGCTGGAGGCAGGGAGCGGCGTCGGGTGGCGGCTTGATGGTGGGCTGCGGAATGAACTCCTTGGGCAGGTTGTAGAAGGTGAGTGGACCATAGTTGAGGCCAACGAGAATCTTGCCAGCGAGAATCTTGCCAACGAATCTTCACAAGTCCGAGCGATATTTCCACTATCACCCGTCGGAGTTCACACTCACACCACAGACCCATTGCCATTACCGACACCGACTCAGCGGGCACCTCCTATCGGCTCGTTGTCATTCACGGGTGACAGACCAGCGCTCAAGCGCTCCCGCCGTTTGGTCAGCCACTCACTCTCCGTTCCGTCGCCAGCGTCGAGTGAGCGAACAAAACTCGACGAGCTGCTCGACAGGTTCCTCGATCAATCGTCACAGTCGGCCGCTACTCTCCAAACCCCATTATCTCGCGCCAGCACTGCGTGCACCAAAGCGGGAAGCACTGGCCGCAGTCTGCCAAGTGCGGGGCGATCGGCACAGTCGCGCATCCTTGCAGACCGCACCAACGCGCGTCCCGTGGCGGCATCGACTTCGCTGCCTTATTCCAAGGGCAGTGCGATTCCCTTGAGGGCGACCAAGTCTGCCCCGCGCTCTGTGGCGAACCTCGTCGAGGTCGAGGAACGGCCCAGGCCCAGGCGAGCTCAGCCCCCACGGCCAGAAGCTCCTAGTCCGCTGGCAGTGAGAGGTGCCCCACCACCACCCAATCCTCGCGCTGCACCGCGCGTGGCCTCAACGCCCACACGCCAGCCTACCAGATCTGCGCCTCCTGCACGCCCCACCATGGCCACACGCTCGGCACCCTTGCGCAACACCCGCTCCGCCGCCGCCCTAACTGCGCACACACCATTGCCCACACAACCAAGTTCTGATGGCGACACATCCATTGACTCGCTGGACATGGCGTTCCAATGCGGAGGAGAGGACATTGATCGTCTATTCCAGGTCATGGATACACGGCGGTAATCTGTCGGCTGGTTAACCGTCATCCTCCCGAGCTCGGCACAATATTTATCATCAGCACGGGTTGGGCACCTATATTTCTCATCAATAGGCCGACGGAACGATTCTGAGTGCAGAACGAAGCGAACACGTCCATTTGTTCACATTCTTTTCCTGAAGCGCGAGCTGACTGATCTGAAGACGGTTAACTGCGGTGAACTTGGCAACACAGGGTTTAACCGACATTTTACCGTGGTCATGGTACATCCTATTTGCGTCGTCGGCCGACAGGCCGGCAGGCCCGCAGTCGGCTGTTGCCTTTGTATTATGCATGCTTGTGAGCACAAATTCCAGCATTCATTGCATGCACACATGTCTTTGGAGGATCTCAGTCTGCTCAATATCTGCTTACAGTTGTTTGAGGGCATGCCATGTGGGGCACGTCATTAGTAACGGCTTTGTAAGCTGGTGGTTTGGAGGTGGAGGTGGAGGTAGAGTGGAGGTCATGTTGAGGAACCGATAACGTCAAAGCAACCACTATAAAGCCAACAACCAAGGTCCTTCTCACTCTCCCAGCTCTCCTTGCCATCTCTACACAGTTGCCTAACAGCCACTCCATCACATCGCCAACAGTGAGTGTCGCAGCTAACTCTATTACGCCCAGCCGGCATCTCACGTCATGTCACGTCAACAACACTAACGCCAGTGACCACCAACGCCCGTCCCAGCAACCCACCCAACACCAACCCGCCCTTCGCTCCGTTCAAGAGCGAGGCGGCGGACTACCCTACATTCCTCCCCAAGCAGCCTGAGCAGATCGGTGCACTCGCGTCTGTTAAGCGCTTCCCCCAGAACAAGAAGGTTCCCAAGCTCTTTGAGCCCATCACCATTCGCGGCGTGACGTGGCCAAACAGGATGTGGGTGGCGCCCATGTGCATGTGTGAGTTATTGCGGAGTCGACCATCAGCGAGCGGATGGTGTTGGCCGGTACTTTGACAGAGCCCAGGGTCAATAGCCGGGTAAACCTCCTCTAACCGGTCTGATCGGGCCGTGATCTGGAGCGCTACCGACAAGTCAGTATGGAATGCTGACGGCAGACTCAAGCGACTACGGCAAGGCGACCGACTTCCACTTTGTGCACCACGGGACGATGGCCCTGCGTGGCTGGGGCAGCCTCATGTTTGAGGCGACTGCCATTCTTCCCGAGGGTCGTATCTCGCCCGAGGACATGGGTATTTGGTCCGACGAGCACATTGCGCCTCTGAAGCGGGTCGTTGATTTCGTGCACGCCAACGGAGCCAAGATCGGTATCCAGATCGCCCACGCCGGTCGTAAGGCCAGCACTCTCAGTCCTTGGGTCCAGCGTAAGGGGCAGGACGAGGGTTGGACTGGAGGTGAAGTCGCGACCGACGAGGCCAACGGTTGGGCCAAGGACGTAGTGGGCGCTTCGGCCATTAGCTTTGACCCCGCCACGAACCCGCACCCTTCCGAGGCGAGCCTCGAATACCTCGAGCACGTCAAGGAGGCTTACAAGGCTGCTACGAAGCGCGTCAAGGCGGCCGGATTCGACTTTATCGAGATCCACGGTGCGCACGGATACTTCTTGCACAACTTTTACAGCCCGCTCTCGAACAAGCGTACCGACCAGTATGGCGGTAGCTTTGAGAACCGTACCCGCCTCGGATTGGAGATTACCAAGATCATCCGCGACAACTGGGACGGGCCACTGCTGTACCGCGTGAGCGCTAGCGACTGGCTCGAGGAGGTCGAGGGACCCGAGAAGGACGCCAATGGCGAGTGGCGCTGGTGGGGCCTCGAGCAGACTACCATGTACGCCAAACTCCTTCGCGATGCCGGCGTCGACCTCCTCGACGTGAGCTCGGGTGGTAACGACCCGCGCGGCAAGTTCAAGGTCGGACCGGGGTACCAGGTCAACTTTGCCGAGCACCTCAAGAAGAATGTGCCCGGCCTGCTTATTGGCGCTGTTGGCCTTATCACGACGCCCCAGAAGGCCGAGGAGATTCTTGAAAAGGGCCAGGCCGACGTCGTGCTCTTTGGCCGCGAGGTCCTCCGTCACGTCGACTTCCCCCTGCGCGCTGCAGAGCACCTCGGCGCTGCGGCTAACCCTGCCGGCCAGTACGAGCGTGCGTGGAGCCGCATGCTATCGACTGTGCCGCGCACTTAGAATTTACATGTAGATGTTTCGAGTTTGACAATGTGTAAACTAGAAATGTGACATTTTACACCCACAGGAGTCGCAGTGGCACGGAGGCGAGCTAGCTCCGTGCGGAGCTGCGTGTATGTGCTGCTGACCCAGTTGTCAGGCGGAGCCCCTGGAACTATCTACTATGGGAATGTTGTGAGACAATGCAGAATCGTTAATTGTCAGCGACAAGGGTTGTCGTGAGGGACGACGTCGGAGTCTAAGGCAAACTGTCGACCGCGAGAATGAAAGTCAGTCGCGTGAGATATTCAAGTTGGTGATGCAAGTGAGACAAACAGGGGATAAGCCTGGGCTTCGGGAGCTTGGAGAGCCACGTTGCGGTCAGCCGGGACTGGTGCACCGCTGTCAGTCGCGGAAGGTCAGCCGCGCTGTCGTGTGGGACGGTGAGTCACCGCAGGGTAGCGTGACAAGTTACGCCGTACAGGAAACATAGCACAGTAAAAAGACTGGAGGTCATGGGAAGCTGGTGTCCTACTCTCCACGTAGTGGCGCGGAATAAACACAGCACTCACACATTTTGTTAGCAATGTTGGATGCCCACTTGGCCAACACAAGTATCAGGTCATACATTAAGTCATGAAACAAGCCGCACCAATCCGTCCCGAGCGCGTCAGACCGCAGACACCGTCTATTGCGCAAGGATGGAGCGTACGAACGAGTGGTAGTTGATCTGGCCGTCCCTGAGTTCAGCGAGGCCCCATGTTATCGGCATTGCGGTTCTGGGGCTTGGACCAGACTACGTGGCATGTGCGCTCCCCTGCGCGGTCCAGACCAGCCCGTGCCACTCACTGGACAGGGAAGCCCTTGAGGAGCTCGTCAACCTCCTCGTCCGACATCTTCTCACCGAGCTGGGTGAGGACGTAGCGGAGCTCGCCGGCGCCAATCATGCCGTTGCCAGCCTTGTCGAACACCTGGAAGCCCTTGATGAACTCCTCTGTGTGTGAGCATCTTCTCTCAGGACATCAACATGGGAGTTACGCACCAGCAGTGCCAGCAGGCTTCCAGCCGTCAGGGCGGTTGAGGATGTCAATGAACTGATTGAAGTCGACTGCGGTCAGCCTGACCTCTGCTTGACACAAGCTCACAGGTAGAACCGACGGCGCCCTCGAGCTGCGCAACCTCGGCCTGGGTGGGGTTCTGGCCTAGAGAGCGCAGCAGCTCACCGAGCGACTCGCGCGGAACCTGGCCAGTGCCGCGCTTGTCGAAGAGCGCGAACGCCTCCTTGTACTCTGCGGGTTAGACTCGGCACTCCGAGGAAGGTGGTGAGACAGGAGAGTCCCAGAGCATCGACGCACCTGCGTTGTCCTTGGCAGCCGACTGCTTTTAGCCGTTGCGATATATTCCGACTCACCATGATGAAGTGGGAAGATGTAGAGAGGCACGAGATGAGAAGTTGAGGATGGGAGTGTTGTTGGTGCTGCGTGTGTTGTGTGCGTGTGTTGTTGATCGCGTCCACAAGCCAGCCTGGAGGCGGCGCGTGTTTGCTCACGTGGCGATACCCTGAACTTCTCTGGCATAATATTTGTCTGATTTTAAAATCATTATTAATCCTAAGTGCCACGTGACGTCGATCCGGAGGCAATGTCGGAGTGTCCATTGGTCCGACAGACATCCAGGGTTGTCAGGGGGAGGCCATGATGACGTTGGGGAACTGTTAGGGTGAATTGGGGGGAGCGGGTAATACCGGAACAAATGTTTCTATTCCAGAGAGCAACTCCAGAGGTGAAAATTCTATATAGGTTCAGGGTTCAGGGTAAAGTGATGAGTTGAGTGGCAAACTGAGGCATGAGAGGAGAGGGGAAATCTGTGCATACGAGGTAAGGATGAAAGGAGTAAAGGTTTGAAATGACGGGGGAAGGGCCATAGTGTGCTCCAACTTTGTCCCCCTGGCAAGCTGGGTCAGGGTTGTTGAAGCGCCAGAGCCGACCAAAGGGAACCCAAAAGCCCCCAGTCTGTTGCTCCACCATAGGCAACCATCATTCCACTCAAGGGCCCCTAATGACCCTAAATATTCCCTGAGGGTTTAGTAGCTCCGTTAGCTCCGTTGATCTGCTGATGGTTGTTGAGTGATTGAGAGCAAAGATTTGCCAAAATGGTCAAGTCTAATAGGTCTTTCATATTTGCCCCTTTATGATTTCCTTGTATGTGCCACCTTAGAGAGATTGGGTGTTAGCCAGCCGCCACGCAGGAACCGTGCTGCTTTTTCTATCCCACCTTCCCCTCCCTTCTCTTCTTGTCATCCATCCATCCACCTTTCCTCTTCATCTCTCAAAACAATACTCTTTACTCCCTTATCCTTTCTCTCTCTCTCTCTCCCTCTCTCCGAGTAATAGACCGTCGACGACAAACCCGACACACTCTTTTCGTTCTGTATTAATAGGCCGAGAAGAGACTACAAAGGAGAAAAATCAAGCTCCCAAGCTACAAACGCATCACCACCAACCCCCAACACCCCTCTACGTGTTCAATCCACTACCCGCGACACACCGCAGGTACCCAAGTAACCCTCCCCACCAAATTATGACCGCTACTGTCAACGACATCGAGCAGAAGCTCTGTGAGTATTCGAGTTGGTCGCGTGAGAGGTAGGCGGCGGTGGCGAGTCGCCACCGTCGCGCGTTAAACAACAACCTCTAGCATTCCCGCCCGACAAGAACACTGCTAACCAAACCCCAGCTGGCGTCTCCATTGGTAACCAGTCCAACGGCGGCGCTCGTCCGGCTTACGTTCCTCCCTATCTCCGCGCTCGCAAGGCTGCCGAGGCTGTGAACCCTACCGCTGCGCCCAAGCAGTTCAACGGCGCCGCGCCCACCCCGACCCCTGCTGGCAACGGCTACCGCCCGTCGCCTACTGGTCTTCCCACCCCTGCGCCGACTCCCGTCCCGCAGGGCTCCTACGTTCCGCTTAACCAGCGTAACAACGCTGGTGGCGACCGCCAGGACGGCGGCGGCTGGGGCGGCCCTGCTCCCCGTGGCCCTCCCGGTGGCGGCGGCAGTGGCGGCCGCTTCGACCGCAGCCTCCCTCCCGGTGTCGGCGCTTGGCGCGACGGCAAGCACACTCTCGGCTCGCAGAACCCCCGTCTCGAGAAGGAGCTTTATGGCGAGGAGGGTGATGGTACTCACCAAGTGAGTGGCAAATGATCTGCAAGCGGGACCAAAATTTGATTCCACAACCCCACACGCGAGCATCACTGGACTGAATGCTGACGAACCCAACAGTCGACCGGCATTAACTTTGACAAGTATGCCGACATCCCCGTTGAGGCTACCGGCTCGGGCGTCCCCGACCCTGTGACCGAGTTCCTGTCGCCCATCGACCCTGTCCTGCTTGAGAACATCAAGCTTGCTCGCTACACGACGCCCACTCCTGTGCAGAAGTACTCGATCCCCATCGTTGGCCTTGGCCGTGACCTCATGGCTTGTGCCCAGACTGGTTCCGGCAAGACTGGTGGATTCCTCTTCCCCATCCTCTCGTCGCTGTTCACCTACGGCCCGTCCCCCCCTCCTGCCGACAACTCGTACAGCTCGTACAGCCGCCGCAAGGCATACCCCACGGCCCTCATCCTTGCTCCCACCCGTGAGCTCGTTTCGCAGATTCACGAGGAGGCGCGCAAGTTTGCGTACCGCTCCTGGGTCCGCCCCGCCGTCGTCTACGGCGGTGCCGACATTGGCCAGCAAATCCGCCAGCTCGACCGCGGCTGTGACCTTCTCTCGGCCACGCCCGGTCGTCTTGTGGACCTGATCGAGCGTGGTCGCATCTCGCTTGCCAACATCAAATACCTGGTTCTCGACGAGGCCGACCGCATGCTCGACATGGGTTTCGAGCCCCAGATCCGCAGGATTGTTGAGGGCGAGGACATGCCCGGCGTGCAGGACCGCCAGACTCTCATGTTCTCGGCCACCTTCCCCAAGGAGATTCAGGTCCTCGCGCGCTCCTTCCTCAAGGACTACATCTTCCTTTCGGTTGGTCGTGTGGGCTCCACTTCGGAGAACATTACTCAGCGCATCGAGTATGTCGACGAGCACGACAAGCGCTCGCTCCTCTTAGACCTGCTCCTGGCTGAGCAGTCGGGTGGTTTGGTCCTTGTCTTCGTTGAGACCAAGCGCATGGCCGACTCGCTCTGCGACTTCCTCTGCTCGCAGCGCCACAACGCCACCTCGATTCACGGTGACCGCACTCAGCGTGAGCGTGAGGCGGCTCTGCATGCGTTCCGCACCGGTCGTGCCCCCATTCTCGTCGCGACTGCGGTCGCTGCTCGTGGTCTTGACATCCCCAACGTCACGCACGTCATCCTCTACGACCTCCCCACCGATGTCGCTGAATACACTCACCGCATCGGTCGTACTGGTCGTGCCGGTAACACTGGTACCTCGACCGCGTTCTTCAACCGCAACAACCTTGCGATCGGTCGTGACCTCATCGACCTCCTCACCGAGGCCAACCAGGAGGTTCCCCAGTGGCTTGTCGACATCTCGCAGGAGCGCTCGTTCGGCGGTGGCGGCTACGGTCGTCGCGGCGGCGGTGGGCGTGGTGGCGGTGGCCGAGCGGGTGGCCGTGACGCGCGTACCGGCTTCGGCGGCGGCGGCTACGGTGGTGGCGGCGGCGGCGGCGGCTTCGGCGGTCGCGGTGGTGGCTACGGTGGCGGCTACGGTGGCGGCGGCGGCGGTGGCTACGGCGGCGGCTACGGCGGCGGCAGCGGCTTCCCTCCTGCTTCCGGCTCGTCGGGTGCCAGCTGGTGGTAAACACTGTCTGGGCGCTGCGCGCGTGACTGTGCGCTCAGCGTGACTGGAGCAGCTAGAGCGTTCTTGCGACATCAAGCGTTTCAATCGTTCATTTCACCACCACAAATTCGTTTCTTTTCTCGTTCTTTCGCATCAAGTTTCCGCCCGTCCAGCATCGCAAGCATTGTGTTCACAACGTCATCCAACATACTCCCAACAATCCCCTCGCATCCATTTCCCCAACAGCGCACAACCATCATCAACATCTGCATTGGTTTTGATAATAATCGAGGCGCTGGTCGCAAACACGAAATGGACGTTTTCCGAATCAAGAACACCGTCTTCGACGTCCGAACACGCTTGCACAACAACAACTCTGGCGGCGGTCCAGAATCATATCCCGTCGTGTACGATAGACCCGAAATACCTGCACCTTTATTCAACGATTCCCGACCTCAACTCAGATGGCGACGAGGCACAACAACCGTGACGACACGATCCGCACTACCCACAACAACACTTCGCATTTTCATGAACATTTGTGCCGACCCAACGCTGTCTCGACTATATATTTGGGAATTTTTACTGTAGCGGAGACGAACCGGTTTGGGCGCTAGAGGCTAGAGTGATAGACACCATGAGCCTCGCGAGCGTTTGCCCAGTGTCTCGGTGATGAATAGAGTGTGCCCGAAGACAAAATGTCGCAAGGTGGTGGTGACCATGCTGAGTTGGAAGAAGCTCGGATTGGGCCGACAATTATTGACTTGGTGTTCTCTCTGTAGCTCTGTTGCCGTTAGCAAAAGCGCCTAAAATTGAGTCCCGCATGGGTTTGAAACCGTCGACATAGCTGGGGTGGGGGAAAATGAACGCCACAGGGCGTCGGCAACCCTGTCGAACCGTGTGTGAGTGAGTTGGTGTGATAGCATGTCAGGCAAGGATTCAGATGACGCGGCCACACTAGCGCGGTTGCCCTTTCCGCGGCTGACCGCATTTTGGAACAAGGCTAGGAGTCACCTCCGTTGGCATGTCCGCCGCGCCGCGTATCTGTATTCTCCATCTCTATCATTCTCGGCGTCGGTGCGGTTTCTTCTTCTTCCTCTCCTCTGGTATCCGCTTCCTCCGGTATTCTTGCATCTTGCTCGGCGGCCAGACTTTTTGGCCAGGCACCAGCCGCGCTGCCAACCAAAATTCCTTCACCAGTGGCAACCTCTTGTTTGGCCCAGACACGCCTGCTTGGCACGCAAAGCACCAAAGCACCAACGCATCAACGAACACACACACCAGACTTCTTACGCGAGCTGCGCAATCTTGATCCCGTCAATCCGTCGGCGGGACGTAGGCGTGTTGTTATCTCAACACAAAACGATACACACTCCTTGATAACGAACACCGCCTCGACCTCACCATCCGTTGACAGCAATACCTAGCGCGCCATGAAGGCGTTGGCAGCGTTTGCGTTCCTGTGCACCGCGCGCGCGGGATACATCACGGTCGGGATAAACGAGTGAGTTGCCCCCATCCTTTGAGCTGACCCAGGGCGCGGCAATGCAACACCTCACTGGTAGAGTGGTACGGCGACGACGGGCCATACCACCTCCTCCTGACACCTACGCAGTTTGTGAGCCACGGATACAACGTCTGGATCCCCAATATATCGAATGGGACCAACGCGTACAATCTCACCATCGACCAGCCGGCCGGCTTGCAGTATATGGTCACGGTTTGGGGAGCTAGTGGCATCGAATATGCCGGTACCACAGATGTTCTGAGTAAGCAAGCGTGGGGAGTTTGAGGTCTGACACCAGCCGTACAGCCGTCCGATAATAAGGACTGTTTCCACCCCGATAACGAGATTAACGGGCTGTATACTTTTGCATTCAACATTTCCAACTCGGATGGGTTTCCACCCCAGTGCTCGAATTTGAGCATTAGTTGGCCGACTAGTCTCGAGTCCAACATTACCTATGTGAGGCGGAGTTTGAGTTTACCATCTGTGGAGGGCGACCAAGTCGACAAGGTGGACAGCGTCTTGCCCTCCGTGTCCATACCACACAAGCGACAGGAAGTCCCCGTCCCACTCCCCACCAATACGGACCAGTCGAGCAGCAAGACCAAGGGCAACACGACCCACCCACCCACAATGTTCGGCATCATCCCGCTAGGCAACAGTTTCAACATCCCGATAACGTACGCCGACGACGTCAAGTTCGCCGACGACCTCCCGCCCCAAAGTCTAAGCGATCACCCATCGACATGGACGCGGTCGGGGGTAACGTACATGAATTGGACAGTCGCGTTGGCCAAGGGCACGCGTTTCATCCTCGTCGCGGGAATGGGGGACGAGTGGGCGAGTGGAGGCAGCAGTGAGATGATGACTGTCGGACAAGGCGGGTTTGACTGTTTCGGCAACGATCCAAAGCCCTCAGTCACAGCCGTGAGCAGTACCGGCGCCCTCAATCTACCGACATCTGTCCCGCCCAGACCAAGAACGGACAAGACCAACACAGGGGTCATTGTCGCCTGTGTGTTCAGTGTGCTCGCCACATTGGCAGCCATGATGTTCCTGTACTGTTGTTGTAGAGTCCGATCGCGCCGTCGCCAGGCGCGCAAGAACGGTCTTCCGGCACCATCACTAGTCAGCCTCGCCACCTTTGGGCGATTGGAGAAACGCTCCTTCGTCAATCGCGGCGTCTACGTCCCTGGGAACCGGGATACCCAGCTCGACCTCCTTGACGACTCGCGTCCTGGTTCGACGTGGAGCCGCGCGCCTGGAGGAAGTGGGAGCTCGAGCTCGCGACCCGGAACCCAATACGATTCGCCAGTCGAAGTGGCAGAGTACGCTTACGACCTTCCGTTCGCGCCTGCCGCACCGGGGCAATACGAGTCCGACTCGCCCGTAGAGCGCGATTACGCTTATGACCATTCATTCGTACCTCCACTAGCGCCTGGATCACCCTCCCTCTCTCCCGCAATGAAATATCCAACCGGATACACACGCGTATCGTCGTCGTCTTGGCCGGCGCGCGGTGCTTTGGAGCCCGAGTTGCTCCAACCTCTTCCAACCCCTCAATCTCCGCCACAATCCCACACCCCACCCCTCCTACCCCTGGCACCGACGGAAATCCGACGCGGCCCACTGGTACTACACGACCCTTTGGCCGGTTCCGAAGTCGATACTCTTAAGCGGGATACGTTGGCCATGCCGCGGGGAGAGGGCTCGCGTCCTCGCCGCCGCCGTACTGATGCTGAAGACGAGGTAATTGTCCATCGTGATGCTGGGCGAGTCAGGCCTATTGAGCTGCCACCGCGCTACGACGAGCTTGATTGGGACGCCGAGGCGCCGCTTCCTATGCCTGTCCCGAGTCACAGCCAAAGCCCAAGCCCAAGCCCAAGCCCCGGCGGCAGCCCGATTAACCATCATCCCCAAACGCGAGCGGGCATGTACTCGCCTAGTCCCGTCTCACTGTATGACCCGCCGGGAGGGTGTGCGCTCGAGCGACCGATCAGCCTCGCTAGCCTGGAGAACGGGCGGCCGAGCCACAGTCCAAGTCCCAGGTCCCCGGTCCCACATAGCCCCCGATGGGCAGGCTCGAGTCCCACTCACTCACCCTCGCTATATGATCCACCAGGCGGATATGCCCTCGAACGCCCCACTAGCTTTGCGAGCTTTGATAGCGGACGTGTGTCGCCCGCACTCCCGCCTGGCGCAGCGCCACCAATGCAATCTCGCTCGCCGATGGGCTCACCGCGCCCCAGGTTCGGCTCTCCACAATCCCCCTTGGGTTCGCCAGAGCCCACTCCCCCCACTCCCGACCGAGGGCCGTCACGACACAGCACGGCGTAGGACACTGATATAAAACTGGACTTTTGGTTAGAAGCGTGGTGTAGGACAATGACAGGACACTTTGGCTTTGGTATCACTCTAGAGTACAGGTCGGAAGTGGAGCAGCGCCAACAAGTACCGTTTCACTGATGCATACATCTATGGTAGAGAAGGATGAGATCGGACTACTGGTCGACCTGGGGTTAGCGCTGTCCGTAGTTGTGCACCTCTACTTACCTCGTACTGGAGCTGGAAGCTCACGCGGCGCTGGCTCTTCTGCGCTGTCCGCCCGCCAGTCGTGCGCATCTCCTGGCACACAAACGAGTCGGGCGCGCCCTGCCACTCATCTATCACGAGGTTCTGCTTGGCCGTGTGCGAATGTCCATGTTTACCGCCAAAGAGGTCGAGCGCGAGCTTGGTGTGCGACACGCCGCCGTAAGTCGTCAAACAGCGTGGGTTGACAAGGATGCGCGCAGCCTCATATGCGCTGTTCGAGAAAAGGTACGAGTGTTCGTCGTTCCTGAGCGGCTCGGGAGCTGGGTTGGACGCGTCTTCTTCCATGGCGTCGAGGTTACTGCCGACGTTATCGCCTGCCGTCTTGTCCGAGCCGTCCTCTCGACGGTCCTTGCGCTCGGCGGGGTCCTCGTCCTTGTTGTCGCCCTTGAGCTTATCGCCGCCCTTGAGCTTATCGCCGCCCTTGGCGGGCTTGTTGATCTTCTTCTCCTCGGCAGCGTCGGGAACAGCCTCAGCCTCGGGCACAGCGTCCCTCTTCTCGTCGGCCTTGGGAGCCGCCTCCGCCTCGCGTTTCTGCAGCGGCTCAAGGTTCTCGCTGACGGTGTCGATCTCGCGCTTGTTCATGCTCCGCCGATCCCCGCGCCCGGCGGCCATCTTTTGGCTGCCACCGTGCTTGGCAGCGTCGACCCATAAGTCACGGCAGAACCACATCTGCGCAGAGTCCATGCACGGCGTCTCCGGGTCCGTTGCGAGCGTGTCCTTGTCCGTGACATTGACGGCGTCGTGCGACGCGCGGTACCGGATGCCGCGGTAGTACGACTGGGCAGGGTCGACAACGTGCGTACCTGACTCGCAGCAGAACACCTGGAACGGCAGGTGCTCGGCGTAGCGGTGCGTGCCGATTGGGTCACGAGGTGGGCCGGCTTCGGGGTTGGAGCTGGACCGGGCCTGGCGGAACAGGTCGCCCGCAATGTCACGCGTGCGCCAGCGGTCTGAGAAGATGAAGAAGCCACTGTGCTCAGCCCAGTCCATGCCGCACACCATGGCGGCCTTGTTGACCTCGGACACACGCAGCGACTCTAGCACGTCGGTAGGGCATGTAAAGCCCTTGAGCCAGATGACGCGATGGAACTTGAAGTTGCGCTTCTCGTTGAGTTCGTGGAGCGGCTCGAGGGCGAGGTTGCGGACCTCAGCCTCCTCCAGCGGGTAGTAGTTGATGGGCATTGCGGGGACGCGGCGGATACGGAACGCGATGCCGAGGATGGTTAGGACGGCTTCGGTGATGTCGCACAGCGTCTGCGTCGCATCCGTCGAGCCCTGGTCCAGAATCGAGACAAAGATGTTGCGCGTACCGAGACGGCGGGCGAGACCGACGACGACCGCCAGCTGGTCAACTACAAAGTGGTCGGCCTGGTTGACGATGATCGCGACATAGTACAGGTTGTCGGCCTCGACGAGGTCGTCGTAGTTGTCGTTGAACGAGTCGAACGGACGAATCAGGGTCTGGCACCCGCCAGTGACCCAGCCGTTGAACTTGAGCAGGTCGTCAACGACGCCCTTCATGACCTGTGTGTCGTAGTGCGCCGACTCCTTGCTGGTGATAAAGGGCTTCCTGAAACGCGTCCAATAGTCGAGGATGCCGTCCGACACCTCCTCGTCAAACAGGTCTGGCCGCTCATCGCGTCCCCTACGACTCTGCAGGAAGGGGTTGGCCTGCACGTCGAGGTACTTTTCCGAAGTGAGCACGCGCTCAAACACTCCGTGCTTCTGGATCTCCTGGGTCTTGGTTGAAGAGGTGAGGTTGCGGAACAGCCAAACACACGCGACGAGCAATAGCAGCCGCATCAACAACCGCTTCGTCGCAGGGCTGAGCATGAATCCCAGCCCACGGTTCGTGAGCATCGACATTGTAGGCACGTTGGCGGCGCCGGGGGAGGGCTGGCGGAGGGGCCGGCCTCCAAAGCCGGTTCGTTTTGGTGCTGGCGCGTGAGTGAGGACGCTAGCGAGCGCGAGCGAGCGGGGGTGTGAAGATTGATGGGGCGAAGGAGTGTGTGAAGGTGAAGAAGAGAAGAAGAGAGAAAAGAGGATGGGGGATGGGGGGTGGGGGAGTTGATCAAGATGTTGTAGAAGAGCAAGATTCGCGATTCAATTGCTTGACTGTGGGATGCGGGAAGGAGATTGACGAAGATCGCGGTGGCAGGGTGTATAAATTCAGGGCTAGGAGCCCACAACTTACAAGTGGACGGAATCTTGGAAACCAGTCGCCACCTTGGCCATATAGCGATAATCGAGTAGAAGAAGGTGAGGGTTTGAGAGAGGTAGTATCGACAAGTCAAGAGGAGCAAGGATGAAAGATGAAGTGAAAGATCAGAGTTTGTGCCCTGCTGGGAAGGGCGGTTGACGGGGCATCACGGCGGCGGTACGTTTAAATTTAGTTGGAGTCTACGCGACAGGAACACAAGAACATAGGCCCTGGTTATCGTGGGTAAGCAGCTGAAAAAGTTGGCACCTCTACGAATCCACGACCTTATCGTTGTCACACACAACGTACACAACGACGACGCGTAAAGACACAACGGAGCAGTCTATCCAATGCATGCAACAATGCCTACCCCTGGCGCTCAATCGCGACCGTGACGTCCTTGCCCTCCTTGCGTCCCCGCACCGCAATGCGGCCAGTAAAGGTTCCGAGCGCCTTGATGCGGTCCTTGGGGCCCAGCCCAGTAAACGAGAACTCGATCAAGCCCAGAGGCAGCTGGTACTCGTCGGCGAGGAGGGCGGTCACGTCAGCGACGGAAATTGAGCCGTGCAGCGCCGGCTCGTCTGGCTTGATGGTGCGGCGCTTGAACGTGAGCGTGTCGGGGACATCAGCTAGGTTGACGATGGCCTGTTTCGCCGATGCGGCTTGTGCGTTCGGCCCGTCAATGAGCGACTGCACGCCGGGCGCAGCAACGTGTTCCTGTTGTCAGCGAGGTCAACGAGTAGACGCACTGGCCGAATGTACACCGTTGGGCGGTGGGCCCACTTCTTCCATGGCAGAAGGCGGATCAAGCGCCGGGGAAGCAGGTACGAGAGCACGAAGCCGCGCTTGGCCTCAACGCGGTCGACTGGGGTTAGTGGGAGCCAGGTGGTTGCAGACGGGGAAATATAGCAGGGAGTTCGAGTTGGTAGGCAAGTCGGCTCGTTGAAGAGCACAAAGCAGGTGCAGTGCACGAACGGCGTGTTCAGAGGGCAGGGCAAGAGGCAGGATCACCAAGAGAAGTGCCATCGGGCGAAGGCTCTTGGTGATGCAGAAGCTCATCGCTCCACGAAGGGCAAGAAGGGCAAGGGCAGTCCGGCTGCTCTCGGAGCTGCTGCCCCCCAAGCCGCGGTCACCGAGCCGCCGCTGCTGAAAACCTCTCTTCGCGAACTCGACCTCGATGCGCACGTAGGTTCCGATCCGCTCATTGTTCGGCTGCACCGGCGCCCAGCACGCCTAATCTCCTCCTCCCACACTCCATCCTCGCGCAGTAGCCCGGCAATACGCACACTTGCGCCCGAGACCGGGAACATCCTGGATGAGCTCAACGATGAGCGGCTGCGCCTTCTTCGCCCGCGGCGTCGACGTCTGGTGTGAGCGTTGTCCGTGTCCAGCTCCATCCTGCGCGCGACTTGTTGGATGCGCGAGTGCCAGACCGATGTCGGCATCTTGCTTGCCTAGCCCGCAGTCAGCACAGACTTACAGAGAAGGCACGCGCAACGCGCAGCGAGCCGAGCACAGTGCGGGACGTGGACGCGAACATCTTCGGAGTCGGAGTCGGAGTCGGTGATGGTCAAGACATGTTGGCTGGTCAATGAGGTCGGAAAGGCCGCCGAAA
Organism: Cutaneotrichosporon cavernicola; assembly: GCF_030864355.1. Taxonomy (NCBI): domain Eukaryota; kingdom Fungi; phylum Basidiomycota; class Tremellomycetes; order Trichosporonales; family Trichosporonaceae; genus Cutaneotrichosporon; species Cutaneotrichosporon cavernicola. The sequence continues at coordinate 2,656,338 of NC_083397.1, read as the reverse complement.
AGATCGACGGAGGCAAATTGGTGGAGGTTGGTGGGTTCGATCCCACCATGGTGAAGATAAGCGATACGCGGTGGTCATGTTTTGTATATCTACATAACTTTGTAATACATCCTCCCAGGTGGGCTCTTGGAAATCGGCCGTCTCACGCGTATTGCCACCCATCTCTCAGCCGGTTCAGTGCTCACGTCCACGTCCTTGCCAGACACAAGAGTAGTAAGACCATCGTTCTTCAACCAAACCCACATCCCCAGGTGACGCCGCGGCCTGTATCGCATGCATGCCAAAATATCACAACGCAGCACCCGGGACCGACATGGAGCTCCGATATACCCACTTTTGACGCATCTGCCCTGTACTACTGGACACTCTAAGCCAGTTCAAAGTAGCGGCGCATCTCCCAGTCGGTTACAGCACGGCGGTTGAGCTCGAGCTCGTGCTCGCGGGTGCCGCCAAAGTGGTCGACGAAGAGGTCACCGAACACCTTGCGCGCAACGCTGTCCTTGGCCATGAACGCCTCTGTCGCCTTCTCAAGCGACGTGGGAAGGTGCACGATTGTGTCACGGTTGACGCCAGGCGAGCCGATTGGCCCGTACGGGAGCTTCGTCTTCTGCTCGATGCCGCGGAGGCCGAGACCAAAGATCGCCGCCATGGCGAAGTGCGTGTTCATGTCCGCACCCGGGATGCGAACCTCGAAACGCGAGGCGTATGAGCCAACACCCGGCGGGCAGATGATACGGATCGAAGCTGCGCGCGAGTCGTACCCGTACGAGGCGGTGTCAGGAGCCCAGTACTGCTCACCGCCGAGCAAGCGCTTGTACGAGTTAATGTTAGGACACATCATCGGGATCACTGGGGTCAGCTCACATCATCTTCTTGGGAGCTCACCGTCTCTGAGGCCAGTCAGGACGCCCGCAAGGAACCACTCGGCCTCCTGTGAGATGAAGCGAAGATCAGGGAAGGGTGCGTCCTTGCGGCCCCCGGCCTTGAGCTCGGCATCGGTCACCGCGAACACGTTCTTGCCGTTCCGGTCGCGCAGCGAGACATGAATGTGGCCCGAACACCCCGACTCGTTCTGCCATGGCTTGGCCATGAACGTTGGCATGATGTTGTGCTTCATGCCAATGCTCTTGGCGATGAGCTTATAGAGCACGGCGTTGTCCGCCATGCGAAGAGTGTCTGTGTATGCCAGGGCGGTCTCGTACACTCCGGGGCCAGTCTCAGTGTCTGTTATCAGCGCGTTCCCAGCTCGCACCTACGGTGGCCCTCAATTTCAACGTCCATCGCTGTTGAGACGTTGTACAGATCATAGAAGTAGTCCTTGTTCAAGGACGTGCGGAGGAGCGAGTATCCGTGCGCTCCAGGCGTAAGGGGCGTAAGTCCTACGAAGTGCTTCTCCTCGAGAGACTGGGGCGTCTCGGCGTATTGGAAGTACTCGAACTCGGCGCCGCTCATGCAGTCCCACCCCATGCCGTTGGCCTTGGTGGCGAGGTTGTCGAGGATGCTGCGGGGATCGACCTGGAGGTGCTCGTCTGACTCCTGGTCGCGGAAGAAGAGGAGGAAGAAGGGAATATTGTTCTCCCACGGGATGCGGCGGAACGTCGTCAAGTCAACCTCACCGATAATGTCGCGGTACCCGTTAGCCTTGTTGGATACGAGCAGTTCTCTAGGGTACGTGAGGTCGTGCACTGGTTGTAAGCATAGTCACTTGTATGTCTGGGTGACAAGGCGGTGATTTGCGGGGGGGTGTGACGTCAATGCGCCCGCGACTGTCACCCAACTCACTGTCCCAGCCGTACACGACACCGCAGAAGCCAAAGTCCGACTTGACCGCCGAGAGGAACTTGTCCTTGCTCATGACCTTGCCGCGAAGGATGCCATCGACATCAAGGCCTAATGTCAGCGTTGTCGAGACGTGCGTGCGTGTGCGTGTGCGTGATTCAGGAACGATGGACTAACCGGCAACCTTGACCATGGTGTCGTCTTTGAGAAGCTCCTTGACATCGGCGAGAGTCTTGGGTGCGTTGGTTGTGGGTGAGGGTGGCATGATGATGTGGGGGATGAGGATCTAGGGCAAGGGAGAGTGATATGTATATGCGGGAGAGAAAGGAAGCAGAGGTAGGGAAGGTTGTTGGTATGAATCTACTTGACTGTCCGGGTAATAAAGTAATGCAACGGTGTTGGAAATGGCCCATGATTCATCCCCTCTCTCTTCCCCACAATCCTCACTCCACTCCCCTGTACCCAGCCCCCCTCCCTGCCTGTATGATTCACGGTTACAGCAGCGGGATGATCGCTTGACCGTTTATATCATCGTTTCAATGCCGGTCATTGCCGTACCCTTTTGATTAATGGAATCAATTTCACGTGCTAATACATAAGCAAACGACAAATCAACTTGGTGAGGAAGGTTGACGCGACTGTGGGGAACTTGAAACTCGGGTAACAAGAAGGTTAGACGCGTCTGATATTCCGCACCATTTGTCAGTGACTGGCAACACTCGTACCTCATCATCCCACCATCATATTAAGAGCAACCATTCCCCGTGATTCCCCACCCAATCCACTTTCTCAACATGCCACCAAAAGCCATCACCTCTTACTTCAAGCCCAAGACACCTCCCGGCGCGGCCCTCACGTCGACGCGCAGAACCAAGGGCTCGCTCACCGACGCCGCCCGTGCAGCCATCCAAGCCGGTGTCGATGGTCCGATCGATGGTCCGACCCCTGCCAAGCGCGCCAAGCTGTCCACTGCAGCTGTCAACAGCGGGGGGTTAGGACTTGCACGTGCCGAGTCGCGCGACGAGCTCCGAAAGACACTCGAGGCGCACCCGACCATTGCGCCGCTGCTGAAGCTCGAGCTCGACACTCTTGGCGAGGGCTGGCTGCTCGCACTCCAGGACGAACTAACCAAGCCATACTTCCTCAAGGTTGGCTGGAGCGTGAAGATATGCTAACGACTGCTCAAGCAGTTTATCATGGCCGAGCAGGAGACGAAGAAGATCTTCCCTCCTGGTGAGTGGTTGACGCGAGATGGGTGCGAGGCATACGTCGGACTGTTTAGCCCTTTCGCGACTTTCGAGCTAACTACAGCCGAGGACATCTACTCGTGGTCTCGCTTCTGCCCACTTGATGACGTTCGCGTTGTCATTGTCGGTGAGTGATCTGGTGATGTCCCGCGCTCGTTTGCTCTGGTTTGCTCACACCAACAGGTCAGGATCCTTACCATGTGAGTGGACCCAGATTGCGGAATGGCCGTGTCAAGTGGTCGTGCACTACTGCGTGTCTTGCTACGGATTAAGACCTTTCCTCACCGTACCAGCAAGCTCCTGACAAAGTTAATCTCAGGGCGACGGCCAGTCACACGGTCTCGCATTCTCTGTCAAGGAGGGCGTCAAGATTCCGCCATCGCTCAGAAATATGTACAAGGAGTTGGCCGCCGAGTTCCCAGATTTCGGTACGCCCTCACACGGGTGAGCTTGGTTGTACTCGACAAAGCTGACAGCAGCAACCTCACCGCGTGGGCCAAGCAAGGTGTCCTGATGCTTAACACATCCCTCACCGTCCGCGCGCACCAGGCTGGCTCGCATGCCAACCAGGGCTGGGAGCAGTTCACGGCTGCCGTGCTCAAGGCCGTGACAGACCGCTTGGGAGACGCCACTGAGGCGCCCGGAGCCAACGGTGTCGTCATCATGGCATGGGGCAACCACGCGGCCAAGATGATCGCTGGCCTCAACACTGTGGGTAGCCCTGGAGACCGTGCTGACGGAAGAAACGTCATCTCGTGCTCAAGTCGGCACACCCGAGCCCGCTATCGGCAAGCCGAGGGTTCTTTGGTAACAACCACTTTAAGAAGGCCAACGAGTGGCTGCAAGAGCGGTACACGGTAAAGGGTGTCATTGACTGGAAGATCCCAGGGGCTTAGTATGGTTCGTTGTTTTGGACTATGAGTCTGTTGTTTGTGTGTAATGACAAGGCTATCAGCTTGGCAGCGTTCCTCCTTGTCACACTTCTTTCGAGTATCGGCATGGTTTCCTAGCTAATGTTTCTGGACCTTTCCACCTTGCCACCTGACATGTTCGGAGCCCGCCACGTCCGCCACGTCTAACACGCCATCTGATCTGCAACAGTACTGTATCTCGGAGACATTCCGACATCCGACATGTTTGGAGTGACATGATCGTACCTCGCATGTACCTCGCAACGACTCAAAGTACAATTTGAAACGGGGAAGAAAGGCTAGCGCGTCACGTCCATTGGTGTTGACGCGGCATCTTCCCACTCGCTCACATTGAACAGGCACTTTATGCTGGTCACTGGTAGCTAGTACAATCAGAACGGCTGGGAGCATTACATTCATTACGTCCGTCGCGCCGGACATGGCGGCGCGACTTGATGTCAACAAGTCGACGTGTCAACGCGTCAAGCCATGGCAAGCCATCTTGCTCAACTTGCTTGTCGCTGCGCCGATCCAATCTTCGCACTTGGCGGTATCGAACCACATACCAGCCGTCATGATGAAACTGTCGCGAGCCCTTCTCCACACATCGTCGCCCCATCGCCTCACAGTCTCGCATCTCTCCTCCTGGCCATCTTGTAACTGGGCGCATCCTCGCCAGCCTGGCCAGAGATCACCAGATGGGCGACGGTGCATGTAGGCATGGAACACGACTAGCATGGTCTGAACCGGGCGATCTGTGCTACGATTCAGGAAGGCCCCGGATCCGGATACGCCCCCAATCGCCGACACGGAGCACTGGTGACGAGTGCCGAGTTGAAAGTGGGGTCAGAGTATCAGAGTATTCTCAGTCGTGAAGATCTACAGCTCTACAGAGTCGTGCTCAAGGAACCTGGGAACAGCGGAATGCTGCGGGGGAGAATAAGGGCAAACGCGACGCGACTGTCACTCTGTGACTACCACGGAAGTCCAAACCAGGATGGCCAGCCAGGAAAAGCATGGCTTGTGAGCCATGTGCTGGCTTGGGGTATGGGAAGTATGGGTGGGCACCTCGTTACGGCAGCGACCCAGAGTGTCGGACCCCCAAACCAGTGGACTGGGGCCTCGGTATCAACCTGCAGTCCTGGATCCAGGTAGGCTGGTGGTACACGACAGATTGACAGAGTGGATTCAATCACATACTGTATAGCTGCGATTCCAAGATCGGTTGAATGTACAGCTAGCTCCCCGCGCGCCACGGCTTCGCCACAAACCCGGTCCAGCCTCACCCATCCCAGATTCCAACCCCAACCCCACCCACCGCAGCCTGCCATGATACTCGACGACAATGTTAGCGTATAAACCAGCTGTTTGGCGTTTCATTCACTCCATCGGATGAGTCGAGGGTGATTCCAGGATGCCAGGAGCATTGGATGAGCTGTTCATTTATGATCAACCAACTTTGATTCCGACGGTAACATGAGGATTGTCGGTTGCTTTGAGTTGTGAGGCACAGGATACAGGGAAAACGGGCCACACGGGCCATCAGGCAACAGGGTCTTGTAAAGGGGATTACTGCTTGCAGGGCTTACAGGGTTCTTGTTAGGGTCTTGTTAGGGTTACGGCAACGCGCGTGCTGCGATTATTTACTTTCCTGACCCTGCATTTCCTCTCAATTTGGAGCTTGTTGATGTCTTCGCACGATTACAATTCAATCCTCCTCGCTTAACCCAACTAGAGTTACATTAACACGTTGGATAACATGGCCAGACTAGCAATATATACGCTTCGGATGCATCTGTGGGTATTAGGGGCCTGTGCGAGCCACGGTTCTTGCCACGGGTTAAGAGACGCTTCTTTACTTGGTGATGGACCACGCCATGCCATCAACTTGTCAACATCAGTGGTGGTCAAGGAGATCTAGAGTCGACTGTGGGATGGTTCATTGTCAGTTTCGGGAAGGGGTTAAAGTATTAGAGTGCCGACATTGCAGCGTGACGTTGACGACGACGCTTTCCAACTCCAATTTCAACCTTGACGACGACATGATCAAGCATTGAAGGACCTCTGAGCTCTGCCCCAAGGCATTCCTAAAGTATTCCCTGTGCGTAAACGTACCTGCCTGTGCGTTCCAGTGCCCACCCCACCCGCACCGGGAACATGCCTTGTTGTCAGCAGCGTTGTCCCGGAGTTTGGGAGATAAGGGGTATTATTACCATGTCAACCTGTTGCTTGTCTGTTGCCCGTTAGCTATTTACGCCACGCTGCCAGCTAACGCACATCCACGAATAGCTAACAGGGGAACAAGTGATATCTTGTGCGCGATGGACAGGACTGTGTCTTCATTTCCAGTCGCCGACCCTGGACAATGTTGACCATGACAGAACAGAAATGACCCAGGACACTTTGGTGTGCGTGCCAGACACGAGCGGGCACCGGCCTCGGTCGCTCGTTCCTCTCTCTTTCTGGGTTCCCAGGCAACCGATAATCCGGGCCGATTATGCGTTAAGCGCGCCCCATGAGCCTCCTGTTGCTTCTCTAAGCTCACAGCCACGCTTCACCATCCTCTGGGTATTTTAACTCTCTCCCCATCTGCCCCTCGCAGTGCCTCGTCTCCACTCTTATTCTCAAACTCCTCAACGACCACCCTCGTCTCCTTCCTTGTTCTCCCTGCTTGCCTGCTAGTCACTGCCAGCTTGCATTCAGCCCCTTCCCCCATCTCTCTCTCATTCATAAACCCCTCACTCGTTAAGACTTTTACCCCATCCATCAACCCTCTCTCGACCACCCCGATACCTCTCATCTCTCATCTCCGACCCAACCCTCTTACATTTGTCTTGACCGCAAAGGTCTCCTAAACCCTACCAACTCCCCCTCACTCTTTCATCCGCCACTCCTTCCACCTCTCCCTTTACTATGCTCCTCAACACCCTCGTTGTCGCGGCCCTCGCGACCGGCGTAACTGCCCGCTCCAACCACATGGAGAAGAGGACCTTCTGGGGCTTGAACAGCAACTCGGGAGTCTCGTGCGCAGGCGGTTGGATCGCCAAGTTTAATGGCGGTACTTGTGTCAATCAGCAAACCACGACTACGTGAGTGCGATCGTAAGAGAGAAGCAGATTGATATTCGACCTCCACCTAGATAGACCTCCACCCCTCGTCACATCTACCCCTACCCCTGATCCCCGCCATACATGGCCCCTGAACATCAACCAACATATCAATTGTTTCATCTACTATGCATGATCCTCACTAACAACCAGCGTCCCCAGTAACGAAAACTGTCCTATCAAGTGGACCTGGCACCGGCGCCAGAACTGCTGTGTTCCTCCCAAGGAGTCGCAGGAATGTGACTGCGGTGAAGGCTACAGCTGGGGCTCCAACTCGTGGAAGTGCAAGCCTCCCACCAACAAGTGCAGCGGCAACAAGTGGTACCACCAGCGTTCCGGCAAGTGCTGTGACGATTACACCCAGACCCCACCTCCCAAGAAGGACTGCCCTCAGGGCATCCGCTGCCCTACCGACTGGTACTGGGATGGCACGTGCTGCAAGCCTCGTTGCCCAACGACCCCTGCACCCGACTGCTCGGACTGGGACCACGGCAAGCAGTGCTGCGGCGGGCCTAAGCCCTCGGGCGGCGCTGGCGGCGGCGGCGGCGGCGGCGGCGGTGGTGGTGGTGGTGGTGGTGGTGGTGGTGGCCACGGTGGTGGTGGTGGTGGCCACGGTGGTGGTGGAGGTGGTGGCCACGGCGGTGGTGGCAAGGGTGGTGGTTGGGGTGGCAAGGGCGGCTGGGGCAAGTGGCGTCGTGACCAGGCCCT